>NC_053126.1:25348788-25668788 GCF_010015445.1 Perca fluviatilis | reverse complement strand
CATTGCTCCTGAATCACTGAGTTATAAAACAGGGAGATAATCTGGCTGCTGGTTCTAAAGAATCTAAGCCTACTTGTTGTGTGATGTTATCACAGCAGGAATAAAGTGCCGCTCAGGAGAGCTGTCTGGGCCGGGCTATCTGAAGAACACTGTGCAGATAGCTAGGAGTGGATATACCAGTTAGGACTGCTGCTCCGTTCTGAATGTATATCCAGGATACATGCAGCCGCCACTGAAGCCCCACTTTCGACTGGTTTAGGTATTAGAATAGACAATTTGTCTGACAATTAAATCTGTTCCCTTTTAAATTCTTTATTTTTAGGACTAATCCTTCAGATCATGTATGCTATTCAGCCCCAGCCCCAGTAGACTGATTTGAATGGACGGGACAGTAAGAGATGTTGGTTGGGCATCGACGACGACTAGAGTTAATTTAGATTTTACATGGCAGATAATGTGCCTTTGCCTGTGCCCACATCAAGTGGGGGGTCTGGGGGTACTCCCCAAGGAAACACTTAATTTCCTGCATTCTGATAAATTTTTATGCACCAGTTTATGGTGGAAACATCTTATTTATGTAAAGGAAACAGGTGACAATTCAAAATACAAAAATATAATGGCATAGGCTTTGTAGTGCAGTAAGTGGGCTTTTACATCAGGGATCTGGGCCCTGATCCGAGTACACTTGACACCAAGTCCAGTTCGTTTGATAAGTGTAAACATGATCCGTGTCCAAGTCCGCTTGAAAAGGTAGTCTCAGTACAGTTCAAGAGCAGATCACAGATCAACATAGTGGTGTAGTCTATGTGATACGCAGGTATACGCAGTATACCCACTAAGAAAGCTCCAGGATTTCCATATACACACTTCAAAATGCCCAATGACCCACAACAACATACTTTCCATTATATTTTTGATATATTTTGAATTGTCATCTGTCTTTTTCTTTTTCACATAGGCTAAATAAAGGTATTTCCATTGTTAATTGGTGCATAAAAGTGCATCAGAACACAGGAAATTAAGTCATTGACGCTCCAAACTTCCCTCGGGAGGACACCCAGTCCCCCCACTATGATATGCCCCCCCCCTCCCCCAAAGGCAGATTCTGGCCAATATACAGTACAGTATACCCACTACAATACATTAGACTACACCACTGGATCAACATAATATGTTAAATTCAACAAACTACATTTGCACAACATCGTTGTTGTTACTATGTCGCGGTTGTTGAATCAAGCATTTTCCCTCTCAATAGGACACCTGAACAGATGGAAATGAATGAAACGCGTGCTGCTGGATTAATGAATTGTGCAGGTGCATACATGCATTGAGATTTCTGTTGAAAATGTAAGTCATGGACCATGCAGGCTGGGAGAGTTAAACATGTGAAATTCTAATTACCCTTTAATGGTACCGCTCAGATAAAAGCAATGGACATATTTACTGTATTATTTTTTGCTTTCTTTAGTTACTCTGGAGTATTCTGGTCCAATTTACAGAAAAAGTAGGCTACATATTCAACAATAGATGGACAGATCTTTATTGTCATTGTGCTTAGAGTACAATGACAATCTGTTTAGCAGCACTTCAACAGTGTGCATGAAAGTTGAATACATTTAAATAACAACAACAAATAAAATGTATAAAATAAATAAATAAATAAATAGAACAAAGACATAGAGCAAATATGGATAACAGCAAAACGTTCTTGAAATAGTAAAATACAAGTGTATTGTATACATAAATCTGCACACGTTTCTTCGTTAAACTGTCGTAGACAACAGCATTAAAGGCAATTCAAAGGTCACACAGGCAGACAGACTGTTAGCACACAACAATACAATCCCTGAATCAGCAATTTCACTGTACACACCACGAACAGTCAAGCAAGCTCCAGCTGTTCTTCTGTGGTCTCAAATGCAGTATTTCTCATATGTGAAATCAAACAAACCCAAACCCAGTGTTCCCCCTGCAGCTGCACTGAGAACCTAACTCGGCCTTTTGCAAATGGAGCTATAAGTGGCCATATTAGGGCAGAAATCCAGAGTCTGGCAATAGGGGCAAAAAGTGTCCCCACACACACACACGCACGCACGCAGGCGCGCACACACACGCATGCAGTGAAGACAGTTTAAAATCCTGCTTAGACAGCCCCCGCCTCCTCCTTCCTCCCTCCCTCTCCCCTCAGCCTCGCCAACTCTCTAACCGCATCCTCAGGGAACTCTCTCTCTCTCTCTCTCTCTCTCTCTCTTTTTTTTTTTTTTTTTAATACACACGCGCGCACGCCCGGAAGCTCATATAGGAGGCTCCCAGCAGAGAAGCGGCCAGTGAACGGCGGAGCGCGCACCGGACCATCTCGTTAACTTCCTATGTCCCTCCCCTCATTCTCGGGCAGCTTCAGCTTCGGCAGCAGCCACACATCCAACTACCGGCTAAAGAGAGGCTCCTCCACCTCCAGCGCTCCAGACAGACTTAGACTGGTCGTCATCGTCTGTTTTTACTCCGGAGACTGCGGATTTTATCCCTGGTTTATTTTCCAGTGGATAGGCTACTGAGAGTGCGCACCGCCTCCCCGAGACAAACTAAAGTGTACGGACATTAAGTCTGCTGTTATATTTGTTTTATAGCTGGGGACTAAAATCCTCTAGCCTTGTGTCGGTCCAGCCGTCTTCTCTGCCCCCCCTCCGGTTTAACTGCACCGGTCAGACTTGGAAAGAGCAACAGCCTCCACCGGCGCATCAGTGAGGTAAGAGATGCGCCTGCATGTCTGTTTTAGTCACATTATGCAATTATAATAATCATTCACCGTGCATGTTGTACCAACACAGTGCTGTAACATCCTAATAAGCCTACAGGCCTTTCTGCAGCAATAATAACTTCGCGTTAGATTCCATATGGGCATCAAATAGGCTCGAAAATTCATTTCTGTGAATGTGATTTGACTAATATGTGCTGGTATATGTGCTCACCTGTTTATTTTTGTGTGTAGGCCTACTTCACAAAGTGCAACAATTTGGGTGGACGATTTCACACTTTGTGCTGTCTGCATCCAGCCTCCCAACACACACACACACACACACACACACACACACACACACACACACACACACACACACACACACACACACACACACACACACACACACACACTTTAATACTGGTCCGTATGGAACCCACGAATGTTACATAAAACTTAAATTTCTCCTCCGCACTTTCTCCTCTATCCTTTCCGTCTCCCTCTCTTTCTCTGGCCTCACCTGACCCTGTTTTTAAAGATGGAAGATGTTTGTCTTACTTCTGGCTCTGAGCAGGGGCGGTTTTCGAAACTTTGGTATAGGGGGTCCAGATTAGGGCCCAGTTTTAAAGAAGGGGGACACATTTGTAAAATGATAAATGTGTTACTGTAAGTCTCACATTTAAAGCCCTGGTTCTTTTAGTGTAATAAATGAATGCCAAAGAAGACACAGAAAACATAAAATGGCCGTGTCATTTGTAGTCGTCTTTGTGGTCGTTTTGCATCTCTCTGTAGTTGTTTTGCTTCTCTTTGGAGTCAATTTGTGTCTCTTCTTAGTCGTTTTGTGTCTTTGTAGTAGTAATTTTGCATCTCTTTGCGGATGTTTTGAGTCGCTCTGTAGCTGTTGTGCGTGTCCTTGTCGTCTTTTTGCATCTTTTCTTAGTCATTTTGTGACTTCGTAGTCAGTTTCTGTCTCTTTGTAGTTGTTATGCATGTCTTTTTAGTCATTTTGCATCTCTTTGTAGTCGTTTTGTGTCTTTGTAGACGCTTTGCATCTTTGTAGTCCTTATTTGTCTCATTGTTGATTTTGTCTTTGTAGCCGTTTTTGTGTCTCTTTGTGATCGTTTTGCTTCTTTGTCATAATTTCATGTCTCTTTGTGGCCATACTCTATCTCTTTGTAGTCGTTCTGTGGTCGTTCTGCGTCACGTTATTTTGTGTGACTTTGTAATCGTTTGATTGACTTTTAAACATTCAGGTTAACGGTCCCTTCACACAGAGGCTCTGGTCCAGGGGCCCCTGGGACTGTACACAATATGCCTGTTCACTAATCAATCCATGATACTAATTAAATTCCTTCTGGCTCTGGTACGGGGACCTGGGCCACCCATCTGGCTGGCCCCTGGGACCACACACACCCACACACACACACTTATGGACAAACACATCCAGATTAAAGAGAACTCTGATTGGGCTCCTTACAACGTGGGAACAGGGCAGATACATAACAGCTGACCCTCATACACACAAAAACCTACATTCCATCCAGTCCATTTCAGGCCTATATTGATCAGATCTGATCGACTGGACATTTCCCCATGTATGCTTGTGTGATATCAGCTGGACTGGTCCTCATTGTCCTCAGAGTTCATTGAAGTGCCGAACAGATCGGCTGGTTGTAAAAGCTCAAATATCATCTGTCAGCATCTGGCATTTGTAATCCTCAGCAACATCTCCTCTGCAGTTTAACAGCTCTTCCTTCTTTCTTAGTCTCCACTCTCAGATGGTCAGAGGAGCGCTGCCTGTTCCTTTCTATTTTTAGTCTCTATTTACACTGCAGTAGCTACAGAGGCACCTCACTCTGTTTCCCTTCATCTGTCTCTTTGCCTCGCATCTCTCCCTACCTGTCTGATCCTCTTCTTTCTGTCTTTCACTTACTCACTTTTTTTATGTCCCTTTAACCTTTGGTTTCTCCTTCAAGCTGCTATCTGTGCCATCACAGATCATCAAGTCAGACAGAGCGATTTAACACATTAAGCATTGGTAGCAGCTCAGCACACAGAGTGCCGACTGCTGACACACACACACACACACACACACACACACACACACACACACACACACACACACACACACACACACACACACACACACACACACACACACATACACAGTATATTACTGTGTGAGGCTGCGAAGACAGCGAGGAGACAGGGGGCAGAGGCTAATCTCTGGATGCTTTTGACCCAAATCTCCATGCAACCTACATATCCCCCTTTAAACAACCACTCAACAATCCCCACTACACACCCACCCAAACATGTCTTTAAAAAGCAGCACACACACACACACACACACAAAAACAGCCATTTGGAGTCTGAGCCACACTACGACTGGATAGGGGTGTAACGGTACATCGATATGGATCAATATATCGATTAAATCCTCAACGATCCAATATTATCAATACAAAGTGAAAATATTGGTACATATCGTCATCTTTAAGATGCGCCTTTTATTTTAAAATTTCCACTTTATAGTCATTCTTTTTATCAAAAAGAGTAGTTTGGTTTTAATTGAAATGTCTGGAAGAGTTTAGAAATGATATTGACTAATCCTATTTTAGTTGCTTTTTGTAAATATATATATAAATGTAACTGATTGGGTTAAACGGGCTTTAGTATAATCTTGTATCGGTCGCAGGCCCCTGAATTGAATCAAATCAAAATCATAAAGTGGCAGTATCGTTGTCCAAAGAATCAATATAATATTGTGATATCGTGATAAAACGTGGGATTTACACCTCTACAACTCGAAAACGAATTTCCAAGGCCCCGTTGAGTTATTAATTACCTGTGACAAAACAGGCTGGAGGATTGGATTGCCTTCAAGCTGAGGAGACAGGAAAAAGTTTGATTAGAAGATCTCAAAGAATAGTTTTTAATAAAGCAAATGTAATTAACTGGTTCTTCATCTTCCAAAATTCCTTAGCAGAGTATTATCTTAAGGCAAACCTGAACTCCCTTCATGGCAAAGTGTCCCAGTTTAGACTTACAGCTCAGTATATCGGATGCAGTTACACACTCAAACCTCAAACCACCCACTGCTCCTCTGAACACTCAACCAACATTTCTTACACTGATACTAAAGTGCTTCACAGATGGGCCTACATTATACAGTAGGTTTACATTGGATTACATTAGTTACCTTTGACTTCTAATGCAGCACATTTACATCAAATAATTATTGTGATATTAAGTAGAAATACTGCAAAAATGAGAGCACTGCCAAGATGACTGCACTGTTTCATAACTCAGATTATATGCAAAGCACAGGTCACTGTTGTTTTAGTGTAAATGCAGACAGAGCCTGGTTCAGCCGGTACACAGATTTTATATAAATTGACTAGAAGTTTATTTTCACATTGATTCAGCAGCTCGGATGAGGAAAATACATCACGCAGTACACTGTGATCCAGTGCAGCAGACAAAGAACATTCAATTTTTCTTTGCCATACTGGCAGCGTGACTCTAGGGATGGCAATGTCGACAGTCGGTTTGTCATTTAGGACTGAAATACCTTAGACTGATATATCTCAACAACTATCGGATGGATCGCCATGAACTTTTGCACAGGCATTAATGGCTCCCTGAAAATGTATCCTGCCGACTTTTTATCTAGCGCCATCATCGGGTCAAAATTTTAATGTGTCCAAAACTTTGCTTTACAGTATGATTAAATACCTGCCAAATTTCTAACTGTTACTATTTACTACTATATTCCCGACAGCCTCAGCTGTACTTTGTGTTAAGTACTGATTAGCAAATGTATGCATGCTAACAGTTTAAACTTAAATGGTGACCATGGTATAAATCCTCCCTGACTAGCATTATCATTGTAAACATGTGAACAAGCTCAAAAGCACCATACTGTGAAGGATAGCCTAACAAAGGTGCTATAGCGTGATGGTACATGTCCACTGTCAAGCATCATTTCCCCGCTTCCCATTCATTGTCTATGTGAGCAGCAGCGCAATGCATTCTGGTAGCATTGTGGCGACTTGGGAGAAGCAGGGCGTCGAGTTGCCTGCTCCTCATTTGCATAAAGTTGAATCCAGGCAACTTAATGCAAATGAGGAGCGGGCAGCTTGACTGGCCGCCATTTAAAAAAACTTGCGCAAATCTCTTCGAATGACAGTTATCCATCTGAAATGAAGACAGATTCAGAAACTACATAGCCTATTTCTCGCATAAAATGTTTGTAGAAACACATTTCAGTGAACTACTTTTCTAAAATATGAGAAAGTTTTCCAAACGAGCCACCATTATGGTCCGGGAGCAGAGGGGCCCCACGTCAAGTGTTCGTCCAATCAGGTGCAGCCTCCGCACTGTTTGACGGTTTTCTTTGTTTGTCAGTGCTCAGTGAAGCGAGACTGATGACCGCTAGCGGCGAGCCCTCTAGAACCCTCGTCTGTCCTCTTTATCCGAGACGAGAGTAAAAATGTGGTTGATTCCGAGACGAGACCGAGAACTTCAAAACGTGGTCTTGAGACTGGTCATAAGACCAAGACCGATACTACAACACTGGTTGCTAGTTGAGTTTAGCCGACAATAGGTTACTGGGAGCGGGCTACAGAGCACAGTGAGCAGTCGGTGGTATCAGCGGCCGTTGCTAGTTGAGTTTAGCCGACCAAAAGTTACTGGGAGCCGGCAATAGAGCACCGCGAGATGACGGTCCTTTCAGGGGCCGTGGCAGTTGAGTTTAGCTGACAAAAAGTGAGCGTAATGCGGCGACAACAGTTAAGTTTAGGAACCAAAATGGGTAGTTAAGTTTAGGAAAAAGATTGTGGTTTGGATTAAAATACTCCCCGGGAACAAACACGTCTTTCCTGGGTGTCTGGTAAGTCTTTTTTTTTTCCCGGGAAGTGAACTCCGCTCACCTGCTTGGCCCTGGGTTTAATGACCCACCTATTCACCCCGACCTCCTCTCTAACAATGAGAGGTCCATAGCGCTCCTATACAGCGGCAGCCAATGTGGTTTATACAGCAAAAAATACATGGTCTACATACGAATAGATCTTTTTCACAGCACACATCTTGACTTGTCATAGTAGGAAAAGCACAGCTGAAATTGATAACCTTAACGAATAAGTGTCCCAGTAAGCTATTTCAGTGAGTCAGCATGCACAATACCAGGGCCTCTCCTAAGTGGAATGCAGCCAGCATTAATGGTTTTGAATACACCTGTGATTTTCCTACTATGACATGTCAACATGTCTGCCCTGAAAAAGGTCTACTGCAGTCCTTTACTTTTCGTAGCTACATGTACAAATGGTTCATGAGAACCGCCTGTAATAAACTACATGAGCACCTTTAAATCTAACCGTTGGTTGGAAAATGGACTGGGAGCACTTAGTGAGGAGGCATCCGCGGATGACAGCAGGAGACAGACTGAAAACAGATATCAGAGAGCAATGAAAGGAAAATAGGGAGAATGCATGCAGCGCAGGGAAAACCTGCCTTGACTAGTATTTTACATTCAAACCTCACAGTGTAAGACAACAGTAAGCCACATGGCAATACTTTTTCCATGATTTGGACGTCTAAGGCTTAAAGTTTGCTTCAGGCTGGTAATTGGCTGGTAGCTGAGATGTAGAAGATTAACACAGACATGATGTACATGAGTACGGCTATTGAGCAAATGTGAGGCAGAGTAATTTTTGAAGGAGAAGGAGACAAGGCAATGATGCCCATGAGGTTAATAATGGAGAAACATTGGGGAGAATATAATGGAAACAGGCAGGTAGCTAGATGAGTGAGAAGAGAAGAGAGAGGACAACATTATTTAAAGACATCGCTTTGACATCGAGTCCATGAGCTAGGTCGCCGCTAGCGCTAGTTCAGACAGGTCTGTAGTAGACTGAATGCCGTGCACGTTTTTGGACAGCAGAGATTACAGCTAGAAAGCTGAAAAAATGCGCTGCCACACGTAGTTTTTTTTAATGGGAGTTATTATTAATTCTCTAATTAACTTTCAAGTAATCATTCTTGAAAATGTCCAATATTTAATTTATAACTAAAAAATAAACAATACACAGTGGAAAATTAAGCATTATCTTAAGCTGCAGAGAAAGTTTAACTACAAATCATTGCACAAAGTGAATCATGAGCGAACAGTTGCATGTGCTGCATAACCATCACAAATTATTAGATTTCGGTCATTCTGCCCAAGTCCATTGATTGGCCGTTCCCTAAACCCTAACCCTCTTATTGTGCTACACCTGTTAGGCTTTGACTTCTGTCAGAGAACGACAAAAGCAGCTTTACATGCCTTGCCAGCAACCGTTAATTTTGCCCGCTGAAATGACACTGTAAAAGGCAGATTATATCAACTAGCTAAACAGGCTAACGTTAGCTCTGCAAGTTGATTGGAAATGCTTTCTCTGTTTGAACAGTAGGAAACACTTTGAACATTACAAGGAAAAATACTTTTAGGGTGTATTTGGCAAACGGAACACTGTCTTGGGTAATGTTGACTGGGGTTGCTGGAATGTAAATGTTCCCTAAGCCAATAAAGATCAGGATCATAGCGGCTAATGTTAGACTAAACTCTGATAGCATCCAGGACCTCTGTGCTCACAAAGTAAACGTAGTTTGACTTTTTTAAAGGTTTCTGTTTCTGTCAGTAAGTGCTGTAGTGGATGTCGATGAATATGGAAAGAAAACCTCAGGAATATGCATATTTTTTTCAGAAAGACCGACAAAAAAAAGCTGACTGAGTTACAGCAGCTAATGGAACAGAGGCTGGTCTGGCGTGACGCCATGACTTTCTATATGCAAAACAACTATGATGATGGCTGATTTAATACTCAAAATTCCTAGTCATTTGTGAAACATTAGGGTCCCTGATTTCATTTCTAGCTGGCGACCGTCAATTTTGTCGACTGACATGGCAGCTCTCGCTAGCGGAGTTTATCCACTGTAGCTAGCTAATTAAGCTAATGCTAGCTTCAGGAGTAGGTTGGAAACACTGCCTCCAGCTGAAGTTGACTTGTTTTAAAACAAGAACCCTTTAAATGATTCTTGAATATGCACTTGATGGCTACTGACATGTGCTAAAAGACTAAGGCTAAAGCTGCAGTTACATAATATTAAATTCATATTCAGACAGTTTGTTTTTGGAGCTTTTTCTGTCAATTATGCAGCAATTGGATTTATTTAGCTGTGGACAGTTTACCATCACACCACCTTTACGTCCTCAAGCCAGTACCCCCAAAGCTTGCTTAATCCCTCTGTCAGAAAGATAGCGACAAAGACTGAAGCAGAAAAAGATTGAGGAAAAAAAATGCCGAGAATGAGACAAAATTAGCCACAAAAAAGACATTGGCTGAGAAGAAGCGAGAAAATGAGACCCGAAAGGAGGTAGAGGCTGGGAAACAGATGGATCGAGCGGACAAATAGAAATGAAAGTGGGAAGGAGGGGAAAACAGGGATGAAGGAGATGGTGAGTGATAGAGTAAGAAAGAGAAAAAGCATTCAATCCTCCCGTCGTCTCTGGAGGAGGCCGCTGAAACCTGATCTCAGCCAGGAAGCGGCCATCTCTCTCTCTCTCTCTCTCTCTCTCTCTCTCTCTCTCTCTCTCTGTCTAATACACAGTACAATTCTGTTAAGACACACACACTTTTTCATGTAATATTGCACCTGGTGTTTTCCTTTAAACTCACAAAAGGACAGACACACACCTCACTAACTCATTATACTGTAAATGTCTGTTTCACTGCATGTCTCAGTCTCGCCTTTTTTGAGCCACAACCTTTTCTTGTCTAGGGCTGGGTATCGTTAAAAAATGTTCGATACCGATAACGATACCAAAACCTAGACTTCGATAACGGTTCCTGAATGATACTTTTTTTCGATACCAATTTTATAAAATCAATTTTAAAAAAGTAGTTAAGAAATTACAACATTATACAATCTTTTTATTTATTTTCCAGCTCCTAATACGTGATTCCTGTCTCTGTGCGTAGCGTAGAGTTTTTCCTGCCTGTCTCTATGACGTGTAACATTAAACAGCCAATCAGCAGCATTATTAGATCTTGGTAGAAGCATGCTACCTGCTTATTGGCTCACTGACGCTGATGAGATTTACTTCTTAGGTATTGAAATTGGATATTGAATGACAAGTAGAGCTGGGCAATATATCAATATTATATCGATATCCTGATACGAGGACTAGATATCGTCTTAGATTTTGGATATCGTAATATGGCATAAGTGTTGTCTTTTCCTGGTTTTAAAGGCTGCATTACAGTAAAGTGATGTCATAACTTTACTTACCAGACTGTTGTAACTGTTCTATTAATTGCCTGTATCCACTTTGTCATTATATCCACATTACTGATGATTATTTATCAAAAATATCATTGTGTAAATATTTTGTGAAAGCACCAATAGTCAACACTACAATATCGTTGCTGTATCGATAGAGGTATTTGGTCAAAAATATTTGATATTTGATTTTCTCCATATCTAATGACAAAGCATTTTTCAAAACTCGATACTACAGAGATACATTCAAAAACAGCTATTTGTAGTCATTTGCACGTACGCCTAAAGCGTCAGTTATACTGGCGCGTGACACCGTGACGCGGGTCTCTGTAGATGATGCGCGATACGAGCACGCACGGAGACGTGTACGCTTAACCAGATACGCTTTAGAACCGAGACACCCCAACTCGGAGTAGTTTCCTGTATCTGTGTCACGTGGGGTCCGCCACTCTTTAGGAGACTAGCGGCATTGTTCGTTGCAGTAGCTATTCTCCGAAACGCCAGGGGGCATACAAACAAAATAATCAGGGAATAAGCTAAAGTAGTAGAGAAGAAGAGGGAGGAAGTAAAGGAAAGCAGGCTGCCTGGCAACAGTAGTAAACACATCCATGATAAACACCGACGTACCGCCAAACATTACATTTATCTTCTCTAATTATTAACAGGACTGCCGTTTTTATCTCCAAATCGAAATGACTGTCTGCCTCCAACACTCTTAAGACCACTCTTTACATGAGGAAGTTTTTTTTTTTAGCTTAATCTCTCATTGTTTTTCAACCACTCTCCAGCAAAATGGTACTTCTTTTCCCAGTGTGGTGTCTCTCTCTGTAAAACGAAGTGTAGGCTTTTAGCAGAAAGATGATTGATTCATTCTACTCCAACATCTTAAATATCCATTTTGAAGGAACGGTGTGAAACATTACTTTCTAACATGCAGCGACCATACGGACATATGTAGAATATAAGCATGTATGTTTTTGTGTTATTAGATTCTCGTTTTACTGTAGGCTATATTTTTCCAAACACCATTCTAACTACACTGCATTGGGGTAAAAATAGAGAGTTTCAGAGCCATTTAAATTAAATACAACACATTCCTATTGTATTGTTTATGTACTTCATTAGCATCTTGACCATACGGTGAAGTAGGTGTTGAAATCAGAGCAACTATTTCCTGCCTCACAATGCCCCCCCCACCCCCGCTCACTAAACTGTCATAAAGGACCATTGCATAATATCAAGTATTATTTAATGTCCCTTTTATAAATACCACTGAAGCACCTCAGTGAGATCGATTCTGAGTGCAGACCAGACAAGTGCTCGGCTCACCTGAACGCACGCATGTACACACACACATATACACACACACACTCAAGGGTACACAAGTACACACACAAGAGGGTATATAGAGTATTGAGAGGGTATAGTGGACACAGAGCGTGAGAGAGGGAGAGGGAGGAACAGACAAAGAAGAAGACTTCCAATTCCAATTATTATATGTAAATATAGTGTTTTCCTGATGAAACGTGAGATGAGATCGAGGTACAAACTAGTCATGGCCCAAAATACATTCACAAAAGCACTTCCTTTCACTTCAACACCCTTCAACATCCAAGTGTGTGTGTGTGTGTGTGTGTGTGTGTGTGTGTGTGTGGCCTCAGTGGATTTTGTAAAGTCCTAAATATACTGTGTTTAAATGAATATTTTAACATTTTGGGAAATACTCCTATGTACTCCTTTATTTTTGAAAGTGAGATGCGACGGTCAATACCACTCTCATATCGGTGCGTCAAAGGGATAGTTTGGATCTTGTGAAATAGTGTTGTATGAGGTAGCCTACTTAAGTGCAACGCATTCTCATGAACGGGTTCGTATGATGGCGTGCGAAAACTTATGCACACCAATTCCTATGATATCCTACGCAATTAGGTGACCTCCAGCCGGTCATGACATTTAGGTTTAGTGGTCTTTACAGCCAGCACCCTATGACATGATAAAAACGCACTACAGTTTTGTCTCCATAGGATGGATTTTGTCTTTTGTTATTTGCAGCTCCGCCTACGCACATTGGAGAAGTTAGCCTTCAGGGCTTTCTGCCAGAAAGGGTCTATTTTAACCCAAAACATGATCTTTTCCTAAGCCTAAGCAAGTAGTTTTGTTGCCTAAAACCTAACCAGATTTCTAGCAGAAAGGGCTGAAAGCTAACTCTTCCCATGTGCTCCTCGCACTTACTGTACAGTGTGGGCGAAATGGATAGGACCTGTAAAAGTGCATATTACTGATGCATTGATCTCTTCAGGTTGTGTTGAGGGAGTACTGATCTTATTATGATGGGTGAGTGGCTAAGACTTTTGTATACAGTTAGTTTTTAGGTAGTTAGCACAAGATTTGCCCGGAAAATTCAATCTTCAGAAGATCCAGGAAGTGCTGGTGTCATATATACACAGAATCTGTAGACAGTGGTGGAAGAAGTATTCACATCCTTTACTTAAGTAAAAGTACTAACTGCAAACTTTTGCACTGTAAAAAATACTATGTTACAAGTAAAAGTCCTGCATTGAAAATGTTACTTAAGTAAAAGTGTGTAAGTAGCATCAGGAAAAGATACCTAAAGTATTAAAAGTAAATGTACTCTGTGCAGAAAAATCCTCACATTTTAGAAACTGGAAACGAGCCAAACAGTTCTGTCAATCAACTAAGTGTTTAATCGTCTAATCATTTAATCTGGACTCGTAGGCCTATATATTGTTGGGTAGTTTCATTTATAATAAAACATCATATTTTATAAACTAGGCCCACATGTGTTTTGTGTGCATAATTTGTAAGGTACCTAAAGCTGTCAGATGAATGTAGTGGAGTAAAAAGTACAATATTTTTCTCTAAAATGTAGCGGAGAAGAAGTAGAAAGTGGCATGAAAAGAAATGACTCAAGTAAAGTACCTGAAATTTGTACTTAAGTACAGTACTTGAGTAAATGTACTTAGTTACATTCCACCACTGCCTGTACTGTAGAACCCGCCAGCTTTCATGCACTCTCAATCACAACAGGTACCGGTGTTCTGGTGTTTCAGCTGACTCAATAGGTGGTTTTTTTTTTTTATACCATCATTTCTTTCTTTTTTTGTCAAAGTGCCGTCTGGCAACTGCAGACAGGTAGCCCTGGTTAGAAATCACTGTAATAGAGGATCACATCCAGCTTAAAGCTGCATTACTGCCCTTTTGTTGCTTCAGATAAACCTTGTTGTGACGGGGTGTGGAGGGGAGGGCTAAGCACTCGTCTCACAGAGTGAAGTTTTGTGTTGGGATGCCACTACATATCAGAAGCACACGCAATAGGGATGGGGGAGGATTGAGGGCAAATGGGAAGAAATGGGACGCAGCACGAGTACAGGCTGTCCTTTTTCTTCTTGTTGGGCATAGAAGCAAAAACATTTTCTCTCTTCCCTCCCTTCAGGTATTAAATATCTGCTCTACCGTAACCTGCAGTTAATGCAAGTGACAATATAGAAGAAGGAAAGAAAATTAACCAAAATGTGAATTAAAGGGGAGACACTGCAGGTGATGGGAAATATTTTAACTAATAGATATCACCATGACACTTTCCTAGGGGATTAAGACTATGCATGTTTGTATTAAAGGTTTCCTGAAATGTTATGTTTAAATATGCAAATGAGGCCTTCTTTGGTTAAATAACTTGCATATATTTCCAGAACGGAAATCTGAACAATGGATAAAGCCAGGTTCAAAAGTCTTGTTTCATTTAGTGTCAAAGGTTTTTGACAAAGGGAATTTTGGATATTTTGTTTTAATACTTTGTAAAACATTTTTTTTTGTCAACAGCCATAAAAAAAATCTATTTTTTAGTCAGTTTTTAGATATAACATTTTCACATAAATCAGGCTATGAATGATATATCAACAAAACACTCTGTAAAAAAAAAATAAAAATAAAAAAAAAAACTTCAGAATATAGACAGGAATGAAACTGCAAATTTGGTGTATGTAAGTGCTACTGAAGTTGAGCTTTCTGCCTCAGTCTATGAGAAAAACTGATTTTGAGAAAATGAGACAGCAGTGCTGTTGAACTGCTGTGAAGTTTGCTTGCAAACGTAATTAAATTTGGCATATCCCTTAAAGCTGGGGAACCTTTCTTAAAGTGGAAACATGCAGCCCTAAGGACACAAAAGAATGCATCCTGTATCCTGTGGTGTTAAGTGGCTCTGCCAGTTTTGGCAGCACTTGTTTTGTTCTCTAACATTTAATAGCCTCCATTTTTCTCTCCTGTAGGTGGAATTGCTAAGCAGAGGTTATAAGTCAGATGTACGCCGTTGTGTTCTTGCTGCAGGGCATAGTTGTATGGAGTGTGCCTGACTACTACTTAACAGTGTTGTGTGCACTGTATACATTTAATTGTGGCTTCCCTGCTGTGCACAGGTAGAAAAGCCCTACATCGAGCTGCAGCCATGGATGAGTGGGACGTACCCCAGATGAAGAAAGAGGTGGAGAGCCTCAAGTACCAGCTGGCCTTCAAACGAGAGAAGTCCTCCAAAACTGTGACTGAGTGAGTAGTTAGTCCACAAAATGCTCTACAAGCACCTGCACGGAGTTCAAGCCCCGAAAAACAACCGTGATAGGACAGGGCCGTAGCCAGCCAAGTGGAGGGGGGACCTTTTGCAGGTTTTCCCTCATTTTGAATTTAATTATGAGGTTCAAATACTTCATTTTGATGTCCATGGTCTTTTGATCTTAAATTTCTTTCAAACCAAAAGTTACTGGTCAGTGAGGCAGTCGGCAACTTTAATCACAGTTCTATGACTACTGAGCACACCCTATTAGCCAAAAAAGGCTGTGTCATATGGTTGAAAGCTCCAGAACAAGTGGACCTTGAGTTGTGATTGTTTAGCCAACTGCTGTTTCCAAGGTAACTCAAGTATTCAGCGGGTTATTCAATTATACACTAATATAAACGCTACTCACATAAGGCAAGCAATATCTGCTGCTGTTCATTGTAATGAGTACAATGATTGAATAAATACAATGACTTTGGATATGACAGCATTAGTCACTGCACCACAATAATAAAACAGTGATATGACTTCATTAAGTAATGCTGCCTTGAAGCCTATTGTCACAGCCACAGCACACATCTAATCATTAAGCAAAGCTGTGTTCAGCACTCTTTGTCTGTCTCCGACTCTCACTGCCGTGCCGCTAGATTAGGGGCCAATCAAGGAAGCTCAGAAGAAACACTTCTGAGGCTTCATCAGCACACATGACACTCACTAAAGTATTCAGGGTCAGAGTTTTGAAACCCTGCATAAAAAAATAATGAGAATCTAAAAAGAGAAGCAGTGATGGAAAGAGTGCAATGTTTTACTCAAGTAATTCAATTTATTTATACTGTTTATTGATCCCCAGTTGGGAAATTACAATTTACACTCTGTTTGTTAGAAATCACTACACACAGGCCTGAAATACACACAGACATGCTCTATTCATGCACAAATGGAGAGATGTCAGAGTGAGTGGGCTGCCAGTGCTGGACCAGCGCCCTGAGCAGTTGGGGGGGTACGGTGCCTTGCTCAAGAGCACCTGGTAGTGCCCAGGAGGTGAACTGGCATCTCTCCAGCTACCAATCCACACTCTGTACTTTGGTCCGTACTGGGACTTGAACGAGTGACCCTCCGGTTCCCAACCCAAGTCCCTACGGACTTAGCTACTGCCACCCCTCATAACAGTAAAGTACTGTTATGAATAATTATGAATTTAAAGTGAGAATATGTAACATTTGAGTGAAGAAATAACAGTACACTCAGAGGGTTTTCAGCCTTACTGTCTCATATGACAAGTAGCTTATGGTGGCTAATGATAGCAAACATTAGCCATACAGTATATTGCTGGCATTACTTAGTAATAATCTTTCCTTACTTGTGCTACTGTCATGGATTGACATTTCAATGTGTTTATGACAAGAGTAAAACAGGAAGTAAACATGTATATCGGTGACATGCTAAAACGTCGTGTAACAGCAATGTAGCACTAGCACAGAATAGTAAGGATATGTTACAAAACAGTACCTATCTAAAGTTAGCTAAGATTAGCTAACATTATCCATTATAAGCTACTGGTCATACCAGACCAAGTAAGGCTGTAGCAGAAACAAATCTGTGTTAAAGCAAGCAAAGTGAGTGCTTTAAGGCTTATTAATTCAGTTTTTAATTTTTTATTATTTGCAGCCAGTTAGCTTAGCTTAGCATAAAGACCGGGCTCCGAGGGGAACAGCTAGCCTGACCCTGCCCATCCAATCCACCACATCTAAAGCTCACTAATTAACGTGTTATGTCTTCTTTGTTTAATCCGTACAAAAACCCAAGTGTAAAAAATGTTTTTTGTAGTTTCACGGGGGCTTATATTTCGGACTACAGGCAGAGGAAGTTTCTGCATCCAGAAAAGCTAAGCTAACTATTTGTGTGCTAGCTTCATATTTGTGCAACAAAAAGAAGATCTTCTCGTTGTACCCTCGCTAACAAAGTGAGCGTATTTCCCAAATTAATTACAAAGTGTAAAAAAATCTGACATTACACAATAAGCACAACAATTAAAATCAGATGACTCATCTTATTGTCACCCATGTCAAGTATTAAAGCTCATGGTGAGGCCATAACATTTGTACTCTTTAATCTATGTGATTTCAACTACTGCTGCAACACCACTTTGGCTAAATAAAAAGGACTTTCTCCAAAAAAATAAAAGCACACAAAAAGCTACAGTTGTAGGGTAGGCTAAATGAAAGTGTTTACTTCTGCTTGCTCAGCTTCTCCCTCTCTTCCTGGCCTTGTATGGGAAAAGAGGAAAAGTGGATAGAGGATGGATGTGGTAATAAACTTCCTCTGGAATTTGAAAAATGCCTCTGTCCCTCTCTGTCTCTCCACAAAGTTTGGTAAAGTGGATAGAGGACGGCGTCCCCGAGGATCCCTTCCTGAACCCGGAGCTGATGAAGAACAACCCGTGGGTGGAGAAAGGAAAGTGCATCCTTCTCTAGAAGAAAAACAAACAAAACAACCACCCTGCCACAACCTTTCAACTTTAACCACGCCAACCAACACACATCTACAGATGACCCCTGAACCCGACCCTCCTGTCCCGGCCTGTGAAAGCCATGGCAGGACAGCGCCTCCTAACGTCTCACCGTGAATGTACAACAGCTGATGTCCCCCAACTTCCCTGAACACACACTCCAACAAGGGCACAAAAACACACACTGTCAGAGACACACACTCCAAACTTTATAAATTTTTTTCCCTGACCGCCATGCATCCACTGCAAGTTTATTCCTGCCACAGCAATGCATCATTACTATGATATATGATGACGATGATCAATACTCCTATTACATGTCTCTGTATGATAGATGACGAGTTATTTATGCAGCTGCCAGTCACACGCTTCCTCTCCTCTTACAATCTCTACTCTTCATTGTGAGCATAGCAGCTTTTCTTCCTTCCATTTTTGATGAGTTGTAAAATTCTCACTGCCAGACTGACTGCAGATCTGCTGAGGGAATTTTGTTCCATGTTGAGATAGAACTACTTGCTCTTACAAAATGATAATAAAACCTAGGCACTTTTTCAATTGAAAGTTAATAGATAGCACACTGTAGTTGACAAAATAACTAACACCTCGTTACAACTAAACTATTTGTAAGAACCTATGAAGATTCATAATTGAATGAAGATGATTTATAGTAAATACAGTATACTTATAATCCAAGGAATTGCTTATGTTGTCTTACAGACAATGGTTTTAATGTTTCACAATTCCCCAAAGTTAGAAATCTGCCTTAAAAGACACGTTGGACCTTTGTGTAAAGGACATTAAGACTCATGACTGCAGCGTATATATGATGCGTAAAGTAAGATTAAATCCAGATGTGATTTAACACACTTATATTTACACAAATCGGATTGCTTGGTTTTCCTGGGCTACATGTATGTTGGCTTTACTCCAGATTATAGGCTGGTGGTAATGCACCTCAGGCTGTTCAATAATGCCAAAAACGCCGTAGTTGTTGGTGGCCCGATCCGTACCGAAAACCCGATCTGCCTTTTGGTCAGGGGTACAGGACCTGAACAGATTATGGTTTCGGTATGGATCGGGTAGTGACAGTAGTAGTTTAGTTACGAAAATAACAGTTCAGCTAGCTAGCTAACAACTATCCATAAGCTAATGGTTTGAGCATTTGAATTTCAGCCCATCTCAAACGCTTCTTGGATACATTTACAATCAGCTTTTTGGATATCTGACAGTAGGAAAATCTAAAAAAATCACAATATTGGTGCTTTCACTAAATATTTACGCAATGAGATTTGTGATAATCATCAGTAATGTGGATGACTAATGAGTGGGTAAAGGAAAATAATAGAACTGCGAGTTCAGAAAATTCCTTTACTGTAATGCAGCCTGTAAATCCAGGAAAAGACAACACTTATGTCATATAACGATATTATGATATCCAACATCTAAGACGATATATTGCCCAGCCCTATGTGACAGCTATCCAATCCACCCAAGACGCATGAGTGTAAATGGTGTCTTTGTCTGCATTCAAGGCATTTCCCATCCAACATGGGGGCAGTTGTAACACATCTATGCCTATACTGTAAGCCATTGTAACATTATGAATTTCATTATTACCAATTTGAAATCTTTATAGGTTCTTATGGCGCATTTACAAATTATAAACATGTTTATTATTGACTAATTACTTAAAGGTAAAATGAGTAGGATTTTTTCGGTTTTGGTTTGTAAACACAACATTCAAAGTTGGCCCCCTCCTCCCCGCGGCTCATCGAGCGTTATGGTGCTCGCCAGCGGGTGAAAACCAACCCAAGATTCACTCTCGTTTTGGAACCAGCTTTGTCCGCTTGGCATTTGGCCTTGCTATATTTTCGACGCTGTGACAGCCATTTTCGTAGCTTCCTCTTGGATGCGTGCTTACGATCTGGCACCTGGTCGCTACTTTTTTATAGAGGTTGACGCCCAGAAACGTCCCGAACACAGCAAAATGTAAAGAGAAGACAAAATACAGGCAGAGAGAAGGGTCTTTGCAGATACGGACACCACTACACACTTCTAGTGGGTCATAAGTGATGATTGACAGGAATCATTTTTGTCTTTACATCGTTTTTTTAGGAAAATCCTACTCATTGTGCCTTCAACTTTAATACATAAACCACAAATTGAATTAACAAATGATTCCACTGTTACAGATCAGATTCTTTAAAGAAAAAAAAAGAAAAAAAATGGTTTTGTGGAAACCATCGTATTAGTTGCTTGACACAAACTAGTGTCGTCTGACCGTGTCGGAAGACAAAAGTGTGTGTAGCTGCCAGGGTTTGAGAATTAAGAGTTAAGAGAGGATCATTATCACATTGAAATTGTGTTTTCAGCTTTCACTTCTATCTTCCCAGTGTGACTACAGTTTTCCTACATGTGTAGTTTTGATTTCACACAACTTTTTTAAAGCATGGTTATCGCATTTACATTATAAAAAGACGAGATCTGCAACCAGTTCTCTTTGCTTCAGTGTCATTAGATCCCAAAGTTTCATAGCAGCTCTGTTTGTGTTGTCAAAGCAGAATGAAGCTATGGGTCTCTGGGGGGGGCGGGGGTTGAGTTTACTGCTTCTTTTCCTCCTTAGCTACAGACTCTAAGGACAACGCACAAACAATCCACATCAAACAGACCATGCACACACATGCTATCTCTCTCCACACATGTACAGACAAACCCCTTTAACTTATTAACTTATTAATTAATACTTGGTTTATTTATTTATTTATTTATTGACGAGACCTTTTTTCTCACCTTAGTTTTCGTGTCCTACGTCTGCACTCCCTCTTCCTCATACCCCTCCCCCCCCAAAAAAACTAAAAATGACCACACACAAACACAAAAAAAAAAAAAGACTAAACCTTGCCAGATCACCATCTACTACTGCCTTGTACACAGTTTCCTTAAAACGAGAATGTAAATATGTGGCATGATAACCACTGACCTCAGAACTGGCCTGTGTGTGCGTGCACGTGACTGTAATTGTGAGTTTACGTGTGCGTATTTATTTTCTTACATTTTTTTTTTTAAAGTGCATACATTTGAACATTAAGCTCCCTTGCGGATTGAGAAGAACACACACATACTGTACATGCGCGCGCGCGCGCACACCGCACACACACACACACACACACACACACACACACACACACGCACACACGCAGCTGTGTCACACACACAGGCAAGCCTGAGGCCGAGCAGATGAGCAGAACACATACACACACATTGAGAATGTGTATGAGGGGAGGAGTAGCAAGGATGTGGGATTCTTTAAATGACTTGGGACAGGGGAGCCTCACATCATCTCAGTACTGTAATGAGTCTCATTATATACATTTTCTTCAAGATGACCCGGTTCCCAAAAGGCTACACAGTGCTTGGATCACTTTGGTCATATAATGTAAAACTGCAAATATTTAATTTCCCTATTAAAAAACAAAACAAAAACTCAATTTCAACAATGACATGGTCCATGACGTGCTAATAAATTGTAAAATTTTTTTATCAAACATGCTTGCATCTATCTTAGACCCGCGCTTCATATGTTCTGTAAAACATGTCCGACAAGCAAAGATTCCATCCAATCATACTGACGCGTTTCAGATTTATTAAAAATACTTTTTGGGAACAAAAGAAAAACTGCAATGTGCAATTGTGTCACTGTAGCTGAAGTGAGACCGGTGAATTTAGGATATCCAGTACAACAATAAGCTTATTATGCAACATGACGACTCCAAATGGAGCCATTTTATAAACTCTTTGGTTCACTGGCATGTAAAGTATACACCTCCCTTATTTTATTTATTTTTTTATTTAATTTAATTTTATTTGAATAGTTTAGGTGTTGGAAAGTACAATGTGTGTTAACTAGTTGACAGAATGATACTAAAATCTAGCCTTGCAATGTCATAATAAATGCATGAAAGGGGACTTTTAAAACGGCTTCCACGGTACAAAGAACTAAAGTTCTGAGCTTCAGGTTTGTAGCTTCTCCAGTGTTAAGTTAATTCCCTCTTCCAACATGGGTTTACAACTCAAAAGGTTTAAAACTTTTTGTTCTCTTACAACACCACTGGAAATGCAACAAATGCAGCTCCAAAAGTACACGAGAGGATTCCTGAGTCTGCCTGTCCCTTGTCTGTTTTCTGTTCAGCAACTGTAACTTTATTTGGTTGTTTTTATATAATCTGAACATGCATACGTATGTAAGTTATTACTATTATAATGGCAGCATAAAATCTTGTCTAAATATCTAGCAACATATTCCTTGTGAGAGTGCTTTGGAAAAAAAAATATTATGCATCAGATCAAGTCCTAGTGTAAAGATGACAATGAGCAATAAATTAAAGATCATTTTTTATTGAATGTTTTACAAAAACATTTATGTTATTGAATAAAGTAGAAGATTTTTAGACAACTTGGTTGCCTGGGTTGTTTTTTTTATTATGTGTTTGGTATGTGTGTGTTTAAGTGTGAAAAGTATATTTTCAACTGCAAATCTACATTAAGAGAGGTCTGATTCCACACCTTTGGATCAGTGCCTACACAAGTATGCTGTATCATAAATACATGTCTGACATTTGTAGCAAAGCAAACCACTTGGAAATCAGTTGGAAACTCAGAAAGAAAAGATTATTTTAATTGTGGATAAACCTCCTGCCTGGATAGACACACATGCATTAGGAGGCGCGGCATGTCCGTCCCAAAATGGCGGCCGCGTCAATGTATCACTCCAATGAACAGCAGCGGCCAATGCGGTATCTACGTATATGTATCTATGTTCGTTGCCATATAATATAAGCATTCATGGCCGTGGAAAGTCTGCCTCTCTCTCTTTTACGGTAGTAGCACAAAAAAATCTTAGCATCCTCTTGCCTTTTTACTGTTATACTGTTTGTTAGCCAGAGAAACTGCAGTTATTTGGCTGTAACAAGTAGGTTTTCATTTGATTACTTCCAAGTTTTTTAGCCTCCTTGAGCAGCTCCACATACGTTAGCAAAACTGATATGCTAACCGCCTGCAGGCTCGAATGTTGTCTGTTTAAAGCTGGCAGTTTTCTCCTTCATAGTTCACTTCTATTACAGGACCTGTCTAAACTCAGAACTCCTTAAAACAAATGAAAAATGAGAAAGAAACTTTTGTTAAAATATCAATGTTAGTGAATAGTCGTATTTATGACCATATTAGCATTCACAGTCTTGGAAAGTCAGATGACTAATCAGCTAACTAGCTACTATGGTAGTCACAAAAATGTTTTTTTTGTTTGTTTTTAAGGTAGTAGAATGCTAGCCTTCAAACTCTTAGCATTTTCTCCTGCCGCTTGCCTTTTTGCTGTGCTTCAGTATGATGTTAGCCAGTTCTTTTGGATCTGACCATTAGTCACAAGTTTCTCAGCCTCATAGCAGCTCTGGCTCTGGGATGTGTACTGTACACAGAACTCTTAAAAAGGTCCCATGGCATGAAAATTTCACTTTATTTTTAAAACAATTAAAATTCCCCAAGGCTGCCTATGGTCCCCCAGTGGCTAGAAATGGCAATAGGTGTAAACCGAGCCCTGGGTATCCTGCTCTGCCTTTGAGAAAATGAAAGCTCAGATGGGCCAATCTGGAATCTTCCCTTTATGATGTCATAAGGGGAAAGGTTACCTCCCCTGTCTCTGCTTTGCCCGCCCAGAGAATTTGGCCATGAGAAAGAGAGAGACATCATGGCTTGCAAACGAGCTTAGCATGGCAGTTGGTCAAGGCCACACCCCCACCCTCTACCTTGCCCCCCCTCTCTCCTCCTCAATAGCGGGATAGAGACTTCAGATACAGTATTAGGGGACCACTGAAGCCTATATAAAAGCATCCAAAAAGCAGCATGTCATGGGACCTTTAAGTTCAAATCTGCGAGAGAAGACAAAGAGAGAGAAAGAGGAATGAGTGATAGACTAAGAGACCTTTAGGGAAAATAAAAGACTACAAGATAGGAGTAAGAGACAGGAGGAGGCATATGGTCCTATAAAAGACTACACTCGAGGGAAAGATGGAAAGCTCCAATCTCTTCTCCTCCTTCCCCTCCACTGCCTCTTGTAACTCATGAATAATGGAAAACAGGAGATAGCTATAGAACGGAAGGGCTCTGACTTTCTTCACCCTGTCAGCGCCTTTTGGACTCTCAATTTCCCCGTGGCTACCTCTTTCTCCATCTCATCCCTTTTACTTTTCTTCCAATATTATTACAGTGTGCTGTGAGGAAAATATATGTAGGAACATAAACTAGTGTGTTTAACCAAAAATGTATCGCCTGAACTGCTGGGTGCAGAATTACAGCATATTATTCAACACTTGTTTCAGATCTAGCTTACTCTCCTAAATTGAGCATGTGTAACCTCTTCCTCTTACAAATAAAAAGTTGAATTCATAAGCAATAAAACACATCTATGCTAAGTTAGAATTTCTGAGTTTGTACGCACAAAATAGAGCACAATGCGTTGTTATTAACTGGTGTTGCTAACAACGCTTAACAACGCTTTACTGGAACGCGGTCAACTCTGGAGTGGTCTCCCATTGCCAGACCTTCCTCCACAGCGCTGTGGTGGAAGGTCTGTCTAGTCTACACACAGCATTCTGGGATGGGAAAAAAAACGTGCTCTGGTTAATTGCCATTTATTTAAACCAATCACAATCGTCTTGGCTCTAAGCGCAGTACTCAATGACGGTGCCTCTGCAAAATAGCCTCTGGAAGGAACTTGTTTTGGTGGAACATGTTACTTCCAAAAGTAGCTTTAGTCGTGCAACAGAAAACTCAGATGGGACAGATAGTCTAGCTAGCTGTCTGGATTTACCCTGCAGAGTTCTGAGGAGCAGTTAACCATAGTCCTCATACATCCACCAGAGTTTAGAATGCTGCCAGCAAAGAAAGCGGAAGGTAACGTACATCCGGCCTAAATGAGAGACACCCAGCGGAATTTCCGGCAGCACCTGAACAATCCCAGAAATGAAACGTCGTTGATATAGACTACCTCAAAGATCCTCTATATTTTCAAAACCGTCTCTGACTACCTCGGGAGTGACGTCAGCAGTTCCGACCTCCGACTTGCGTGGTAAATGGAACACAGCGTGAGTTGACCAGTTGTGAACTGAAAAACATGGTTATTACTTCTCCAAAATGTTACTCCCCTCTACATGTACGTGTATATTTTAATGCCTTTTAAACTCTAAACATTTAGCACGAGAAGTACCTAGCTGGCGAATTCCATCCTATTAGAAAACTATCTCCCTTAAACAAGGAGCACGTTTGTCAAAGAAATATTTACTTTCACCTGTGCTCTCCCTTACAATGCTTCATACTCTGTGTGTCAAAGGATTACCTTACATTCTAGCCAGTACAAACAAATGCAGGTCCATGTCTTTGGACACTGTGTTGGAAAATCTTGAAAACTCAACAAAACAAAATGCAACCAATCCCCAATGCTTCCTGAACTAATGGCATAAATGGCAGTTTAAACTGTGGGATGAGGTTTGTTTGGGGAGCTTCAGAGCGTGAAACAAAGCCCCCAATGCCCCTAAATGATACGGATACCTTCGGGTGACTAAGAATGACATCTCAACTTTCATTTGTTGCACACATATTCACGTTTTCAACACTGGTGTGTTAACTCAATGTCAAATTGTAAGTTTGTTCTATTTTGAATAAAAAGAAGGGGAGACGGTGAGACAGCTGACTCTTGCCCAGAGTGTGTGTCTGTCTTTATATGGGTCAGCTCCCCTCAATCCCTTCAACACACACTGCACTCACTAATGCACTCAACCCCTCCCCCCACCCCTCACCCTTGCTGCTAAATCCTCACCCCCATTGTCCTTTTTCCCCTGAAATCCTCAAACCATCAGCTCTCTCTCTCTCTCACACACACACACACACACACACACACACACACACACACACACACACACACACACACACACACACACACACACACACACACACACACACACACACACCAGCCGTCTCCTCACTCTTACCCAGTCTGTCTGCAGTCAGGGCTAATGCACTGGTTAATGGCCCTCTAACCCTTTATTCACTCTCAGATTACACTCTCGCACACACAAGAATACACAAACTGCATACCGGTACATCTCCACATGCACGCGCACATTCACGCATAGACTTAAAAACACACACTGGTAAACACGGGCGTGTTCATATACACAGATGCACATGCGACACAAAACAGGAACTAATGGTCTGTTGGTCCTCAGCATGTACATTCAAGAGTGGATTAGGATTAACAATCCACCGCCCCACACACACACAGAGTGTAAACAGAACCAATCTCTAATGCACATTCTGCTGGTAGTGATAATCTCTCTCCCTCTCTCTCACGCCGACCACATACACCCGGATCACTACTCTCTGTGCTGCTGAGGTCACCAGATGTCATCTAATCTGCGAGTTTTAATGCACCTTTTCGGGCTTTTTTTTCTCTCTTTTTTTTTTTTTTTTTTTTTTTTTTTTTTTTTTTTTTTTTTTTTTCTCTCTCTCTCTCTCTCTCTCTCTCTCTCTCTCTCTCATGAATGCACTGTTTTGTGTTTAAATGGGCAAAAGAGCTGTGGGCAGAAGTTGCATATCACATATTGTTTTACCAGTTGGTCTCAGACATGTAAAACCACCCTTAAAGGTCCCATGGCATGAAAATTTCACTTTATGAGGTTTTTTAACATTAATATGAGTTCCCCTAGCCTGCCTATGGTCCCCCAGTGGCTAGAAATGGCGATAGGTGTAAACCGAGCCCTGGGTATCCTGCTCTGCCTTTGAGAAAATGAAAGCTCAGATGGGCCGATCTGGAATCTTCCCTTTATGTCGTCATAAGGGGAAAGGTTACCTTTGCCCGCCCAGAGAATTGGGCCATGAGAAATAGAAAGAAATCATGGCTGGCAAACGAGCGAAGCATGGCAGTTGGTCAAGGCCACAACCCCATCCTCCACCTTGCCCCCCCTCTCTCCTCCTCAATAGCATTTAAAGATACATACAGAAATGGCACGTTGTGGGAGACTGGCTCTAGTGGCTGTAATTCTGCACCAAGGCTGAATTTCAGGAACAGTATTAGGGGACCACTAAGGCCTATATAAAAGCATCCAAAAAGCAGCATGTCATAGGACCTTTAAGCCTTTTTGAGATACAAATAAAAAGATGAACTGGCAGCATTAAGGCTTCAGTATGCTTCAAAAAACAAGCTGACGTCCAGACATGGTGGTTTATACATATTTCGAACAGCTACACTTGAAAAAACTGAAAAAAAAATGAGCCACAGAAAGGGGCGAGTCGCCATTTATCATATTAATGATGAGCCTCTTTAAGGCCTTTGCTGTGTTGCATGTGGTTATCAAAGTAATTGTGTAAAAAAAATTAAAAGAGAGCTTGAGAGAAAAGTTCTCCATAGAGGTATATGTGCCTCTATAGCAGTATTGACAGCATGACACATGGATATACTCCCTATTTGTTTCCGACGAAGAATGTCTTTGACATCCCTTAAGCACATGTTAAAAAGATAACAATATCATTTAATGTAATGTTAGGTCAATTTGCCTGCACAATTTTGTTGATAGATTTAATGAGGGATAGTTCAAAGTTTTTTGAAGTGGGGTTGTATGAGGTACTATGAGCCAGTGTATTAGCTACAGTAGATGGAGGTTGGCACGCCCCCCAGTTTGGAGAAGCAGGCAGGAGTACCGACACGGAAGCTAACAATTACTGCTGTAAACGGGGCATCACCTAGACTTATTTGAGACACCTAAAAAAAGGCCCACCTAAAAAAAAAAAAAAAAAAAAAAAAAAATCAATATGTGTTTAAGTGTACGCTATATTTAGAACATTTTCATCACTTTACCTTGCTGTCAAAAAGCCCTGTGTGGTTTACACAGGGGAAACTGAAGCCATTCTGCGCTCGTCAAAGCCACCAGACTCCTAGTGGTTGACCAGCCACTCCCATGTTCTGTAAGGTGAAATTACTATTTTTGTCAATGGAGTCTGGTGGCTTGACGAGAGCATAGATAAGAGCTTCAGTTCCCACTGCGTAAGCTTAAACAGGGCTGTTTGAAAGTTATGTAAAGCTGTAAAAATATTCTAAATATAGCATGTGTTGTCCCTGATAAATAAATAAAGTTACACACCCACACTAAAGCACTCACACAGGCATATTCCCAAATTAGCACATACATGCACAAGTATTTTTGTGCATGGTTCTCTTTCTTTTAGATGTTACTATACTTACAGTGATTCAAAATAAAGACACCGAACTACAGATCTTAAATTATAAAGTGTTAATAAATTACATTAAGTTGTTGTTATTTAAACAGATAATGAAATGCTAGAAATGTAAAATGTTAGATTGGTCCAAGCTCGAGAGAATGTGAAGGGGTATCATGCTATCATACACTAGTGGGCCAGAGAGATTGAAGGCAGCAGCAGTTATGCTAAACAGAGCCACTAAATTATATTTATTATTTTCATCTGGCAGCTTTGAAGGCAACCTTGTGTGTCACTGCTTTACAGAAGTCATTTAGAGAGATCTTTTTTTCTCTCATACATGTAGGCTATTTTTGGAATAGGTCTGCCCTCTTTGCTCTACAGTAACTATTCAATTTAATTCAATTTTATTTATAGTGTTAAATCATAACCAAAGTTATCTCAGCACACTTTACAGATAGAGTAGGTCTAGACCACACTCTATTATTTACAAAGACCCAACATTTCCTCTAAGTGCAAGCATTTGGTGCGACAGTGACCAGGAAAAACTTCCTTTAAACAGGCAGAAACCTCGGACAGGTGGGCGGCCATCTGCCGCTGCCAGTTGGGACACAGAGACACTGATACAGATATACAGAAATATGATTCATAATAATTATAGCAGTTGGTATGATGAACAGTGGCAATTATAGTTACAATAAAGACAATAGAAAAATGACTAGAAATAGTAGTAGTAGCAGTTCAGGGTGTCGAGCAGCAGCTGCAACCACAATTTAGGTGAAACCCCAATCCAAGGAAAACTGCCAGGTGAATCACTGAACTCAACATCTTTACTGTCTCTTTCTGCCTTAAGTTTTTTTCAAAAATTACCCAAGTGTGCCTCATGCTGTCTTCCTGCCTGGTCCTGCAGATTACGGAGCTGATCCACTGATCGAAACGGTGGATTCCCTCGTCTTTAGGCCTCCTGCTGCGTGGCGTGAGCGTGTCAGCAGCGTGGAGTGTCTGTTGTTATTTCAGCTCCCATGTTAACCGGTTAGAGCTTGCACACTGCTTGTGTGACACGCACGTCTCAGGCTTGTAATTTAAAAAAAAAATTATAATTATTGTTTTTCAAATATTGCACCTGTCAATACAGAACGAGATATTCTGTAGCCTATTTTGCCGTCAATGCTGCCGACGTTGTCTTTGCTGTAATCAGATCAGTATATATTCATGTTTAACATGGTATTTCATTTTATCAATGGGAAACATACATGTGTCCAGACAAGGCTAGCAGCAGCAGCACCACGTCAGACCCGTTTCTTGTGTGTAAAGACATAGAAAACGCCAAGCAGCCGCCACGCAGCTGACACGCAACAGAAATGCCACACTCACGCCACGCAGGCAGTGTGCAGGACGCCTTAGGTTACCATCAACACTCATTATCGCAGCAAGAGTTAATCCACCAGAGCTGCAGCTCAGACACTCGCATAACACTCTATGCTATATCCAGATGGAGCTGTCAAGAAACTCAAATGGAATTTAAAAATCTGTGCCAGCTCTGGGCATCTTTTAGTGGCACACGCTGCATGCCAGATTAAGTTACTGCAGAACATTTGTTCAGCCTCTGAGAAATACTTGACTTTTGCCCTCCGTTCAGCTGTCATAAGGTGAAAAACTTTGGTATTACGAAAGGATTTCAATGTCAAAAAATGAAAGAATGGCACATCTAAAGCAGGAAACTTCTACAGAGCCTATCACTTTAACAGGTGTGCCATGTGAAGGTTTAGCTTTAAAGCAGCTTTAATTTATATATTTAAAAACCAAAAAATAAAATACAGTACTACCAAGGATGATTTGATGGAAGCGAAGTTAGTTTACTTTAAAATCATGAGAGAAAAATATCAGGCTGTTCAGATAATCACAGTTTAACAAAGAGCCTGAAAATCCAACCGCCTCTTAGCAGGCTCTATAGCTTCACAGAAACAATCTAGTAAAATTAAATATCGTAGTATTGCAAGCTCCATCAACATCACAGCCATTAAACCCAGCAGTAATCCAAGCTCAGTGCTCCAAGATCAATAATAACCCAGCAAACAACTCGCTCACTCAATTCACATAACCGAGCCAGATCAAATATGAGGTCAGGTCATTGGGGGGAGGAGCAACCACAATATACTCTGGGGGTTGGGGGCGTTTGCTGCATTATTGAAGTTCCCACACTGCAAGTATAACAAGTAAAAGTAGTAGTTTTGCAGAAAAATGGCCCCTGTGAGTGTTATATAAAGTCATTTTAATGGATTTGTACTACTTTATTATAAATGTGTTACCTACTTCATATACTGTTAATCTATAGAAATTAATTGTAATTTGTTTTGTATGTAAAATCTTAATCTGCAAAGTAACTAATAACTGTAGCTGTCAGATAAATATAGTAAACATTTATTAGACCATTCTAACATATCTGTAATAAACAGTCTTGTATAAATTACTTGAAGGTTGAGGTGACAAACGTGTTGAAACTTATATGGTTTGTGGATTGTGTGAATAGGATTCGTTTCATACAAGATCTGGCAACTGATCTACATTAGACAAACATATAGTTTTGATTATTTATAAAGGAGTTTGGGCCATGCAAATTCCGGGAGTTTCCGGGAGAAATAACAAACCGGGAGGGGTCCGGGAGATAGGGCTAAAAGACGGGAGAGACCCGGGAAAAACGGGAGCGTTGGCAGGTATGCTCACAGTCGGCGGTACCCGGCTCACACTAACCTTTTCTCGGCTAATGCTGCTTTCATAGACATCGGAAAAACATTTTTCCGAGTGAAAACGTCACCATTCACGTCACTTCCTGTGGGAATCAGATGTGGGAAACTCGGTTGGCAAAATCTAGCCCGAGTTTCCCACATCTGATTCCCACAGGAAGTGACGCGTTGTTGACAACTGACGTTTGATGTAGGCAACTTTGCCGCCCAAAAAATGTATTGACAATAAACTGTTTATTGTGGACAAATGCCTCTGCCAAGAAACATACACAGACATAACATGTTTCAAATTATTCATAAATAGACCCAGGTTGTCCTGCAGATAACACAAACAAACACCTGGCGATGTGCTGTTTGTATGCTCGTATAAGAAAACAGCAGCAAATCTTTTGTTATTGTGGCCTCCATGTTTTCACATGTCCCTGTTATTCCCAGGTGGCATGAAGTTTAAAGGTCCCATGGCATGAAAATTTCACTTTATGAGGTTTTTTAACATTAATATGCGTTGCCCCAGCCTGCCTATGGTCCCCCAGTGGCTAGAAATGGCGATAGGTGTAAACCGAGCCCTGGGTATCCTGCTCTGCCTTTGAGAAAATGAAAGCTCAGATGGGCCGATCTGGAATCTTCCCTTTATGTCGTCATAAGGGGAAAGGTTACCTCCCCTTTCTCTGCTTTGCCCGCCGCCCACAGCTGCCCAGAGAATTTGGCCCGCCCATGAGGAAATGGAATTACAACTGTGGCCGCAAGCTGGTCAAGGCCACACCCCCACCCTCCACCTTGCCCCCCCCCCTTAATAGCATTTAAAGCTGCAGACACAGAAATGGCACATCCTAAGGAAAGCTCATCGTGGGACAGGCTCTAGTGGCTGTAATTCTGGAAAGAGTCTCGGGAAAGAGACTTCAGATACAGTATTAGGGGACCACTAAGGTCTATATAAAAGAGACTTCAGATACAGTATTAGGGGACCACTAAGGCCTATATAAAAGCATCCAAAAAGCAGCATGTCATAGGACCTTTAAATGTAAAGACGCTAAACTTAAAGGCCGTTTTACAGTAGCTGCAGCCAAGCTGGCGCCGGATTTATAGCTCGCGAGCAGATGTCGCTATACTATAGCGATAACTTTCCACCACAGTCTTACACACAGTCACACACACAGGGATGACTTAAAGAGACATTTCTGATCTTTTGAAAAGAGAGTAGTATGAGGTACTTATCCATAGTCAGTGACACTGTGGCCTTAATTTGCCGTCAAATAGCGCCTTTATTACAGGGAACAGAAGCCATTATATCGCTCTCTTCAAAACAACCAGACTCCTTTGACAAAAACAGTAATTTTACCTTGCCAACCGCTGCCTTGATTGATTAGTTTGATTATTGGTTTGTTAGTTCCTAACCCTTTTAAAACACCAAAATCGCATATAACACAAACAAAATAACTGATCGAGACAGCGGTAGACCAGCAACTCCTGTGTTCTGTGGAGGTAAAATTACTGTTTTTTTCCAAAGGAGTCTGGCGGCTTTGACGAGACCACGGATGGACATGGCGGCTTCAGTTCCCTGTTGGAAAGGACTGTCTGACGGCAAGGTAAAGCGGCGAAAATATTGCTTACACTTAAACTGATATTGATTTTTTTAGATGGTCCTTTTTTTAGGTGGCTAAAATACGTTTTGCTGTGTGGTCCCATCCAGCAGTACATTGGTTAGCTTCTGTTTTGGGACTCTTGTCTGCTCCTCCAAACTGGGGGCATGCGGACCACCATCTACTGCAGGATCAGACACAGATCCGGCACCAGTATTGGAAACTTTCATGTAACACATTTTCAGTCTAGTGCACAAGATCATGGCCTTTTCTAAAACCAGAAAATGATGGTGAGTAGATGCTATATTCCATCATGTAAAATATAAGCTCTTTTTATGCAGTTGACTCAGGTAAAAATGCTATTGCTAAACCAGGATAATCCTGAAACATTTCCACAGGCATTCCTTATCTGCCTTTGCCCAAGTTTGATCATCTTTGTACTCCAGAGGAGTCGCTGCATCTTGTGTAACAAGAAGGATTGCGTAGTTTGCAAATACAATACTGATAAAACTAGGTTACACCAGATGGCTACAATGGCATTTGGACAGGCATTTTTCAGGCTCTCTTTTACCCAGAAAACAATACCAGGTCAGTTGAGGCTTTTCTCCTCCTTTTGTCTTCACTGGTGAGCCTCATTTTCTCTGGTATGACATCTTTTGACTGAAGGTGTCAAATCAGACAACCTGCTAACATGGTGTAACAATTCCACATACAGCTAGTGTGCAGGCAGTCTGTGGGGTTTTCACAACAGCTTCTTTTTGTCTTTTCCTTTTTTTAAGGGCACATTCTGCAATCACTCGCATTGTTTAATACTATGCAACTGGCAGAAACCATGACATTATGTACTTTATGTCCCAGTGTGTTGAATGGTGAATGGTGTGGTGTGTTATCCTTATTGACTATAGGACTAGCTGATGGTGCAGCAGTTCACTCTCAACGATGAATGCCACTTTATTCAGTCACTTTTATCAGAAGACAAGAGAACAAAATGTTTTCGACTGTGCGGCCTTCTATTGACTACAAATTGTAGACAGTTTACACCTCTATGTACATTTTCTCCATCTGTTATACTGTATATTTAGTTTGTCAAAGCAGGATTTTCTTTTTTTCTTTTGGCCACTTAAAGCTATAGTGCGCGACTATTTCATAATAATGAACGTCCGTTACATTCAAGCCATTGCCAAATGAGCTGATACAAAAGATAATTAGGTCTATCTGCTCCACAAAACTCAATCTGTATTTTTCAGTATAGCTATGTTAAAAAAATGGTGTAGTACAGCAACATTTGCACGCAGCAGCTTGAGTGATACATTTTACGTCACCACCGAGAAAGAACAACAGCAACAGCATAATTCAGCTCCTCGTTCATGGCTGAAAACCCAAAGAAGCGCCCACGTAGTGTTTCAGTCAGTGGTTGTACTGCTAAGAAAAGACCTACACGTTCAGCAGGACTAAAATCCAAAAAAGAAAGTGACCGACAGTGAAAACAAACACCATTGCATGTGGCTTTTCCTAGTTGAAGAGTGCTGAAAAAAGAAAAGGGACTGAGGTCAGACACTGATATCGCCTTAATGCTCTTGAACAGGTTAGTAATGGGTTTTGTAACGTATTAAGGGTGGGAATTATTGCTATATCACCGAAGACTTGTGTCATGTGGATGCTCCAACAGTTTTGTTGTCATTACTTAGAATACCTTATTGGGGGTGACAGAAACTACGCACTATAGCTTTTAAAGGAAGGAATCCGAACAAGTTACAGTGACATATTTTCACCAGAAACCTGATATGTGTTAGCAAAAACTTGCTTATTTTCACATCCAGTAGATATGGAGCTATATTAGCATTCATTTGGAGTCGTGTTTCTGACCACCAGGTGAATGTAAGTATTCTCAGTGAGCTCTGTTTTGGTCTCCACCAACTCCTGAGGGAAATATATATCGCTCTCATTACCTGCTAAACGTTCACCAGCTAGCCGCTAACTGTCTGTGCTGAACAGGTGTACAGTGGGTTTATGAGAGTTTTTTCCACAGAAAACAGCTGTGCCTGGAAACAAGGTTGATAACATTTTCAAAAAAAGGCTAAATATATTCATAAAATATCTGGGCACTGTGGTTTTTAGCAAAACTTACCTAAACAAAAGTAAATGGTGTATGTGTTGAGGACTATTTTTAGCCGCAGATTAATACACATTTAGTGTACTCATATTTAGGGCATCAGAGCTGAGTACGAGCGATTGACTCAAAATAAACTAGTGCCCATGGTAATGAAGGAATTCGTCACCCAGTGCAGATCTGCGGCTCATTTATGTGTTTCTAAGGTGTTTTTGAACAAGAACGTAACAATGGAGGTGTCTATGGAAATGGTACACAATGTAGATGCTAAAATGGGACAGGATTTATAATATGGCTACTGCGGTACCACAAAGCTGTCAAGGAAAGCCTGCTGTATAATGTGCATGGCTGTATATGGAGAGGGGATCAAGGATCTGGTTCATTAAGACGTATTCACTGAGCCATGTACCATCTGACTCCAGAGCACTGAATTTGGCCTCATCTCTTTGCCTTACAAGGAAAAGTCCAACTCTAACTGGTAAAGTTCAGTCATCACTCATCTATCTCGCCACTCTTTTCTTGCATGTCCTGTCCATCCACATGTCTCCGTCTCCCTCCCTTATCTCACTTTCGACTTTATCTGCCCATTTGATGTCTCCCATACAATAAATTCAAAGATATGGCTCTTTAATGTCTTTCTATCCCTTCCTCCCTCTCTTCCTCTCTTGCCTCCCTGTGTCGGGAGATATGGGTCACTCAGGGGGCAAACTCCATTTCCGTAAATGAGGACAGAAAAAGAAATCCCGACACACTAGTTAGTTAACGGCACACTGCCCCTCTCTCACCCCGACACGCACACACACGCAGAGCAAGCTGGGACCTGTTTGTCGAGCTAATTAGCATTAAATTTCTCCGTGTGCGAGGACGTGTCCATGTGAGCCAGCGTATGTGTGCGTATATGTGCAGTGATTGTGTGCATAGCTGATATAGGGTTGTGCTCTGTGGCCCAGTTTTGGCTGAATAAGGGAGAATACTGTAGGCCTGATAAAGAGACTAGGGTTAGAAAGGACAGATATAGATAGAAGTGAGAAAAGGAGAGGGAGGGAGAGATGATGGAGTTGTTAACAACTAAAGCACCCCAGTCCCCAGTGAGTTTCCTCTGTGTGATCATTCATATGTGTGTGTGTGTGTGTGTGTGTGTGTGTGTGTGTGTGTGTGTGTGTGTGTGTGTGTGTGTGTGTGTGTGTGTGTGTGTGTGTGTGTGTTGCGCCCAAGTCTGTGTTTTTTCCTTTGTGGTGTCATTACCGGTTGTGCCGCTCTCAGGGGAGTCCATGTTTACCCAGCATGGTTTCTGAGCTGTCACTGTAGGAGCATCCATTATCACCATGGCAACCAACAGACGCAGTGAGCCTGCCTCGATGTCACCTTCAAACGCAGCCTGTTCAGCACATTAGATGTTAGTCAGCTGAGAGCTGAATGGAAAAGCTGAACTGAAATGTTGAATCCTAAAATCTGAGTCCAACTAAATCATTTGCCAGCATGAAGCAAACATGAAGCCTTTGTTCCAAAGGGCTCAAAGAAAATAAATATTTGTTTGTAATATGTTATATTATATCTGAAACCCTTATCTGAAACTCTTTCTGATTCTGATTTGTTTATATTGGTAGAGTTTTAAAGGCCCTGAACAACCACACAGGTGTTTTCATTTAACCTGGCTGATCAGACCTCTTCCCAGGACTGTGTGGGCGTGTACAGACTGATTGACAGCTTCCTAAACATCTTGTTAGCTTTGTTGCCCCTGTTAGGGCAGGACAAATGATACCTTTATCATTCTTATTGGTAGAAAAGATTTGTGACCTATAAACTCCCATCTAAGCTCTGACCCACCTTCAACCTGAGCAGAGTCTAATCAGCCACAATAACTGAAATCACCTGTGTGGGTGTTTAGAGGCTTTAAGGGCAAATGCATAATAAAAGCTGAAAGATTTAAGACATTGTGAATGCTGCAGTGTTCGGGATGGCTTTCACTTCTTGGTTGTTTTTACAAAATCTCATTTTTCTAGGCTATACAGTATATTGGCAATGAAGAGCTTGATTAGAAACTTGGAACTCAAAAATTAATTGATTTGCACGACTAGTTCTTTTGTAATAATGACTTGTACTGAAATGAGTTGAAATGAGTGTAACTATTATGTAGCTAACTAAACCAACTGATAAAAATAAGCTTGCAAATATATAACCTATTTAGAATGAAGAGTAAAAGAGAAAAACCAGGAAGATTTTAAACTGTATTTTACAAAAATAACCCAATTTGTCTCAAATTACGCAAAGTTATGTTAGACTATATGACAAATTAATGTCTGTTGGGTTGCGTAATTGGCTTTTTGATTTCCTACCCACTCTGGACTGCACGAATACTAATTCTGAAGGTTTTGTGTATGTATGTAAAAAAAGAGTCTATATGCCAACAGCTCTGTGAAGCTGTACTTAGGCACAGCGGCGCTTTGAGCTAAATGCTGTCGTCAGCATGCTAACACGATCACAATGCGAATGATAAAGGTGCCATATCCTCGGTTAGTTTGTTTGTGTTATTGTGCGACTTTGGTTTTTCAAAAGGTTAGTTCGGATTCACCAAAGTCACTTTCCATCCATGTCCGTACTCCTGTCTGCATCTCCAAACTGGGGGCGCGCTGACCGCCATCTACTGTAGGTCATACACTAGTCTCCCTTTGCCAGACCTTCCTCCACAGCGCAGCGGAGGAGCGTCTGGCTAGTCCACACAGCATTCCGAGATGGGAGAAAAATGTGCTGTGGTTTATTGGCATTTCTTTAAACCAATCACAATCGCCACACAGTGCCGCTCAAAAATAGCCTCGGGAAGGAACTTGTTTCGGTGGAACATGTATAAGGTAGGGGACATCCGGCATAATTTCCGACAGCAACGTTGTGGATATAGACTAGTCATACAGTGACTATGGATAAGTACCTCATACAACCCCACTTCATAAAATCCAAACTACCCTTTTAAACTGATTCAATCCAGTCCAGGATCATTGTTTAACCTCACAAATTTTCACACAAAAAAGGGGCAGAAAAGCTGCAGATACCCAGTAAATGCTGTTGTTGGAGATTTTCCATATGTCTTTATCTAGCTAACTGGATGAGGAGAGGAACATGTGGGTGCTGCTTTTATTAATACAATGTAACACATGCTCTTAAAGTTAAAGTCAAAAGCAGCTGTGAAAGTCAAAACAGGATGTGAGTTTTAATTTGAACAATCACAAATTTTGAATTCTTAAAAATGAATCATTCCCAGATGTTGTGTAAAGGAAGCACGTTTTGTGTTGAAAACACAAAAAATGCACCACTGCTGAATTTCGCTGCTTGTACCACATGGATAGCTGAAAGTTGGTAGGTTGTCAACGCATTCTTCATAGGATATCGTACAAAAACCTATGCACACCAATTAGTAGGATATCTTACAAAAGGTCTCTGTGAGCTGGGTACTGGTCACTGTGAGGTGCCGGTCGTTTCAAAGGCCATGGCAATTGACTTTAGCCGACAAATGTGACCGTCATGCGGTGGCGACAGTTAAGTTTAGGCACCAAAACAACTAATTACGATTAGAAAAAAAGATGTTAGTTTGGATTAAAACACTCCTGGGACTCGACATGTGTTTCCTGGGTGAAAGTCTTGCGTTTTTTTCCCCCGGGACGCAAACTCCACTTCCCTACATAAAAGCCCTGCGTTACTCATCGTTCTTATACAGAAGCAGTCAATGTGGTGCATACAGCAATAAATACATGGTATACATATGAATTACAGTGCTTTAATTTTCTTTGCTTTATGTACGAATAGGTCATGACAACAGTCTGAGGTTTTACTGTGTGTCCCTGCACTGCACGACCAGAGGAGAATATTCAAATGACACAATGCTATTATTAGCTGGACTTTGTACATACAAGTAAAGTATTAAATGCAGAAAATACACAATTTACCAGGAAGTAACAAGAAGAAGAAAAACAGAATGATGTTACAGACCGTGAGTGTGTGCCTGCGTGTGTGTGTGAAGAGTGTAGGCCTAATAGGTCTCAGAAGTCTTATATTAACATGAATCCTTGTGGGTTGCATACATGACTTACTCATTGCACTGGTGACAGCACTGACACACACACACACACACACACACACACACACACACACACACACACACACACACACACACACACACACACACACACACACACACACACACACACACGTAACATATCATGGCTATGCAGATGACACAGTGCTGTGGGGGTGTTCCTGTAGAAGAATAGAAGGATTTCTCTCATGGGACAGAGACAACAGAGAGGAGGAGGAGTGACACAGTCGATAGTTCCTCTGCCACCTACACCCCAATTAAAAATGATTTTAAACACTCGGATGGTGTTTTTGAGTGTGTTTGTAGGTGTCTGTGTTTGTCCATAAAGTGATTTATTTTAACTGTGCATTGTGTTCAGATATACCAAGGCCTTAAAGTTATAACACATGTCTGGCTCCATCGTGAATATCCAGTGGACAAGTGGAGTTTGTTTATTTTTAAACAGAAAGCAATTGGAAGGTACTCAGAAAATGGAAATGGCAGAAAATGTAGCAGCATTCAGAGGCTTTTTTTCTATAGGTTTGTGTAGAACTCTACACATTAGAAATAGTATTTTACTTTCCTATTGCTTGTGTAAAAATGTACTTAAAAAAAAAAAAAAAAACAATGTATCCTTTATTTTTCCACATCTGATGTGTCCTCTAATATTGAGTATCTGCAGATCCTGGTATTTTCCAAAACAATGGACACAAAGTCAAATGTGGACATACACTGAGTGAGGCCAATCTAATTGAGGTACGACTGCAGCATTGCAGCACTGCGGCAAAAAGCCTTGCCTACAGTCATAACGTGGCTTTTCACAAAAGATGGTCTTTTTGTCTGGACAAAATAAAAGCCTGCAGATAAACACACACAAACACGCACACACACAAACACAGACATTTTAAGTAGGTCTGTGTTTGGAGCCATATGCCCTCAAATGCTGCTTGTCTCAATAAAACATGGTGGTCCGTTGTTAATCTTTAATAGTTCTGTCTTTGAGAATTAACCCAGATGAACACCCATTTAGGGCACCCCCTAACACACACACACACACACACACACACACACACACACACACACACACACACACACACACACACACACACACACACCTCCTCAATCTCTTCCTATTTCCCTCCCTTCATTCCCCTTTCACTTTCTGACAGTCTTCTATCTACATTCCTTTCTCTCTTACTTTTCTCTCTCTCCGTCATCTATTCCTCACTTTCCCCTGTTATTTTGGCTTCCCCCCCCTCTCCCCTTTAAACCAGATTTCACACCATGTTAACAACAAAATGGGATCACTCACTTAATCAAAGAAAATGCGGAAGAAACAATGATGACCAAATGGAGGTGTGGAAGAGGTTGTGTGCAAAACAAAAATCTGGAGGAGAGGAGAGAGGGGAAGGAGACAGGAAGAGAAAAGAGGTTGAGGAGCAACAGTAAGTAGAGAAACGACAGAGAGACCCCGCCAAACTTGGCATTGAGCGATGGGTGAGGGGGTAGTTTGATAAAATATTCATGTTGCAATGCTTGCTGGGAGGTTTGACTGGTGGTCACAGCCGGTGCATGTGTATGTGTATGTTATTGCTTGTGTGTATGCCTAAGGTATATGCATGTGCAATTTGGTGGCTCGAAATGAGACAAAGATAAGATATGATATTATTCTGATGATTAGTTGAGATTATTGCGGCACTCACATGTGAAGGGCCAGAGCTATGTTATTCCCTTCTATGTCTCTTAACATGAGTAGCTGCATATATTTGAGTGAATGAACTCATTCACCTATCCATCCACCCGTCTATGATATATTATCAGCATTTTTCCATTGCCAGTGCTCTCCATTCTCCTGACAGTTAAACAAATAAAGCATCATCCAAAACACACACAGCCAGTGACAAAGTCGTTTTCAGCATTTAGAAATGTTCTGAATTATGCCTCCTGGCTTTCTGCTCTGTGTCAGTCATGCTCTGCTATCTGCAGTACTTTCTGTCTGTGAGTGGTCTGCCCTCTGCTGACTGCATCACAAAACTGCACAGGTGTGTGTAAAAATACACATATCCCTCCTAAACACCATCTCAGAGCTAGGCTATAGGTGCAGACTACTCATTTTGGTAGCCTAGGACACACACACATAGGTTGGTAGTAAGAGAATAATTATAAAAACAACAACAAGGATTTTGGACAATGGAACAATCTGTCTCTGTGTCTGCCTAATTCACATAATCAGCCAAATACAAAATTAATAAGAAAGAGCAACAAAACACCATAATAATAAAGAGATGCTGATTTCATTTTAAGTTATAAATCAAGATTTATTTGAAATAAATCAGGATATATTTTAAAGCTACAGCTCTACTTTTTGGGAAACACTCTTATTTGCTTTCTTGAAGAGAATACCATGAGAAAACCATTGTGCCCCCATGGTAAATATAAGGCTACAGCAAGCACCCAGTTAGTCAGCGAGAGTGTTATCAATTTTCTCATCTAAATCTTAGCAAATAGTGTTTTTTCCAAAATGTGGCACTATTCCTTTAAAGGAATATGCCACCATTTGTTGAAATAGGGCTTATCACGGTGTACCCTTGCTGTAGATAGGTGGGCCAACGCATTTTTGTCTCAGTGCAAGTAATTAGGTTGTTTTTTTGTCTTTTGTTGGCTCACTTTTACTCACAACATGCTAACTGGCAACATAGGATTCCATTCACTATGCTAAGCTAACTAGTGGCGGCGCTGCCAGTGTTGCACCAGACTAAAACGATGCATGCACAAAAAATGCGTTGGCCCACCTATCTACAGCTAGGGGAGACCGTGATAAACCCTATTTCAACAAACGGTGGCGTATCCCTTTAAAGTATAAGTATGCATCCTGAATACACACATCAGGAGGTTGTGGTCATCATACTGCAGCACTTCTTCCCCCCAGGGCCTAACATAGATCATTTAACCCTTGTGTTGTCTTCCCTTAGACCATAAACTTGTTGTCCTTCTGGGTAAAAATTAACTTTTCTTGGCACTTTTGACACTTTTAAAAATGTTTTTGTGACTTTCTTATAATTAATGGTCAATTAACCTAATTTAAATGACTTTATACCTTCTTTTTTTTAAATGCTATAAAATTGAATAAAACACCCAACATTCAATGGAATTAATCATTAATTTTTACCTGCGAAGAATGTTTTATGGCTTCCATACAACGTACATCCATGCATCCATGTTATTTTTGGCTAATTCGTATGAAAGAAACCCATATTTCTGAAATAAAAAACTACGGGTCAAATTTGACCCAAGGACAACATAAGGGTTAAGATATTAAGTAACAGGAGTATAGCCTTGAATTGATTCAGATAACCATCCAACCATCTCATGCAAGGCAAGGTTGTTCAATTCTTCCAGTCCATCATGTTATTCTTTTGGCAGAACTGAATTTTAATTTTACCCTCATAATGTGAGATATTTGAAATTTACATTTCAGACCGTTGATTAAAACTAAAATTGTAAATTAATGGTATTAGGCTATATAATACAAAATAATTCATAAATTAAGTTAACATTTTAGAGATATTAAAATTCGGCACTTAAAACTTGATTATTATTGATTATATAGAAATTATTAAACGAATTGCAGCTTGCCTAAATAGAATAATAGGCTATCTAATATAAATATTTGTCAAAATCAATCTAATAAATTATAAATATCATGAAAATCTTGCATTTATTTGGAGATATGCTGAATTATTTTTATTACTCGTCGGACTGTAATTGTAGATGTATTGAATTGTTATCCTTTGGATACGCTGCAAGTATGACTATTCAAAATACAAAATAAAGTGAAATCTTTCAAACGTTAAAACGACTTACCATAGTCGCGTCGTACAGCACGAGATCTCGTACCTTCCAGCGGAGCTTTTCTCGCCGCACCACCAACTTGTCACCAAAGATGGCGATTTGCTGAGTGCTCATGGATACACACATTTTTCAGCTTGTCGTTATCTTACCAGAAACGCCAACTTTAGAAACAAATTAACTACTTAGCGAGCAACTATTTCTCCGTTTGAAGCACATCTGACACAACGTCAACCACCGCCACCATGCAGATCACGCTTAAAACCCTGCAACAGCAGACCATTCAGATTGAGATAGACCCCGTACAAACGGTGAGTGGCTATTAGCTAACTTTAGCTAACAGTCCCAACTGTCGGACCTATGTTTTAACTTTACGTGAAGACCAAACAGTTGTATTTTATGTTTACAATGAGATAACACTTTATGTAGTCTCGGCAAAAGGGTGCCCATTAATAGCACGTGTTGCGAGTTTGGCAACACACATGAAACTGCTGCTAAACAACGCGAAACCCAACTAGCAAGCGTTAGCCAGTTAGCTAGCCGAACAGCCCGTTAACAAAGCCATCGCGACGCGACTGCAAACGAATTTATAATCGTTTCAAGTTTGTGTCGTGGTTCCTTTGCTGCTGCTGCTCTCCAGGAATATCTGATGTCATCTACTATGTAATGCTCTAACTTCTGTAAAGAACCCAAGCTTCACACTACGATACGAGTGCCATTGCTAATGCTAACGCTCATGACACTGCTAATTACGATTAGCCTCATTGGTAGCGGACTGTGAAGCTGGCTAGCTAAGTTTGTTCACATCTTTGACATGTAGCTAGCAAGGCAAACTTTGAGTTAATATTATGTTGTGTTATTGGCATTAGGTTACTCAAAGTGTAGCTATATCATTCAGATATTTAACTTTAATCTAATTTTATGGGTGGCAGTAGCTCAGTCCGTAGGGAGTTGGGTTGGGAATCAGAGGGTCGCTAGTTCAAGTCCCCGTACGGACCAAAGTACGGAATGTGGACTGGTAGCTGGAGAGATGCCAGTTCACCTCCTGGGCACTACCAAGGTACTCTTGAGCAATTCACTGACACCCCACCCCAACCGCTCAGGGGGCCTGTCCAGCAGTCGAAATAAAAACATTAGGAAACCATTAGAAAGTGCTTGTACATCGATGGTTATTGATTTTGATGAATCTCTTCTTTACCAGGTGAAGGCATTGAAAGAGAAGATAGAAGCAGAAAGAGGAAAAGACAACTTTCCTGTATCTGGGCAGAAGCTGATATACGCTGGAAAAATCCTGCAAGATGACACACCTATTAAGGATTACAACATTGATGAAAAGAATTTTGTTGTAGTGATGGTTTCCAAGGTAAGGTCTGAATTGATTGTAATAGTCAGATGACATTGGGTTTTTAAAGCGTGGGGGTGTTTCAACTTTTCTGAGCTAATCTACTGTCTGCAGTTAGGTCATATATATATATATATATATATATATATATATATATATATATATATATTTTTTTTACACACACACACACACACACACACACACACACACACACACACACAACAACACACACACACACACTTTCTGTTGGAGTTTAATGTCAGACATTTTTACTATTAAGTTGCTAGTCTTAACAGGGTTCAGGCTTAAAGGGACACAGCCATGGCGACGCACCAAAACAACTAGTTAAGCTTAGGAAAAACATCTTGGTTTGGACTGAAACACTCTCGAGGAACGAACAAAATGAGTTTCCTGGGTGAAAGTATTACAATTATATTGTTATATTTTAGTAGATTTTGCAAATGTTTGCGTAATTTTGCGTAACTTCCGGCCGTAGCTGTATCCCTTCTAGCCACAGCCGTCTAACAGCACCTTCTTCTGAACTGGCTTAAGGCTAAATCCGCAGCTGCCGCCTCACCCCCGGTCTCAGACGCCCCCAAGCCCCCTGTACAGGACTCAGGCTCCACGTCAACAGCTGTCCAAGCCACAACCCCAGCATCAGCCCCAGTCCCAACCCCAGCAGCTGTCCCCATTCCCTCCGAGGAGGTCAAAGAGGAGCCAAGTGCCGCAGCCACAGAACCACAACAGCCAGCCAGGTAGAACCGGTCTATTACAAAACTTAGTGTTATTGAAACCATTTTTTTGTTTGATCAGAGCATGACATTGTTATAGTGACATAAAATGTCCTGTCACTGTCACAATGATATGCACTACTTTCCAACTCTCCCAAAAATGATTTGTCAGTCAACCTATATGCTAAATATATGGAACATGGGTTATTCAGTGGTTAGGATTCAAGACAATTCTGACTCTCATTTCTTAAATATAACACAGAGAGGGAAACGGACACACACAGGCTGTTGGAACGAATACCGAAAGTTGAATATAATTCGAATTGTTAAAAATACTATTCGAATGCTGAAATTACTATTCGAATGTGACTTTTTTATAAATGTTGGCTAACGTTAGCCAATATCCCTCTTCTTGCCTTAGCCTACCCAGGTGTCGCTCATGTCACGTCTCATGAACAGTAAGTTAGCGGGAGTGAGAAACACAAGGCATTGTGAGGTCTAACCTAACGTTATGTACCGAGTAACATTAGTACAACATCACAGAGCCAGGGGAGAGTGACGGGAAATAGTTTTAACATGACTTTAAAATCGACATCCACCGAGCCAAAGTGCTTATGTTAACCTTAGTTAGCTCATTCTTGTTTCCCAACTGCGTCGGGAGTTATAGTAATGTTTAGGCCTGTCACGGGCGGGCGGGCGGGCGGACATACACACGCGCAACTCTGACACACTTTCCACGCTCCGTGTCCGCAGACAGCTGTAGGCTTGTACCAGTTAATTAAATAACCACTTTCCTGAAACTGCTTGCGAGACTGACAAGTCCACAGCGGTGTGCATGTCTGAGCCTGTCTCCACCGCCTCCACCTGCAGGTTGTCAGCTGTGTGGTTTGGAATGAAATGGAGAAAACGGGACGCCGAGTAACACGGTTGATATCGCTCATATACTTTTAATTTTTTTGACGGCGTCTTAACTGCAAAGTGCTGCGGGAAATCCTGCTCAAACTCTCAACTAGCATTTTCTGTCTCTCTCTCTTGGCCTGGAGTCCCGCCCACACAAAGACCATGCGACTGACGAGGGTTAACTCCTCGTTACGCAAAGGAACAGAGAGTGGTCCTCCAGTCTCAATGGTAGAGAGAGGAAAACAAACAAGCATGCAAATGGAAAGTATCGCGACCGGAAAAATTAGAGCTTTTTTTTTTTTATATATATAAATCGTGCAATTAATTGATTTATTGACTATCGTGACAGGCCTAGTAACGTTAGCTTAGCTGGGAGCTTCATGGAGACAGCTAAAGTTTATGTTCGCTGCTCTACAGCGGTCAGAGTTAGCTTCGACTTCATATATTACCTTCTAATAGCTGTATTCTCAGTAATGTGGCAATCTGCACAACAAACATGTTGCTTATAAATCCCTAAAATAGTAGTGACAGCACTGTTTTGGCTTAGTTATCAATGCCATTAGCATCTTAGCTAACACTATTGTTACTTAGTTTATGACAAATTGTTTCGACTGTGCAGTCATTGTGCTAACTGAGCACCGTAAGCATTTACAACAGAGTCACTTCACTACACCTAGAGTTTGATTACAGAGTTCTGTTGATTTGTGTTTGTAGCTGTGTGCTCGTGGTGGAAAATTAACGTTAATAAAGTTGCGTGCAATGCGCCATGACGTATTCCTCTTCAAGGCCAGGCTAATGTTAGAAGTCCCTCTAGTGGACAGAATGTGGAACAACAACCACATGCTTATGGTGGCATTGACAATGCATAAGCCTGAGTAGTGTAGTACATATTAATAACAGGCTGCATTTGAGCATTAAATATTCAAATCTTATTTGAATATTTTAAAAAATAACATGAAATTGGAATGGTATTATAAAAGGAAGATTGACAGCTCTAATGCACACACGTGGACACGTATTTTCATGTTACCAAAGTAAGTCATCTATAAAGTAGCAGCATATTTAATTTAGGGATGCACCGAAATGAAAATTCTTGGCCGAAACCGAAAACCGAAAAAAGAGGAAACCAAGACCGAAAACCGAAACCGAAACACCGAAAGAAATTAAGCCAATTATTAGTACCATTGCATTTATGGCTATGACTGTGTACTAACTTTACTAAAATCAAGGCATTGCAATTGTATAAATTAATATTAAAGTTTAATTAAAAAATATCTAGCAGAAATATGGCTACAATCTGATCGTCACAGTATACAGTAGCCTAAGAACAGAATAGCTTGCCTATTGTTATTATTATTATTATTATTATTATTATTAATATGGAGGCACTTTCTTGCAGGATTTCACTGAACATATCAGACAACGAGGGTGCATGCCCCTCATCTGGTGCAGGCGAGACAAGTCTTTTTTCTGCGCTCTGATCTCCTGCGCTGGGCCGTCTCGCATCCCACGGGTTCTCCGCATCCATCGCGGCCTGGATCATTTCTCGTGCGCCCTGCTTTATTTCCGCATCCAAGTAATGGTCTTTATAACGGCGGATCAAGTACAGTCGCGATGAAGTGCAGAGGATCCGAACAGATCTCACTGAAACGTGTGCTGACAGACTCTAAGAGAGCGATTTTCTTATTTTTTTGTTTTCACTCCGTGGTCCGTCTCTTTGCTTAGGAGACGCTTTGCAGGTGGAACGGATCGGGTACTGACACACGTGCAGGTCGCGTTTTCTGTTTACGTCATCACAACATTTCGGCCGTATTGTTTCGGTGATAAAAGTATTTCGGCCGAAAACCGAAAATGCCCTTTTGGGCCATTTTCTGCCGAAAATTTTCGGTGGCCGAATATTCGGTGCATCCCTAATTTAATTAATGGAATGGATGCTTATATCTAAATTCAGTTGTCAACAGTGTCTGTTGCTTTACTCATCACCTGGGAATTACAGAAGTGTTGTCTGATTTTTCCTCTCCACCTTTGTTTTCTAGCTCCAGCAGCGGGGGTCAGGGCTTGGATGCCTCCTCAGCGCTGGGTAGGTAACAAATTAATCTCTGCCAGACGTGCACGCTGTGCAGTAGTTGCTATAAGTGCACAATTTCAGCCAGTGTTATAAATGGGTTAATATCACAGCAGTACATTTCATGCCTGAAATAGTTACTGATGTGAGTCAGGGTGTTACAGTCAGCAGTGCAATACATACTTTTTCTATATTTAGGCTGTGACAAAAGTACTACATCCCTTATTGTGGTGTTACAGAGGGCAATGGAGATTCCCATTTGGTCTAAAAGAGTAGAGGTCATGATGCTATTGAAGCCCATTTTGTTTGTTATAAACTGTATGTATAATTTTAAAGATTCAGTTCTTTATTTGTTTTTATATTTGTTATTTTTGCATAGAAATACTCATTCCTCAGTGGTGACTTAAAGGGGTGATAGAATGATTATATAGGGTATTTTACACTGTTCCTTAAGGTCTCCTAATAGGGTATGTAACATTGGTTGGGCTGAAAATTGCCCAAATGCTATTTTATTAGGCCCTTAACTACCCTGTGAATATGGCTCTATTTGGAACAAGAGCTTTTCTTCCAAATATGGTATGCTCATGAATATTCAGAATGAGCTACGCGCTGATTGGTTTGAGCAAACTACATAGAAACACACTGGAGACTCGACAGCAGGTCTCATATTTCAGACACTGCAAAGTTATACATTGTTAATCGGGCTATTTCATTATTAAATTAACTTCTGAGACTTTTTTTTTAGTGAGAAATCAACTATATAAAGCTCAAATATGGGCCGTTTTACGAAAATTTATGGCCAATTGCAAATTTGGTAAGACTGTGTGTCGGAGTTCAGCGGCCGGTGCTGCCTGTGTTGCTGCCTCGCCGCCCGGCCTGCCTTCCTTCACAGACCCCGGCCTGCTATGAGGTACTTGGAGCTCCGTCACAGCAGCCCACAGCACTCCATACCCGCGCAAAGTCACTGTTTTTTGCGCTAATGGACCACCAAACACTGCTGCCCTGACAGAGCTCCAGGGCCTGCAACTCCCCTCTTCCTGCTAGCTAAATGCCCGGTGTATGTGAGTGAGAGCGCGGTCAGCGAGCTTGTTACGCCAGCAATCTCTTACCACAGGTTTCAGTTAATCTTTTAATGTGTGTAATTATAATGTGTTAAGTTATTTAAACAAACTATTGGGGAAATAAATGCCGCTTGTCCGCGAGTCTCATTGATGGAGCCTGCGGCTGGATGTAGCCCGTGATTTGTAGCTACAAATCACGGGCTACGATAGTTAGCTTCATTTTCGGCGTAATTCGAGTATATTTACAGTTTGAATTTCGTCACGCCACCTATACAACATCTAGCTAAATGTCTTATAAAGCTAACAACGGTGTCCGATTTCAAATTAATGAATATTTGTGAAGATTAGGGCTTTCGTTAGCTGCAACTGTCCCTTCAATCCTAGCTACCTTTGTAGCTACAAATCACGGATAGTTAGCTTCATTTTCGGTGTAATTCGAGTATGTTTACAGTTTGAATTTCGTCACGCCACGTATACAACATCTAGCTAAATGTCTTATAAAGCTAACAACGGTGTCTGATTTCAAGTTAATGAATATTTGTGAATTTCAGAGGAATTCTAAGAGGAGGCTGGCTAGCTCTCATTGATAGAGCCTGCGGCTGGATGTAGCTCTATCGATGAGACTCGCAGACAAGCGGCGTTTATTTCCCCAATCGTTTGTTTAAATAACTCAACACATTATAATTACACACATTAAAAGATTAACTGGAACTGTGGTAAGAGATTGCTGGCGTAACAAGCTCGCTGACTGCGCTTTCACTCACATACACCGGGCATTTAGCTAGCAGGAAGAGGGGAGTTGCAGGCCCTGGAGCTCTGTCAGAGCAGCGGCGTTTCGTTGTCCATTAGCCCGAGAGACGGTGACTTTGCGCGGGTATGGAGTGCTGTGGGCTGCCAGCCGTGACGGAGCTCCAAGTACCTCACAGCAGGCCGGGGTCTGTGAAGGAAGGCAGGCCAGGCGGCGAGGCAGCAACACAGGCAGCACCGGCCGCTGAACTCCGACACAGTCGGACAAAATTTGCAATTAGCCATCCATTTTCGTAAAGCGGCCCATATTTGAGCTTTACATAGTCGATTTCTCGCATAAAAAAGTTTCAGAAGTGAATTTTGTAATGGAATAGCAGAGATCTGCGCGACCTAGATTCAGAAGACTACCTGATCTCAGGTCAGTTGTGTAGCCTATGTAAATGTTGGGGCGTGACGGTTCTCTTAATACACCCATGGGCTGACAAAGGTTCCGGTTTTTGGGAGGTTGACGTCAACTTCCAGCTCTGTTGAGATTCGCCCGTTTTCAGCGGCAGTTTCAAAATATGAGATTTTCATAGTAAAGGGGTGTCAATGGGATTTTGAGCTTCTATGTATGTCCTATTTACCCACCGAACTGTCGTTATTCAACTATGACAGGGTAAAATCAGTTTTGCATTCTATCACCCCTTTAAGGCTTAGTTAACCCTGGAAATGTCTAGCATGGGATATGTATGTATCCCCTGGTAGCATATTGCTTCTCCATAAAGGAGCTCAGGTGTAGTCAGGTCCACAACAGTTACAGTGACTTATAGTCTCTACCTGCCGTCACAGCAAAAAGATGCATCAAAATGTTAAATCACAACTGCTGATACAGCATATATCACTTCTCTCTCTCCGCTGACTACAGCTGCTGTCCTCCACAAAGGAGCAAGCTACAGTGGCTTGTCGCTGCGGACAAAAGTGCCAAATGTAAAAATGTAAATATACAGGACAAACCTTTTAGAAAAAATGACTTATTTTTGGTGGAGTATTTCTTTTAAGGTTTGTAATGTTTCAAATGTGTTAACTTAGTGCTATATTTAGGGGAATTTTTCATTTCTGATGGGAGGTAGGATTAAAAAAGCAATTTTCTGTTTATGTCTGTGTTGATTGTTATGCACGGAGGTGTATCTGTGCAAATATACTAAATATGCTGTGTGTGTGTGTTGCATTTCTAGTGACTGGTGCAGAGTACGAGGCCATGCTCACAGAGATCATGTCTATGGGCTACGAAAGGGAGAGAGTGGTGGCTGCGCTACGGGCCAGTTTCAACAACCCCCACAGAGCTGTGGAGTACCTTCTCACTGTGAGTCTCACACACAGACAAATAACATTTTTACGTCTGAAAAGCACCACTGGTTTAACATTAAATTCACTTCTTATTGTCTTTTTCCTAGTTATTTTATACAAATGTAGTTTAACTTCTTTATGCAGCAGTTGTGCCTACTGACCACCATGTCAGTCTATTCGGGTAATCCATGTGTAAATTTCCTACATAGAACTAACCTAAAATGTACTAGACATAGGCTAAGCTGTGCTCTCTCCAGCATCCTCTCTCACATTTCATCTCTCAGAGCTCTCCCCGACCAGCAGCCGCCCCTACTGTGCTTTGTTTGGTCGCTGCTTTTACACACAGCCGAGAAGTCACATTTTGGGAAGAGGATGGCTAACTAGGCTGAACATGATGTTAATCAGCGTGAGCCACTCAGCTTCTTGATTTAGTTTTAGTGTAATCTATCAATGGTGACACACGCTCCATAAGATCTGACGTGAGCACACTCTGTTCCTCCCTCTTAATAACACTTTGCTCTGTGCACTGTGAGGTCAATTAATGTTATACTGAGATTTCTTTTGGTCTAACCTCATTGATATAAATGGGGTGGACAAAATCTGATATGCCCTTTTCATAACGTAGGACTGTTTTTGGAATTGTATTGCACCACAAAACAATTGGCCTCTTAACTATTATCCCCATAAAAATGAATCAACACCTCAAAACAGTTAAAACAAAACTGAACACAAAGGGTTGTTGTATTAGCTTACCTTAGTTTTGGCTAGTTGCATCTACAGTAATAAACTGGCAACTGAGTGTATGTTATTTTAAGGACACTGCAGTTGTCCATTATGATAAACAGTGCCGGGTTAAATTAAGTGTATTGAGTTGTAATTTCCAACTAATATAAACCAAATTATCAGGTGCCAACTAACTTCCACAGCCCTCGCACTATTTTGATCCCTCCATGTTCTTTGCAGTGTGTGTGATGGACAGTTGTATTGTTGCGTTTCCAGGGTATCCCCAGCAGCCCAGTCCAGGAGAGTAATCCCCCAGCGCAGGCCCCCGTGTCTGGACCCACAGAAGCCCCATCTCTATCAGAGGGTGAGGCACACGCTCAACTCAGTCCAAAAATACATCCAGTCGACATTTGTGTCTGTCTCTCCCTACTGTGGGGAAAAAAACAAAATCCCAGTACTGGTGGGGTATTGATCAGTGGGTTTTTAAAAACTGCCTCCCATATCTTTAATATGTGAATAGGAAAGGCCCCAAAAGTATAGGACTCATGGCCCCAACTAGTATCCATGCATCAAATTCTTTAGGAGACTAGGCTAGTCCTGGACACATTTACTGTACAGAGGACTACAATTAATACAGGTTATAGCCCCACTGGCAGGAAATGACTCATTAGTGACAGGATGTTTCTCTACTGTGACTATGTGTAAACTGTTAGGTGCAGGTTTGGTGGCAACTTTCTGTTCCTTCATGTGGAGACTTGTCCCTGAGTGGATAAAGGCTTTTTGTTTGATGGGAATAGCACTACAACGATTAGTCGATTGAGCAATGATTTGTCGATTGCATTGTTCAAGTCATTTTTCGAGAAGAGATGCCAAACATTTGAGCTCGATGGGGGCTTAAAACAAACATTTGATTGTTCTAAAATGAAAGACTTTGCAACTTCTCTTGGTCTTAATTATTGTAAATTGAATATTTGGGGGTTTTGGATTGTTGTTTTTTTTTTGCTGTTTTCTGATGTTTTATAGACCAAATCATTAAACAAGAAAACAATTAGTAGATTAATGGATAATGAAAATAATCATTAGTTGCAGCCCTTATTAGGACCCATGGTGTGATTTGTGATCATGGATAACCTGCGTATGCAAATATTTGCTACGTAGCGCACACGCTTATTACAATAGTGGGGAAATCTGTTTATATTTTGAATAAAGAGACAAAGTCAGTTGCCACAAGTATTTTTAAAATTGCACATCTAAGCCATCGGTGTTAGAGCATTTGCTGCATGTATACGCTTGTGTACAGACAGCAGTACTGAAACCACAAGGCGGGGCTAGGATGAACTGGAAACATGCATAGAGCTCAGCTATGAATCTGGACTTCAACGTGAAATAGTAGAAAATTTAGTTTTTGCAAAATGAAGACACGCAGGCAATTGAAAGCACTGATGCATCTCTATTGTCCTGCATGTAATTGATTTAATTTGCTCTCTTGCTAATGGTTATTTTTATTTATTTTTTACTACATCCATTAGGAGAGAACCCACTTGCATTCCTGCGGACCCAGCCCCAGTTTTTGCACATGAGACAGGCCATCCAGCAGAACCCTGCTCTGCTACCAGCTCTTCTCCAACAACTAGGCAGAGAGAATCCTCAACTTCTACAGGTAACGCAGTCGATGGACACACACACACACACACACACACACACACACACACACACACACACACACACACACACACACACACACACACACACACGGACACGGACACACACACGGACACGGACACACACACACACCAATTTAGTTTTGTTTGCAAATTCACATCTTGTTTTGCTCGGGTGTGTAGGCGTGCGTGAGGCACTCAAGAGGGTAAAGTCTAAAAAGTCTTTAATATATTCTTGGCTGAATCAGTAAAACATGACAACGCGTTTGGAGTTACAGGTGGAGTCACATGACCGACAAAGCAGTGAATCCTGTAAAACCATTCCAGAATCAAAGCTATTTGGGTCCTTACATTGTGTTTGATTATTGATGTGATCACTGCTTTGTCTGTCATGTGACTCTACCGGTTCACACTAATCATGTGACACTTTTTACCATGTGATCACTGGCCAACGAGCTATAAGATACAGCTCAAAGACAAACCTTTTACGCTTGCCCTGATGAAGGCCTAAATGGCTGAAACACATTGTCATGTTTTAATGATTTATCCCGGAATATATCTAAGGCATTTTAAACTTCACCCCTCTCGAGTGCCTCAGTTCACTCAAACCCTTCATTTGACGGATCTCAGCCTACGTATACGTGTCAGATGACAACTGTTGGCTCTTAACGTCTCCTCTGTTCTCTCTTCTCCCAGCAAATCAGTCAGCATCAGGAGCTGTTCATCCAGATGTTGAATGAGCCAGTGGGAGAGGGGGGAGAGGCGCCAGAAGTTGGAGAGCTGGGGGCAGCAGGGGAGGAGGGCGCACCTGTCAACTATATCCAGGTTACACCTCAGGAGAAGGAAGCCATCGAAAGGGTGAATATTGAAAATGAGTTTCTATCCACTTGGAAGTGACAAAAGTTCCGGTTCACTGTGGCATCACAAAACGCATTTTTGGCCAGAACTCAAGAATTCCTACACTAATGTAGGACATTTCAAAACAAATGTCCGATAGGATAAACGGACGACGGGTTCTATCCAAAAGGTCAACTTCACTGTGACATCATAATGTTCTGCAAACGCACTTTTCTGGCCATAATTCAACAGCGTAGCTCAGGAACAGAAGGGGGAGACATTTGGTCTCCAGCACTGTGGCGTTTGCACAGATCTTCTGTCCTGCTGAGTTGAAGATGTGTGTGAAGCATCAGTGTTTTGACCAAAAAAAAAAAAAAAACTACACTTAATACCTTTTTTGTTAAATTCCTTCAAAGTCTTCACTACATATATTATGAGTCTGGACAGACATGGACGTAAACTGCAACAACTGCGCTGGTTGGCGGAGGCATACAACTGGTAATCCAAGGCAGTCATTGTAGTTTTGTTGATTTAGTTTGTACATTGTGAGATTAGAAACCGAGAAAGTTGCAGGTCCTGTTGTTCTTAAAGCCTTTGTTCCTATCTCCCTACTCTGTCCTTCTCTCCCTTCTGTGTGTCTCGTCGCAACAGTTGAAAGCGCTGGGCTTCCCCGAGGCTCTGGTGATCCAGGCCTACTTTGCCTGCGAGAAGAACGAGAACCTGGCGGCCAACTTTCTCCTCAACCAGGGACTGGAAGATGACTGAGCAGCGCTGCCTTCCTGCTCCTCCCACCCACCCAACCACCCAACCACCCACCCACCCTTCCCCTCTTCAGCTCAGCATAAAAAGACTGCACCCCCAATTTTACTGTACAGCTACCAACCTCAGCTCAACCCAACCGGAGAGGAGAGGGCAGAGCCAGCAGGGTGGGAGGAGGGAGGGGGTGGTGCGGGTTGGGGGTGGAAAAGGGATGATGTGGTGTGTTAGGTAATGGTTACACACTTAAAAAGTACAAAAAGTGGAGGTTGTGTGCAGGAAGGTCAGACTCACTCAAGATGATTGGAGGTTGGGGTGAAAAGGTGTGGAGGAATGATGAAATCCACGTGAATTCCAATGGAATGTGTTGGGTTTGTCTAGGGGAGATCTATAATTTGATTTTAGACGCGCTTTGTGACATTAGGGAGGAGGGGGAGGGGGGGGGGTTGTGATGAGAGAGAGAGTGTGTGTGTGTGTGTGTGTTCGCGCGCGTGTACGTGTCTGTGCAGATGGGTGCGATACAGTTAAGCTGAAAAAAAAAGTAATCAATTTGCATTCTCTTAAGTTTGTTAATGCTGTAGCTGGATCGTATGGAAGCACATTTCTCCTCACTGCACTTCGACAACATTATCCGTGTGTGTAACTGCTTGTATGTACCTCTGTAAGCCTCATGTACGTACGTCCAAGAATGATACTGGCAGAGATAGACTGGACCGTGCTGCCCTTTGTATGTGTCTGACATGTTGTTGCTGGGGGTCTATCAGTCTGTTTGGGGGTGGGGGGGGAAGGAACGGGAACTAAACTGACAAATAACTATCTGGTTTGGTATTCTGTTCACTTCGTACCACTCTCATCTGTCCTCCTGTGGTGGCTGCACAGATCGCAGCCAGTCAAGAGTCCCTGCAACTGCTGTGCCTGGCTGTTTGGGTTACTCAAATGTGGAACTATTTTGTCTATGCTAGTAGCTTTTTGGTACCTATTAACACTACCCCATATAAAGCTTCTGTGGAACTTCACATTAGATTCTCCAAGATTCTGATAATGTATTTTAAGGTTTTTAGCTATTAGGATTTAAAAATGCAACAATAGAGTGAGAAACCCGAGCAGACGCCGCTCACTAAGGTGAAGTTAGTTTTACGGTAACATTTATTAACCTATACACAGAGAAAAAGGTTTTCCCCGGTTTACCAACAGAGGGACATTTTATAACGATGGCCCACACTCTTAACTATGTTATTTAGTTTGCCAGGATTTGACCCACAGTATGTGGGAAGACATTTCCAAGTTAACCAAAATGATTAAATACCCACACTCATAAGTTCTTATTTGTTATATGCAAAATGTATTTTGCAGATAAATCTGTGTGTACTGCTTGGTGAGCTCCCAACCAGCTGCATGGGGTTTTAACGGTGTCACGTGTGAATGAGTCATCAGGACCACGCAACAACTTATTGTTGCGTGTTGAGAAGAAACCACTTCATACAGGTTTTTATTTTTATTTTTTTTGCCTTGTAACGGCTTTCAGACAAACTGTTCAGGGAATGAACTGGGAACCAGATTATCTACAATTACTTTTAGAGTACACGACTGTAGCCTACCTTATCTTCCCAACCTGGGGAAATCGTCAGAAATATAATTAAATATAATTCAAATTTGATTAAATCAGTTGTAATAAAGCTTAGAATAAATTCTGAATTAAAGAAAATGACACTAAAAGTAACTAGTTCCCCGTTGTCTAAATCGACTGGCACTTGTACATACTACAAGCGGGGGCGGGGCTAGAGCAGTGGTACAGGCCTCCCCTGGGATCTGATTGGCCACTCCTGGTGGTCAGAAGGTGAAGGGCAGTTAGTTTATTAGTAGCATCGGGTACAGACCCGGGGGGCCTCTGCATGAAGTGACAAGAAAACCAATCAAAAGACTAAAAAGAGACGCAAAAATGGCTTGCAGATGCAGAACGACTTGAGAAAGATTGACTACAGAGACAAAAACTACTTCAACCACACGCTGAAGGACTTCAAAGAGACGCCCGGTGTCCCGAAGGACAACACAAGGGTTAATACGGCACCTTAGTGCTTTTTTGTACAGAATTTTGGTCAGCATAAACTGTTTAAATGTGCTCTAGAAATAAACTTTACAACAGACAGGCTTTAGAGAGCAATTCTCAACGAAGTAAACAGAAGTACATAACTCTTGTGTTGTCCTTCGGGTCCAACACAAGGGTACTTAAAGTTGTTTATGTGGCATTCATTTAATACATTGAATTAACAATGTACAATTAAGTATTGCCAAGAACCAAGATTTTAACGCAAGTCTTAAATCTGTACTCATTTTACAAATGTGCATTCAAATTCCTCTATTTTTTCTATAGCCCCTGACTTAGAGACCTGTGTTTATCTTGAATTTAAATATAAACAATAAATACACGGGAACACGTAGTGTACATACATAAAAGGCTACATTATGCACGCGTTGAGGCTCAACTACACACAAAACGGCCAATGAGAAGACGTCGTTCAGTGAGGAGCAGATCTAATCTACCCTCGCCATCTCACTGATGATTCTCCACCGTAGCTTACTGTATTATGAAGATTATGATAATTGCAAAAAGGTTCTCATCTTAATGTGGGTCCATGAACAGACAAAAAATGAAAAAAAAAAAAAAGTCTCCAGTCTCATTCTGTATGTGTGCAGGCAGTTTTTGCTGTCCTACAGCATCAACATGATCTTAGACTATGCTGCGCTACATTAAATATCAGCAGTCTTTCAGGCCTTTGACTCCTTGTGTTGTACATTCAGACTGTAAGTAAGATGCACGATGATGCAATGAGGCACATACGCTCACTGTAGTACCCTTTATTTATCTAAACATAGGGCACTAGCTCACTGTGTCAATGGAGGCCCTCTAGTGGTTTGATCCAGCACTGCAGCAGATAAGAAGCAGGGAGCACCTATATGGCCATCACAGCTGCTACACATTAACACCTGCCTGGGTTTCCAATAGACCTTTTTTTTCACCACGGCAGACATGTTGACATGTCCAGAGCCTGTCTATGGAGAGCCTGTTCACTCCCTATCTCACGCCCTATTAGCCCCATTGTACCAACCCGGAATTTTCCCCGAGAGTGGAAGTTCTCCCCTTATTAGACATTCTCTGACATGTCCTAGTAGGAAAAGCACAGGTGTATTCTAAACCATTACTGATGGCTGCATTCCACTTAGGAGAGGCCCTGGTGTTGTTCATGCTGACTCACTGAAACAGCTTACTGGGACACTTGATGGAACTGAGCCATCGTTAAGGTTATCAGTTTCAGCTGGGCTTTTCCTACTGTGACAAGTCAAGATGTCTGCTGTGAAAAATGTCCATTGTCCTCATCCGGACGTCTCGACTGTTGGAGGGAAACCCAAACTACCAGCCGCCGAGAACATGAAAACTCCACTTACCCTGCGCACATAAAAGGCCAACATCCATCAATAAAGAGATCAAAAGAATGAATTTGTACAATTAAAATCGGAAGAAAATATTAAAGTAAAGCATACTTACTAGTAATTAGGGCTGGGCGATGTGGGGAGAAAATCAAATATCACGATATTCTTGACCAAATACCTCGATGTCGATATTGCGGCCATTTTGTATGGTTGCCGTATCGGTGCTTTCACAAAATATCTTTCCCATGAGATTTTTGATAAATAATCCTCAGTAATGAGGACATAGTGACTAAGTGGGTAAAAGGCAAATAAATAGGACGGCTGGAACGGTTGAGAAAATGACATCACTTTACTGTAACGCAGCCTTTAAAACCAGGAAAAGACAACACTTACCATATTACGACATCCCAAATTGAAGACGATAACTAGTCTCATATCACGATAGCGATATATCGATAAATTGCCCAGCCCTAGTAGTAATAGAACAATTTGTTAACTGAGAAGTTGAGACAAATCCACCATGTAGACTAACTGGTGGTTCCTATTGGCTGTCAAATGCAGTCAGTGTGTACCTACTGTACTCACCTTTGAAACCTACAGGCCTTGAGCAGCCACACAGGTGTTTTCATTTAACCTGGCTGACCAGACCTCTTCCCAGGACTGTGTGGGCGTGTACAGACTGATTGATTGACAGCTTCCTAAACCTCTTGTTAGCTTTGTTGTCCCGGTTAGGGCGGGACAAATGATACCTTTATCATTGTTGTTGGTAGAAAAGATTTGTGACCTATAAACTCCCATCTAAGCTCCAGAGAATGTTTAATAAGGGGAGAACTTCCACTCTCGGGGAAATCCCGGGTTGGTACAATGGGGCTAATAGGGCGTGAGATAGGGAGTGAACAGGCTCTCCATAGACAGGCTCTGTAAGCTCTGACCCACCTTCAACCTGAGCAGAGTCTAATCGGCCACAGTAACTGAAATCACCTGTGTGGGTGTTCAGAGGCTTTTAAACCCTCCTGTTGTCCTCGGGTCGAATTTGAACCGCTTTTCAAAGTTTCTGTATTAGAAATTTGGGTTTCTTTCAACCTAATTTCCCCTTTAAAAGTTGTCAGAAATAAATTGTGCCACATCAATGAAAAACAAGTTGGCAGCTATATTAGTAAATTGATTATCAAGAACTAAAGCAATATGCAAATTGAATAACAAATCTCAGTTTAGAGTAGGATATTGTATTGGTTTTATTTTTCTCCTGGCCACACTACTTCTTCCCCATAGCAAGACAGTTAGATAACCACTTTTAAGCTCTATAGATTTTTCTTTTCCAGGTGTTATAACTATTGCTTATTATATAACAACTTGCTTATTTACACATGCAGCAGATACGTAGCAAGATTAGCATTTATTTGGAGTCGTGTTTCTGTCCACCCGACGAACGTAGTCCAAGATTCTGGCTCCTTTTAGCTCTGCTCTGGGTTCATCAGCTCCTAGGAGAAATGTCTGTCTCTTTAGCTGCTGAATGCTCCACTATGTCCCCCAGTTGTCGGTCTGTCTGTCTGTCTGTCTGCTGCTCTTTCGCTGAATACAGCTGCCTGCTGCAGCTTGCAACAACGCTGATGAGAGCTGGGAGACTGAAGCAAAAAAAACAAACACCAGAGCAGTGTGAATGCGAGGTGTAAAGGTAGCAAAAAAGATTTCCATTTTTTAAACCAAAACGGAGCAATGTAAATGTAGCCTCAGGTGTGGGGGAGGGGCCTAAAATAATATCTGAACTGTGACATCATCATGACGTTATTGCAATGAATCAGGTATTTGTAGTTTGAGGTTATTGATGTTTAATTTACGGGATTGTTCTGTTCCCCAGAGCTAGAACAGACAAATTATATTTATCTTTTTTTTTTTTTCTTTGAGTAAAATTCTCATCATCGACAGAGATTTTAATTCCTACGTGTCGTTAATCCGACATGCACGTGTTCCACCAAAACAAGTTCCTTCCCGAGGCTATTTTGCAGAGTCACCGTTGTTTCGTCCAGCGCGTAGCACCGCCCATGGCAATGTGAATGGGGTTAAAGAAATGCAAAAAAGGGACATCCCGAGCTGTGGTGGGACTGGCAGACAGGGATTGAGCCAGGAGACAGGCAGGAAGGAGGAAAGGTATGCCTTGGAACTTGGGCAGGAGACTGGTACAAGGTCAGAGTCGACAGGCCACACACAAAAACCCCCCCTAAAAAAAAACAAAGACACAGAAATGGCACATTCTAAGGAAAGCTCATTGTGGGTCTGGCTCTAGTGGCTGTAATTCTGCACCAAGGCTGAATTTTGGGAAAGAGACTTCAGATACAGTATTAGGGGACCACTAAGGTCTATATAAAAGAGACTTCAGATACAGTATTAGGGGACCACTAAGGTCTATATAAAAGAGACTTCAGATACAGTATTAGGGGACCACTAAGGTCTATATAAAAGAGACTTCAGATACAGTATTAGGGGACCACTAAGGTCTATATAAAAGAGACTTCAGATACAGTATTAGGGGACCACTAAGGTCTATATAAAAGAGACTTCAGATACAGTATTAGGGGACCACTAAGGTCTATATAAAAGATACTTCAGATACAGTATTAGGGGACCACTAAGGTCTATATAAAAGAGACTTCAGATACAGTATTAGGGGACCACTAAGGTCTATATAAAAGCATCCAAAAAGCACCATTGTCATGGGACCTTTAAAAAAAAAAAAAAAAAAAAAGTAACTCAGAATGTTAACACATCGCCACCACAAGCAGAAAACAGTCCGCTAAATACTGCAGATTTTTATTTTGGATCACCGCTGAAAACTGTAAAAAAAAAAACTAATCTGCAGATTCCATCGGGCATGCTATTAATAGGAAGGAAAACAGAGTATTGAGTATTTTTACATTGTGGTATTGGTACTTTTTTACCTAAGTAAAGGATGTGAGTATTTCCTCCACCACTGCCCCTGGACTGGAGCACAGCCATGTTTGAGACCGCTGCTTGTCCACCAGTGAAATGACACAGTAATAATCACAGCCGAGATAAGCAGGATACAGTCAAGAACATCCTTTTATTCAATCAAGTAAAGGTGTTGCTCCTTTCAAACTGTTTTTTTTTATTATTATTATGGAAAAGAAACTGTAATTAACACATGCATTTACCATGGGCTCTGGGGGGGTGTGTCTGAGGATGGGAGGCTGGTCTGAGGGAGGAGGGGGAGGAGCACTCTCGGCGGGAGGGGTTACAGGGGCCGAGGCAGGAGGCTCGGTGTACACTAAACACAGCCCAGCGTCCTACAAAACGTCTTCAAAAACAAAGGAGAAAAAAAAATAAAGACAATGGCGGACGGTCCGGCCACAGGGTCCGACTGGGCTCTTTGAACGAACGAACGAACGAACGAACGCACACACACACACACACACACACACACACACACACACAGAGCCCCCGTGCAACCTGTTTGTCTCCGATATGGCTTCTCAACTGTGGCGCTTTCACTTGTCAAAGGTTTGATTGATAATACTGCTGCTGGCTTCATTTGCTTGATGGAAGAAAATATTTTAAAAAGTTGCATATATAGATTATTATTTTTTTTTTTTTCCCTTTCTGTTTTTGCAGGACAAAAAAAATGTGTAATCACTTGATTTTGCTGGTGGAATTTCACGGTGCTTTTTTTCCCTCTAGAAGTCACCAACTAGTTAGTACAGCTTTTGGAACCATCATCACTTTGGTCAATGCGTGGCTCAAACACTGCGATTTTTAGAATGGCTGTGAATCAATGTGTAACATCTCTTTTATGATTGTGCTAAATCTGAGCCGTTCAGTCTCCATGCTGTGGAACCAGTCCGCTTATAAGGTGCTTCAAGTCATTCTTTTCCTTTAAAAAAAAAATTAAAAACAGCTGGTCTCATTCAACCACTAGAAAGGTGCATAACTGAAGGTCTCGACGCAGCGTCTTCCTGCTGCCTAAGATACGCAGTAACAATGACAAAAAAAATAAAATAAAAAAAGAATCAAAAAGCAAATCCAAATTCAATCATATATATATCTAAAAAAATAAAAAAAAATAAAAATAGATGGAAACAAGGATTACAAACCAACCTGCCTATACTAGCAATCCTACTGGTCATCTCCCTCGCTTACGCCCCAAACCAAAAGTTCCCGCGAGTGCTCCCTCCGCCGCGGCCTGATGTGTCATCCACGGCTCTGCGGGAGGGGGACTATTTCTTTGCCCTGACCCCGGCCCCCCAGCCTCAGCACAGCCCAGAGCCCCCTGGTGTAACTTGTTCACTTACATTAGCTGTTGAATGGAGAAGCTGAAGAAGATGGGTATGGTAATACAATGTGAAGCGTACAGACAAGAATAACATGTGAGCTAACTGCATTCTGCTCAGACAGAAAGAAAAAAAAAAAAAAACTTATTTTTTTTTTCCTTTTCTTTTTTTTAAAACCCCGCCATTCAGAGAAAGGGAGAAGAGGAAAGGGGGGAGGGGAAGAGAGAGGGTTACGCGGCTATAGACTACTCCAGTGTCCAAGATAGACAGAAGACAAGATACAGAGGAAGAGAAGCAAGACAGAATTTCTTTTTGTCATTTTTTTGGGGTTTTTTTTTTGTCGCTTTTCTTAATTATTCAACAATAAAAAGAGGAACTAAATCACACCAATTTTTTTTTTTTTTCCTTTAGTACTATGTATACTGCTTTTAAAAAGCTCCAAGAAGAGGAAGAGAAAGATATAGAAGTATGAAGGAGGGGATGTGTTTTTTTTTTTTTGTATTTTTTTTTTTGTATTTTTTTCATTCGAGATGGGCACTCAGGATTACAAGATGGAATCTGTGAACAAAAGGCACTTTTTAGGGACAACCTTTAAGATGCTCTGAGTCTATAACACTACATCACCAAACAAATATTTATAATCATTTACAGTGGGAGATGGGGAAATGGGGGTGGGGGGTGGGAGGGTTCACTTGAATTGATTACAGCAACACCCCTCTGGCCAGACAGAGTCCGCTGATTCCCTCTCCCTGAACCAACTACGCGTTTATACCAAATCAAACCAGATATCACCACTCTTTTTTTTTTTTCCCCTCTTTCTTTAAATCCAGAATTGTGCATCTCCCAACTTGGGGAAGATCTTGTCTTTGTCCCACACTAGGATTGATCGTGTTGGATACAAGATCCAGGTTTATCTCCCTCCGACTGCTCCTCTGCTATGTGATATTGGGGTGGGGTGGGGTGGGGGGGGGGGAGAAGGAGAATGCCTTTTGTCACAACAACCTTTTCATACAATGAACCCCTCCCCCCTCGGTAAATACAAAAGAAAAAGAAATAGAATAATGCATGTTTTCCTAAAAATTTGCTTTTTTATCATAACACTTAATTTTGTTTATTATTATTTATGTATAATAGAGATTGAATGTACTTTTAATCTTTACGAAAGCACCAGGTTTCATAGTGATATATATTTTATGAGTTGCAAAATCGTTCCTTCAGCCCTCCCACATTTTAAAAACAAATCATTAGAAATGAAGTTTTTTTTTTTCTTTTCTTAAAAAAAGCGATAAAAGGAGAACAAAAAAAACCAACAACAACAAAAAAAAAAAAAGGAAATTAAAAACTATTTCCCAAAACTTACTTACACAGACTGGGATATTTTTCTCGCTGCCCTCGTATTTAGAGTCCCGGAGCATGTGGACTTGAAAAAAAAGAAACAAAAAAAAGAAACGTAGAGGTTTTTTTTTTTCTTTTTTTCCCCCCTCTTTTCTCGTGACACCCTCAAACAATCGCTAACACACAAACACAATTCCTCTACCAAGGCATTGCACATGGCTCAATCGACATACATCATTTAGTTTCAAGAACAATACTTCCCATCAAAACAAGAAAGAAAACAACAAAACCAAATCTGTTCTTTTTTTTTTTTTTTTTAAATCCTCAACTACATTACCATCACTGTCTATGTGTCTATTGTTGTGTTTGCTGCAGATTTTGTGTATTTTTCGTCATTTAGTGTGGGGTTTTAGAGACTGGTACTTTAGCTCTAATCAGCGCTTTTTCAGATGCATCCTATGACTGTGCGATGTACGCCATGCTTCAAAAAATAACTAGACTGCCACAGAGCTTATCTTGCAAATAAAAAAAAAAAGTATATATCTATAAATATATATGTGTATTATATATAAAGATGCTTGCGATTATCTAGTGAGCTGTCACCGTTTTGTCCCCCCCCCCCCACCTTTCTCCTGACATAAAATTTTCCACCATTCACTATAGCTTATATGTGAGAAAAAAGAACCTGAATTCATGTTTGACAAATTGCATAATGGGAATACAGAGGCACTTCCATAGATTAGAAAAGAAATCACGTTTAGCCGCCGTTAACGTCGTACTCAGCCGAGCTAGTTCTCTCTACGAAGCGGATGAGATGGGGCGCCGTTCGCTTTTGGCCAACTATGTTGTGTTTCCCTGCAGTGAAGAACATGGCCAGGCAGTCCAGTTATTTTGTGAGGTTGGATTAGTCATTTTTTTTACCAGGAGATAACTGAATCACTCAGAATATATGTATGGGCTAAGGATATAAAAAACGATTGAAAGCATAAAGGCCTCCTCAGATTGTCTATTTTTAAGACTTCCCTTTGAATTGAAATAGTCGAGCATGGGGGGGGGGTGGAGGGGTGTTTGCATTTATAGTAAGTGGTCTTTATAAGTCTGTGTTTAAGAAGTGGCCATCTGTGCTCTACAAGTGTGTTTCCATCCCAGCGATACATCCACTGCAACGGTCAATCTACTGGAATACGTTTCTCACAAGGTTGGCTGGTATGATTGTTTTAGTGCAGTTTTGATCATTAAGGGCTCATCGATTCACAATAGTTAAGTGGGGAGTGCTGGTGTATGTGTGTGTGTTGGGGGAGGGGTGGGGGGGGGGTTTCCATAGCAACCGATATCCTTTACCTGATCCCGTGCACCAAAAAACAAAAATGGGCACACGGGTGATCGTCCTACTGCTAGCCTTAGAGGCCCTCGTTCCCTCTCCGCAAACAGCCAGATATGTCACATATTCATTTTGCTCCACAGTGTGGCTCCCTCTGCTCTTGGAGCAGCGGCCCGTCTGGGAGTGTAAACAACAGGGTAAACTTTAGGGAGACAGAAAAGAAGAGCTACTCTCTCTTTTAGTCTGGGTCCCATCTTCAGCAACCTTTTTTTTTTTTTCCTCCTTGGTTCTGTTTTTCTATCACTCCACCACCGGCTGTTCCTGGGTCAAATAGTAGATGGGGCTGGTTTTGTTGTTGTTGTTGACCTGTATGGTTCAGCACGTAAGTTCCCCAGAAAATAAGCTTCCTGTGATTGTCAAAATCCTGCATTGTGTCGTCTTGCAGTACTTTACTGTACGTGGCAAATAGGTTTATCTGGCACGGAGGAAAAAATTTTATTTTTGAACGTGTGGAAAAGACCTGTATTTGCTTTTTCTTTTTTGCCGAGAGTTAGACAAGAAGATCAATACCACTCTCATGTCTGTCCGTAAAAGATGAAACTATCGCTAGCAGCTGGTTAGTTTAGCTTAGCATAAAGAATAAGGGGAACCAGCTAGCCTGGCTCGGTCCAAAGGTAACAAAATCTGCCTACGAGCTGTGTTTGGATGCAAAGGCCTCCTGCAGAGGCCTGCTAGCCGTTTCCAGCCTTTATGCTAAGCTAAGCTAACCAGCTGCCCGTGGTAGCTTCACATTTCATGTACACACAAGTGTGGTATCGATCTTCTCGCCTACCTCTCAGAAAAAAAAAAAAAAAGTGTATTTCCCGAAAAATGTCAATGCTTTTTTGTGTTTTTTTGTAATGTACTATTTGATCCAGGTCAGCGAACCACCCTGTCTACACCGCTTCAACATCCCACTTCTTACTGTGTTTCTCTATAAGGTGCTGTAATTCAAATACAAAACAATTATAAAATAGTACAAATCCAAAAGGAATAAATTCAAATAAGAGAACACACAAGCGATAACAAAATCATTCATCTACATTACAAAGAGGGCAAAGGGGGGGAACCAATAACTGCTGTCTGTAGTCGTGAAAACTGCCAGTAATGATGCGCACATGCACACACACACTGGGATTTTCAGCGTGTGTGACGTTTGGATATCTAATCAAATAGGTAGAGAGTTCACTGGACTTACTGTGTGCAGATACATTGGAAAATATGATTACAACACTGCCACCTGTGGAGACTACAATCTAAAAGGTCTGACTGGGCAACTGTGTGTGTTTTCGATCGTACACACACATGCTGTGGTCATGGCACAGATTGTGTGAGTGTGCGTTGTGCGGGGAAATGTCAGAATGAGCGGAGGCCAATGATTTGTCAAACTGAACAATGGGTCGAGGACACACGAAAGGCTTCTTGTACCTAGGTTGTTGTTTTTTTTTTTTTTCTCTTTAAAACTCTTAATAGGCAAGTCTGGTTAATCTCCCATGCCTTGTAGGTAAATAGTGCACATCGTTACGATTAGTGTTAATTGATTCAGCTTCTAGTGCAACCCTTAATCAAGATATGTTTTGGCATGATCTCTCTCTAGTTAGTAGCAGGGGTAAATAAAAAGGGGACTTTGTTGAGTCAATGGTCACTCAGAGGGAGAGAAACATTGGTCGATTGGATTTTTTTTTTCTTTTTTAGGGTGATGAAAGACATCACAGGAGCGTGGACTGCAGCTTTCATTGGAAACCAAATGGATTTGTGTAGCTTAAATGTAACATCTGTGTCGTGGGAACCTGATTTTGTTTTTGTTGGACAGTTGAGTTTCTTAGCCATTCATTTACACAATGCGTCCTCACGAAAGTAGGAGACAGTTGACCGCTTTCCCCCTCCTTCCTCGGGTTCCTCCTGCGTTGCTGCTGGTTCGGTGGTGGTTGTTGTTTTAGGAGAGACCTGCTTGCTGCTGTTTGTCCCCTTACCCCTTCTTTATCCTGGGCATCCTCTTGTCCATCCGTTCATCTTTACCATCGATCCATCTTGTTGCTCGAGACGGGTCCTCCCTCTGACTGGATAAATGAGTCCAGAGTTCCTCTAAAAAGCGTCATGCTGCTGGAATTTCCTGCGTTGCTCGGTTATATTTTGTTATCAGGTTGAGACGTACTGTCAGGGCCGGTCGGCGGGTCGGTTGGTTGGAGGACGATTATTATCCTGCGGGTTGTTTCTCTGTTTTTCTATTTCCGATTGTAAAGAAAGAATTCTAGTTGCTGGTTTGGACACAGATCTTGTCAGAGGAACCAAGACTGGAAAAGAAAAGAAGGGGAAGAGGAGGGGAGGAGATGAGATCACGTTAGTATCAAAACCAGTAAAATGTGTGTCAACTTGCATGCACAAGAAGGAATAACAGAAACACCTTAGAATACATTTCGAATCGGCTGCAATTTGGTGATTTCCACTGAGTTTGAGCACTCCCATGTATTTTACCAGAAAATGACTTTGGTAGTTAAAGTAAGTAAGTTAAAGTCACCTTTTAGAATAGTACTTGAGGAAGCGTCTCTTTAAGTATCTGATATTTACTGTACTTAAGTATCAAAAGTAATTTTCTGATATTAAAAGTACTTTATTTTAAAAAGTAAAGAAAAACCTTGATTATGAACTTTATTGTGGCTTCCTTATAATAATAATAATAATAATAATAATAATAATAATAGTCAGGGTTTCTACTCCTTCCTTAAACATCAAATTCAAAGTCTGACATCAACAGAGAGAAAAACGGAAACAGACTTTTTTTGTGGAGGAAGAATCTTTCACTCCACAACGTACGAAAACACTTCTTGAAAGTAACGAGTAACGAAGATGCTCAGAGGACAAGTAAAAGTGTAAAAAAAAAAAAAAAAAAAAAAGAGTACAAGTGAAAGTTTCCAGAAAATATAAATAACAAAGTACAGATACGTGAAAATTTGACTTAAGTACGTTAACAAATTATTTGTACTTCGTTACATTACAACACTGCACTTATTATTATTATTATTATTATTATTAGGTACATCTGTACAATCTAATGCGATCCAATACAACAGCCCTGCCATGAATTCTACTTTCACCAAATTTAGACATTTTTAAGTTTATGTTGACACTTTTCTACTTTTATAATTATTGTAGTGCGTGGCGGTATTGTACTAGACTGGTTTTACCTTTAAAAAGGTGTTTCTAATATTTTGTCCACCGCCATTTATATACATGATGGGGTAGGAATATGTCTGTGGAGGTTCTCAAGTCATCCAGGTCATCGTTTTTCAAGGAAGTTTAAAATCAAGGGCAACTGGACTTGGTTAAATGGGATGTTTTGTCTCACATCCAAGAGAATTCTTCTGCAATTTTCCTAGCTATCCTTTCATACTCCCGTACCTTTCTGAGGGTGGTCATACGGTACCAAAATGCTTAGCAAGATGTCTGTAAAAGTTTAAGAAGTATAATCCATAAAAGTCATTCAAGTCATCCTTATCCAAGGGCGGTTAAGATCAAGGGCATCTGGACTTGTTTAAAGATGCTTGAAGACATTCCGTGTCCCATCCGAGAGACTTCTTCAATAAGAAGAAAAAGAAGAAGTAGGAATATTTGTGCGGGTGTGCCTAATTTAAAGTGGCAAATGTCTGGCACTTTGCTAAAAGAAATAACTTGACAAACGTGAGCAGGATTCATCCTCTGGGGAACACGAATGTATGTACAAAATGTCATGGTAATGTATTGAATTATTGCTGATATTTCAGTCACGGTGGTGGACGACCAACAGCCACGCCACTGGGATTACTGATTAAAAAAAAAAAAAAAAAGGTGTGCTGACAAGGAAATATATCAGAAACCACTATGACAGATGCAACCTACGGAAAGTGTTGTACTGTAAGGTGTCTTTGTTATTTTGTCCCTGAAAATGACTCCACTAGAGGTTCCTACAGTGACAGAACAGTCATCTGGGCCACCAGCCCAGCTACTACCATCAATTCTGTCCATTTTTGGACTGAAGTACGGTGTGTCTCCAATTTGGCCGGGCAGTGAATGGCTACTAATGGCCACGCAGCAGCAGGGGGACAGCAGTCTGGCGCTCTCTGTTACTTGCACCATCTTCACGTTGGGTTTCTCCTGCTATGCGGGAAGCAGGGAGCAGAAATGGGTCACCGTCGCTGCTGTTGGCTGCCCCGCTTGGCCTGCAGGATCTGGCACTGGGTGCTAGTGCCGCCAACATTCTAGAAGTCAAGCCTTGGAAACTACTCTGAGGCTCCAGGGAAGCAGCCTTTTGTTTCGTTTGACTCAAACAGGTCGCATGAATGCCCCCCTTCTGCCTCCTGCCCTTCTCAGCTACCCTACTCCCCTGGGCACTGTCCCAGCAGGCCTTGGGCATTGTAACTTCTCAGTTACTCTCCCTCTCTCTCCTTCTGTGTGTGTGTGCTCGCTCTCTCTCTCTCTCTCTCTCTCTCTCACACACACACACACACACAATCCATCTATCTCCCGTGAACACTCTTACTAAATCCTTGGCAGCAGACAGTGACCACCCTCTTTTCTTTCCTGCCCCCCTCGCCCCCTCTCAAGCAACCCCTTCTCAAATTCAAGATCACTGGCTATGACATCATGTCTGGTTGCCGGGGGTAACGAGACGGCCAGGACGTGACTTCTGTAAGGGCCGAAACTCGGTCCCTCCGTTCCCTGCGTCTCCCCTCTTGTCCTGCCCCTTTGGTATCTCGTTTCCCCTTCTCCTCCTGTTCGCAGTGTTCCACATCGGCCACCAGAGGGCACACGGAGCCCACTGTTGTCAGTGTGAGAGCTTCTCCAGCCATGTCCTGCAGTCACCACATACACACTTTCTGACATGCTCTTTGTCTCGTGAGCTATCATTTCTTTTAGTGGATCATCAATCTTGTTGTGTCATTTTCTGAGAGGCCACATGCAAACTATTAATGCTGTGTGTTTTGGTTTGGTCTTGAAAAGTAAAACCATACTTCAGACACTCCGTACTGAACAATGAGCATATGAAGACAGACTACGTGGCCAAAAACTATGTAGATACTTTTCATGACGTTTGGTCTAGGGCTATTTTTCATCGTTTGGTCTCGGCCTCTTAGCTCCAATGCCTAATGCTGCCGCATTCAATGATATTTTAGACCAGTGGTTTCCAAATTTCTTTATGTCAAGGACCCCTAAACTGACACAAATTACACCACGGACCCACATTTGACAAGATTTTGTCCCAGGGGCCCCCATTCAATGGGGTTTTTGCATTTAGATATTTTATTACAGGAAGTGCATGAAACCGATGACCAAAATAGTCATACATTCTGTCACTGAGTCATAGAATTATAGTTAAAATAATGATTCCCCTATTTCCTGTGGACCCCCTGGAACTCCCTCAAAGACCCCACTTTGGGAACCACGGTTTTAGACAATAGTGTGCTTCAAACTTTGTGGCAACAGTTTGGGGAAGACCTTGTCCTGTTTTACCATGACAATGCTGCCGTGGAAGTCGACAGCAAGTGGGGCCTTACAGGGCTCTAGAGTGCGACCGATTTGGTCGCAAATGCGGCCAAAATTTTTAAGGGTGCGACTAAGATTTTTCCTAGGTTGCACCGGTGCACCTAACGTCCTCGCATCCGCTGCCTCTCCACGAACGAAGCGATGTCGTTTCTATCGATATGTTGAATGTTGCGTTACATGACTCATTCCTTCTGTAAAGCCGTGCCTGTGTTTGGATCTCTTCTCCGCGCAGCCCCGCCCCGCCCCCATTCACACGGCTCCCCTGCAACATGGAGAGACGCAGCGCCGGCAGTCCAAACTACTTACATTTGTCTACAGTTTTAATTGTTATTAACACAGCTGTATTGTTAAGTATGAGAGGGAAACGTATTGGTACCAGTGCTTCCGTTGGTAACTCTCGGTTATTGCGGCCGCCACCGCGAAAAACACATTAGAAGTTATTAAATGCAACTAACTTCAGTTCGTTGAGTAATAGCGTGTAAGACGGAGCCTGCTGGATCATAGTTCATAAAAATGCAGCGCAGTGACGATACAGACATTTCATAGCCTACACAAGACGTGTGTAACGCCGCTGATGAGTCTGCCGTCACTCTCTGAGTAGCATGTTTCAGTCCATTGCGCTCCCCCTGTCTTTTGGTTGTTGTTCTTTTTTTATTTTTATTTTTTTAAAGATTTCGGCCTTTATTTTGATAGGAAAGCTGAAGACATGAAAGGGGGATGACATGTAGGAAAGGGCCGCAGGTCGGAGTCAAACCTCCATTTACCAACTGAGCTTTCATTTACATGTGTTGCAGCTGTATATTTTTAAACTGGTAAAGGAAACACTGTCTTTGCGTTTTATTTTAATCACAATCGGTTTTAATAAAAGAACTTGTGAAAAGTGGCTTTGACTTAAAACTGAACATTTAGCCCACTTTGTAAAAAAATACAGAGCTATATATCTTGTATCGCCATTCAGCGTTAACGGCGATGTGAGGAAAAATTTGGGTGCTAAATTTTGTGCTGGTGCACCTAAATAAAAAAAGTTAGGCGCACCAGTGCAACCAAGGCAAAAAGTTAGTCTGGAGCCCTGCCTTTTTATCTAAAATCAATTCCACGACCTCACTATGTGCTATTGTGGCTAAATGGGAGCAAATCCCTGCAGCCAGGTTCAGAATTCTGTTCGAAAGCCTGAAAGCAGAAGAGTGGAGCATGGCAGCATGTTGCCCACGGCCATGCTCATGAATGTGGAACGAGATGTTCAGCAATCACATATGGATGTCGGGTGTCCATCAACTACATCTACATCTAAGTTGTTAAGTCCATTCCGGACTGGAAGCACATGACTAACAAAGAAGGCAGCGTGATGAAGAATGGAGAGAAAAAGTGACAGTGAAAAGTGGCAGAGCAGAAGAAGATAAAGATCGGAGTGAGAAAGAGCGGAAGGGGAATAACGGCGGAGGGGCAGAAAGGATCAGGACTGGGGGAAATGGAAAGGGAGGAAAAGTAAGAGAACGGAGAGCAGAGAAACAAGAGTTTCAGATGGTTTCCATGTGTTCAGAGCGGAGCTGGCTCCAGGTGGGTGTGGTTGGACACTAATGAGAAAAGTACTGGTTGGTAATGGAGGAGGCATATGAGCGAGACATATGAGTGAGGCGCAGAGCGGCGAAAGGGAAGGAACAAAGAAGGTGGAAGAGGGAGAAAGTAGAAGGCAGAGAGAGAAAATAAATATGAGGGAGGGAGGGAGAAGAGCAGAGTAGGACACAGCTGAAAAGAGAAAGAGAAGTAGAGAAGAGAAGAAGAGGGAAAGGAGAGGTAGCAAGGAGAGGGAGTGAAAAAGGCAGCGAGGGAGAAGGCCTGCTTGCCTGAAGGGTAGGCTCCATATGTGCCAAATAAACAGTTGAGCACATATGGTAAACCACACGTACAGTAAAATACAGATGTACAAATGCACACATTGATGGTGCACTGTGGGATGGTGTGAGAGGAGAGGTGGAGGAAACCCAGCAGCAGGTTTCAGGGAGGGAGGGAATAAGAAGTATTCTGGCAAACATCCACACAGTTAATACGTTTCCTGAGTTAGACCAGTAATCGCAGTCAAAACCGACGAGTTACCTCCTCACTTCTACACATGGAGACAAAAACTAGCCAGTGTATCCCAGACTCCTACCTGCGTCTGCTGCGGGATGTTCAGAAAGTTGTTGTCCCGTGATCCGATGCCGACAAACCTGTTGGAAGCTGTGGCGCCTGGCGTGGAGTATGCTAGAGAAACAGAAGAGAAACAAACCAACATATCAGTGCATACACAAAGACAGCTGGCAGCTTAAAGCAATCAATTACATTCTGGGAAATAGGCGTATTCACTTTCGTACCTAAAGGTAAATGTGAAGATTGATGTCTGTATGGTAGCAGCCTGTTAGCTTAGCACAAAGACCAAAACAGGGGGAAACAGGAGCCTGGCTCTGTCAGAAGTAGGGATGTCAGTTTCGGTTAATTTTGCTTTCGGTAGCCCGACAACCATTAACTGCTAACTAACCGGTTCATTTTTAAGAAAAGTTACAAGTCATTTATAATTGAAGCCTGCAACCTTCAACAGTGTATAACCTGTAACATTATCGAATTAATGTAGCAGACTTTTATTTAAAATGACCTGCAGACCCGATCTACATTATGGAGTGATGTGTCGTTGACTGTAGCTAACGTTAGCCAAGCTACGGAAAACAGGAGCTTAGCTGGATGGATGTCCCGAGGACAAACAATACTGTCGCTCCGACTTTATCTGTTCATTTCCTGCCACCGTTTAAATGTATATAAAGAGCAGGTGAGTGCTGCTAATACAGTTAAACACTTTTGTGTTTATTTAGTTGGAAGCATGTGTAATTAGAATCCTGCTGTCTGACATTGCTGTCTGATTTCTCAGCCTGCATTAACAGAGCAGCTGCTTCGGTTCAAGATGCTAGTTGAGCGTTTAGCATTAGCCTCAGACAGCTAAACCGCAAAGCCAACTCCAAACAACAACTACATGGAATTTTCAAGTTCCTTAACAGTCGTGAGGCACGCTGCGACTTTCGGCTTCCTCGGAGGGCAGGGAGGTGCGTTTGTTTTACAGTTTGTTTTCAGGCAGTCACCAAACACATCTGTAACTCAATCTCATTAAAAAGAGAGAGGCTCCACCTTGTGGCAACTACAGCAAATCTACACAACATTACACGACGGCTCGCCACACGTCCCTCGTCTTCTGCATCGGTCAGTATATTTTTAATTGGTTAAATTAACGGTATTACCGATAATCGATTAATCATTGACATCCCTAGTGAGAGGGTAACAAAAGCTGCCTCCCAGCACCTCTAAAGCTCACTAATTAATACCTTATATCGTGTTTGTTTAATCTGTACAAAAAGTGTGAAAACAAGACAATGTGTCATTTTCACACATTTAGGTTTTTTGTACGAATTAAACAAACAACATATAATGTGTTAATTAGTGAGCTTCTGAGGTGCTGGTAGGGGGGTTTTGTTACCTTGAACAGAGCCAGGCTAGCTGTTTCCACCTTACTTCCAGTCTTTATGCTAAGCAAAGCTAACCAGCTACTGGTTGTAGCTTCATATTTATCATAGTTTTTCTTGAAGAAAAATGTCAGACATGTGAAAGCATAGAGTAAACCTACTGGATCACTTCAATTAAATAACAAAAAAAAGAAATCAGATAAATCAATTTAGTACCACAGAAAGTAGTGCTATATTTCTTTGAGGTCATCAAAACTCCACAGAGAAGTCTGCCAAAACCTAGTCTGCAAACTTAGATCTCCCTGAGTGATTAAATCCTGTTGATAAACTCGTTGGAAGTGATTGAGCACACCAGAATTCTGACATTGAGGATCAGTCTGGGACACTTAAAACCCACTGGCATCAAAGCCTCTGACAAATTTAGGGCAGTTTGAGCTACCCTACGGACTCCAGCATTTGAATCTCACTAAGGGATTCAGGATGCAGTGTGCAGACTTGTGTTTGTGTGGAGGAAACGAGGAAGGACAAGAAGGAAAAAGACAGAGAGAAAGATAACTTGGAGATTTATGTGCTTGGACATATACAGTATACAGCCATGTGTTTCTAAGAATTGGAATAACATACATAAGACAAAAGACTTAGAGACGCTGACTGGGGGGGAAAAAAACGCAAACACTAAATTTGAAGGAAAGCTAAAAACAAAACAAAAATAAAAGTGCTCCATCCAGTGCCCCTCCTATAACATGTGAGGAAGACAAATCCCCTCAGTTGGACTGACACACCTTCACCTTAAAAACACACTGCTTAACAATCACCCGAAAAAAAGCTAGAAGCTAAAATCAGCTCAACCAAAAACAAGTATGACTACTTTTTTGAACCACCAATGTCCCAATTTCTAGTGGAATGTTTTGGAGTCCATATAAATTCACTGCCCTAAATTTGTGCTCTTCACAAGTACAAGTAAGAATAATTAATAATAAAAATCTTTTCAAGTTTTTTTTTTTTTTCTTTTTTTTTTAAATACAAGGTTTGCTAATGAGTCCATCAGGGGAAGAAAGGAGGATTTAGAAGAACTGGGTTGGTGATGCAACTTCCACACCAGACAATGCCGAATGGGCTCAATATGAAGAGCCGCTCAAACTGATGGGGCCTAATACAGAACCCTGATGATTACCACGGGAGTCCATTATGAAATATGTATTTCTAACCAGACCTCTGGTGGCATTGATCTACTCTGAGCTCCACAGAGCTCCTGTGCTGGCTTCCACAGTCTTCCAAGGGTTAAGGGAGGTGAGATGTTGTATACACAGGAACAATGATGGCACGAAGTTGGAGGAAGAACAATGGCAGGGGTCTTTTCACTGGAGAGGGTTGGGATTTTCAGATTTTTGTTGTTGTTCGTTTGGTTTTGAGAGCGGTCTCTGCGGGGTCACTTACACGGAGATGCGGACGAGGAGAGTCCGCCGTCAGGGGGCGTGCTGTTGGGTTTAGAGTCGGGCATAGGGAGGGGCACTGGGCGGGCCACTGGGGGAGGTGGAGGCAGCAAGAAGGAGCCTGGCATTTTGCTCTGGCCGCTCCCGTTTGGCTGCAGACAACACAAATAGGGTCAAGAGGGCGACATGCGACAATCCGCAGACACGGAATGAAAAAAGGACGCAGCTCGGGAGGCCAGGTCCGAAAAAATATCCATGACGGAGGGGGGGGGGGGCGATGGTGGAAGGAGGGAGAGGATGTGGTGGAAAACAACAACCAAAGGAATGATGTATGTGGACGGCATCTTTTATGGAGGTGTGAAAAATAATAACACCACTGGGTTTGATAGGAGTGGGAGCTGGAGCTTGAGGTGAGAGGTTCCACAGGGGTGGTCCGTGGTGGGTGGAGGAGGGAAGTGAGCACATTATTGACTGGGTTTGTCCAGAAGATGGCAAGAAATCAAAACCATGGGAGAATACTCGTCTAGACAAGCACAACACCACCAACGATACCAGCACCAAACAACCAAACTCCAACTAAAATCTTAAAAGACTAGAGATGAAAACAGAAACACAATGACACAACACAGGACGGGTATGTTTGACTGAAGTGTGCCGTGACTGATTCACTCTCGTGCTGATGGTTGTAACTTCTAAGGGGTTGGGTGGAGCAAAAAAGTTAATAAAAAAAAAAGGAGGAGGGGAAACGTTGGGGTCTGAAACAGCAAACGGCAAAATGACAACGACAAGACAATACAAAAATTTGTAGACCAATTAAATAAACAAATGTCTATGTGTGCACTTGTGGGGTGTATTTCTGTGTATATTGTATGTATACATGACACCATGTAATAAGCTTTTGGCATGCACTGTGAGCACTTAAAGTAATGACAATCATGTAATTATAGTAATATTGCATTGTAAAGCAATGCAAACACGTTGCTGCTGACTTTTCTAAAATAGGCACACATACGGAAGCAAAAACAGGCTATAATAATTTCAATTTTATAAGCAACTGAATACCCAATTTTGAAATTTAAGTATATATATATATAGCATTGAAATATTTTACTTTGCAATCCATCTGTCTGACAGTTTGTGGTTTAAAATCCCCTCGATGAAATTTTCAGACGGTACTTTCAAGTTGTACAATTTCAAAATCTGATTTCAAGTTTTTGCTTAGGGTTTCAAATTCAGAAAATGTAAGCATCCAATATTTTAAAAAAACTATTGAAGTTGCTTAAATTCAGTTCAGTCAAATTTGGATCTAAAAATTCAAGCAATGTCAAAAAAGCAGGTTGCTTTATATGAGGTTTGTTACATTCACACACCAAAATTCCATCAATCCAGCTTGAAAGAATCGATCAGACTTAGCTGTCCTATCAGGTTACGTCCAGTCAGATCAGTCTCATGATTTAAGAAAAAAAAACTTCATATGAGCGTTGGACACCGGAATTCTCTAAATGTGTAAACCAGAAAAAATTTGAAATGTCACCTACTGAAAGTTTTAACGAGGGAAAATCAAACCACATTAAGTCAGACAGATGGTTTTCAAAGTAAACTATTGCAATGCTATCAATTTAGTGGTATTTAAATGTTGACACCTTGTAAAATTTCCTAATCAGGTAAACAGTTTCTTATGGAAATTATAATTATTATTGTGACCATTTTTTGCTTCCATACACTAATTATTTCCACTAATTTACTTATTTTACACTCATTTTTGTACTTTCAGGGGTCTGCAATACTAAAGCAAGCTAGGTGCGGCACACCTGCAGTTTCTGTATAAATGGCATATTTTTAAAGTAATAGGGTTTCTCTTCTCTGGCAGAATGCCTTACCTGTCCGCCGGCCTGCCCCGAGCCATCAGCACAGACAAACTGCACAAATTCCTTCAGGGGGTCCTGTCCAGGGTGGTGGTGGTAGCGGATGGTTGGGTGGGTGAAGTATGGGCTAGACTGCTGAATGATGGAGGGAGACGGGAAGTGCAAGGCCGAGGCTGAAGCACGGGGACTCCCTGCCAACAGATACATTTCTATTAGAGGAACACAAGTAGAGGAAGATGCAGAGAGCAAGACGAAGACATTAGCCATTGAATTCCTACACATTCTTACAGATGGGAGAGATGTGTTGAGTGACTGATGATAGCAACAAAATCACATCACAACTGGAAACCGTAAAGTATAAATCTGGTTTTAAATGTCGTATATGAAAGGAATGTTGCTTTTCCAAGAAAAGCTGATTTCAAGTTAATAGCTATTATGGGCATTGCTCGTAATGTTTTATAATCACTCCAATAAATCTAAACAGCTTTATGGAGGAGATTTAACACACACACACACACACACACACACACACTGCATTCATATGTGCACACTCACAGACTACATAACAAGTCAACACCATTCAGACTTGTACACAGGCAGACACTGCACACACCTGAACGTGCACAAATTCAATTGATGCAAGCGCTGTATTTTGAAATCAGATCCAAAGAGCTTGCAAATACAAAAAGCACAAAGAGATCATTGAGCACTGTCTTAAATTAGCCGGTCTTAATGCTTGCATGCCTGTGTGCTGTTTTGAGGGTGTGATTTGCTGGCGTTGATGCAATTTGGCATCCAGACGGCAAAGCCGTTTTTCATCTGACACATTTTGTTTCTATGACAGAACTAATCTGTACGTTCACACTGTATGTCTAAGTTGATGCTTTTCTGTTAATATGCTTTGGAGCTTCATATCTACCCTATGACCAAACAAAGCCCTCTCTACCAGACCTATATCCATTACTAAATCTCCTTGATTTGTATTAGAAGCCTGTTCTCCTCTTCGCTGTGCCAGTCTTGACACCCACCCCATCCAATCTAGGCCCCCCAGCTGCCCATGTTGGGCTGCCAACACTCATTGTGGTTCTTACATCTTATACATTGTGTGTGTGAGTGTACTTCATGAGAGTTCCAACCCTGCTGCATTACCCCCTAGACAGGAGCCTAAGCCTCGGAGCCCAGCAACACCTTGCTCCCATGCCAGGCTGCCTGTTCCCCAGTGAAGCTGTCTCCCTGCCTCTATTAGCCCCCTACTAATCCCATTAGAGACTGGGTGGAGGCCAAACACTCTGGGGGTATGGGGGCGGGTTGGGGATGTGATGATGGTGTGTATGTGTGTGTGTGTGTGTGTGTGTGTGTGGGGAGAAATCAGAGGGAATCCCTGCACCCCCTACCTAGTCTCCTCTCCCTTTAGAGCACTGGTTCCCAACCCCACTGCCCCGTCGGATGAACTCCAGTACCCCTTCATCGACACCACCCACCATATTCCAAATGTGTTCATTTGAATTGATTTTAAACTGGATGGTATTCAACACAACTGATTACATATAGGGCGATAATATTTGATATATTTTTTTTTACAACTATATATATATATATAGTTGTAAAAAAAAATTATTATTTTTTTTACACACACACACACACACACACACACACACACACACACACACACACACACACACACACACACACACACACACACACACACATATATATATAACATATACATATATACACATATATATATACACACATATATATATATATATATATATATATATAAACACACACACACACACACACACACACACACACACACACACACACACACACACACATATATATATACACACACACACACACACATATTTTTATTTTTTTTAATCAAATTGTGATTTCTGTGTGGCACAGTAGAGAGCACTGTCACCTCACTGTCAGCCTTTCTGAAGTTTGCATGTTCTCCCTGTGCCTGCGTGTGCTTTCTCCATGCGTCTGGTTTTTTATATTGTAAGTGTAGGTGCTGATGTGAACATGAGTGGTTGTCCATCTCTGTGTCCACCCTGTGATCGTCTTGTGTACCCTGCTTCTCATCCTTTTTTTCCCAAGCTAAGTTAAGCTACTCCACTCCCTGGCAACTGCAGAAGAACCCCTGAGGGATGAGTACCCCTGGTTGGAAATCACTGCTCTAGAGGGAGGACAGCTGAATGTAGCTAGAGGGACAAATACTAACAAAACCAACTCTTCGCACAACCTACACTGCGAGTGGCTAGCCCTAGCACACTCCTCAACCAGACTTCACCAACCCCTAAATCCTCTTGGATCACATCTTCCACACAGAAAAACAACAACACTGATGATGTGGTAGGCACTTTTACGCCAGTGCAGGAACAGTTCCAGCTTGTGCACTGTAAGAGTTTGTGTAAAAAGAAACAAATCACAATTGTATAAATCACAACTGCTGGCCACAACAAGGATGGGATATTGTGTACTTTGTGTGCATGTCAGCGTGAACATGTATAGGAGTGTGTTTGGTGATTACATTTGCTGTCTTGTATCTCAAGAGGCATAGGGTCTGTCAACAACCACGGAGGAAAGTTTGATGACACGGCGGTCAACCTCATTGCTTCACATCTGCTTGCTGGCTTAAAAAGCCTTTGATGTAGCCTAGCTACAGTACTAAAGCACATGGGTAATTATCTCCAGTGAGCTCCTTCGCTGGGTGAATTCACAGACGGGCCCTTTCAAAAGAGAAGAGGAACTCTCTTTTTTACGATCTGTGCCATGACGAGAGAGTGATGATTTATTATCGGAGCCCCTGGCTCTGTTTGATATCTGATGTTATCAAGAGCTGCTTGTTTCAGCCTGGTGGAGATCAGCTGGTTTACACTCAGAGCCTTATTTTCTGCCCTTGCCAGTATGAATACAAACATGTGCTCGCCCACACTGAGATCAATTTGTTCCAAAAGTGTCAAGAAAAGCATGTCCGAAAGAAGAAGCAAAAAAGATGGGAAAGAAGATAGGGAACAGTGAAATGGAAAGACCCGCGGCCAGATCAGCCTGGGGGCCCTCGGGTAAAAATAATTTGCCGAGGGCCTCGCTTCTCCAACTCTCTGTGCAACGTGTACAGTAGAACCAACACATGAATTTAGGAATATCCACAATGTAAGCATAGTATCAGTATCACCTTAAAACAAGATTGATGATGACAGAGGGAACCTGTTAAAGATGGGGCCTCAAGACCCACTTTAAGGCTCAGATCACGTCAGTCGATATTGTGCTTTAGTGGTACATATTCCCGAGCAAAATTGCAATCAATGAAAAAACCACAAACCAATTGCCACACAGAGAGTGCATCTGGAGATCTGGGGTCCCAGGTAGCTTCCCACTTTGTCTGGTTGGTAATCCAGCATCATAAAAAACCCATGCCAAGATTTATGACCCCAGTGATGTGGTATTGCAATTCCATAAAGATGGGGGATTCACGACTAAAGAACTAGTCAAAACCAAAGCAGGAGAAGCGGGGATACAGTAGGTTGACTTTTAGTCTCAAGTAAGGCTGCACAATTAATCGCAATTTCATCGAAATCACAATATGGACTAGTGCAATATTCAAATCGCACAGGGGCGCAATATTTGTTAAAGGCAAAATATGTGTCAACCCATTCTTAATTAAGTATTGTCATCACCAAAATGATCATTCCAATATCGTGCATCATATCGCAATCGCAATATCAGTCAAAAATAATCGCATTTAGATATTTTCCTCACATCGTGCAGCCCTAGTCTCAAGTTATGAATCAAGCTTTTATTAATACCCCCCCACCTGCCCCCTAAATGCCCACCATTCTCAAAATATTTTTTTTAGAGCAGATATAACACTGATGACATCAGTACGACATCATCAGGGTTATTCCATTTACTTTGGAAAACCCTCTTCAGAGCCACAAAAGACATTAGAAAGCTGTTTTCACAGTCTGTACAAACTACATGTGTAAAACTGGTTCCCCTTTAATTGTAGGCGTAAAGCATTAAAGTTTTAAACTGTTCAGTTGTTACTTACTGATATTTTATCTGTAATTGTAAAAATTTTAGTGTTTTGTTGCATTTGGGACACTTAAATGTCTATTATATAAGTATATTTATTTATTTATTTAGTCTTTTAGATATTCACTTTTTAAAACTTAATTTTCTGCAAACTTTTATAAGTTTCAGAAATTTTGTAAAAACAAATGTCAGAAAACATGACGAGACAAGCCAGGAGTCAATGAGTAAATGAAACTTGATTCAAGTGTTATATAGGTCATTAAGAAACAAATGCCAAAATAAGAGCACAAAAGCCTTACAAATCAGCCAAACCTTCATGCAGTCAGAGATGTGACAGAATACACAGCAGCAACCCTGTGGTCCTGTTCTTCCACTCTAAGAAGAAGACAATGATCTTTATAGATAACTGAAGAGCTACAACCACCAACCATCCACCAGACAGACAGACCCAGAAAAGTCACACACCACACCCAGACTCCCCAGAAGCTCCGTCACCAGCTTGACCCGCACCCTACTAAGTCAGAATAGGCAGGGGGAGGCAGAGGGGAGCACAGGCCTACAGAGCTACCTGCCAGCATTTCATTTCCAGCCCCTCTCATCTTCAAGAGACAATGTTCCCACCTCTGTGGCAGGGGGAAGGGGTTGGGGCCCTGAAGAAGAGATGGTGAGGGGGGGGGGGGGTGGGGAGAGAGAGGAAGGGTTGGGGGCGATCGGGGAGGATCTGGAGCTGGGTTGGTCTCACCTGGTCTCACTCCCGCCAGCATTGGCAGTGGGTGGTGGGTGAACGCCATGCGGGGGGACCTCGTCTGGGAGGAGAGGGCGCTGAAATCGAATTTCCCCGGCTTCTTAAGAGAACCAGGCGATGAGAGTCCTGGCAAAAAGGGGATCAACAAAATGGCAGAACAGAGACGAGGTTTTAATCAAACATGGCTGCTTTTCTTACTTCGACTCTACTCAAAATAAATAAATAAAGCTTATCACTTTCTTATTTGATTGCAAGAATCTAATGATTATGATTGAAATCAATGGATTGATCGGCTGATTCATTCATTGATTTGTTGATTGGCTTAACATACAGATGGGTTCTCACAATCTGTCTGTCCAATACTCTATGTTTGTGTACAGTCAGCGGGCTGTACCATGTCCGGCAGATTGAAGGAGTGGGGTGGGGGAGTGGGGGTTGAGGGCAGGGTCCGGAGGAGAGGCCATATTTTTGAAGCAGCAGGGATTCAGAGCGAAGGGAGGGAGGTGACGGGAGAAAAGAGGGAGGGAGGGGTGGGGAGGTCGGGAGGCTAGAGGCGCAGTGTCAAGAGAGAGGAGAGCTGGGAAATGCAATGGCGGCCCACTTATGGTCACCACTGGAGTGCGTATGTACAAACACAGCAAAGTCCATATCCTTGAAATCCATTCAAAGATGTCTCCTCTTGGAGATGCAAACTATCGGACTAAACCCAAACCCCAATGATCCCAGAGGACCACAGTCGACAAACACTCCAACCAACCTACTCACTGCACTTGTCAGGATGCCTCATAGAACGAACGGGATCCTGGATGGCCTCATATCTGGGGCAGACTGTGATTTCCAAGCCAAAGCCAGCGTGAGCTACGCGGCTTCATATAGCTGCAGACGAGCATGCCAAAAAACATACATCAATGGCTCCTCTGATGTAGTGCCTTTCTGCAATATCTGACGGTCAGGTATTTTATGTTACTGCCTTAAGACGTACAGTATTTCATAAATAAGTGCTTGTATATACACCACACACACACACACACACACACACACCCCAAGATGTTCAGGCTGGGTGGCGAGCACCGGGCAGACTGCCAGTGAACGCTGGATGGGAGAGCGTTAGAAAGATGGAAGGAGTTGGGCAGGAGTGGAGCGGTGACGGCAACGGACAACACACATAGACGAACATATTAAAGTGTCCCCCTCTGTCTATAAATGTAGGCTGAGGCTAAAGGGCTGCATGAAATATCCCTCAGTTTGGTAAAAACGGGCACACTAAGTATAGGTCAGGCTCACCAGCGGACCAGAAACATGGCCAAAAGTGTGAGAGCTACAGATAAAAGAAGCTCTCTTCTGTGATCAAGGCCTTGTGTGGTGGGCACTGAGGGAATTTATTTTGATGTATGGTAATCCAAAGGCACAATTTAGACTTGCAAGGTTAGAGGACCAGCGCCAAATGGTGTATATGACCTCTGCCGGGAACCGCAATGCTGAATATACGCTGAAATAAAACTCGGGGAGAAAAAAAATAAATAAATCCATAAAACAGCGAATAATGAGGAAGTAAAAGTATAGAAAAGTGCATCAGCGTGGACACACAGACCTCATTACTTTCTCTACTGGACTCATGTTTTGTTTGCTCCAGATCAGATTCGGTTGAAAGAATACAGTGATAAACAACCTAGGCGAGCAAAAGCCCCATAAACGACTAAACGACACAATATTCACACATATAAAACAAACGCACTCAAATAAAGACGTGGGTAATTTCAACATGGCCCAAAGAGACGTGGAAATAGATTTTATGAGCTAGGCATATAAACTCTAACAGAGCAGATTTCTGAAAAGCTTTTTCTTTAATGCTACACTGGGAAATCTTTTATCACTATTTACCCACAATGCTCATAGGCAGCATGGGCGCAGCTGTGCTTGTGTGGGCACCAATGTGTATAAAAGAAAGAAAGTGGGCGCCGGCACTTATGTTCAAGCTATGCGCCATCATGTGGGAGAAGCGGATACAATAAGCAGGGTGAGATTCATGAGGAAAAACAAAAAAAAAGCCAGTGTGAAGACAGAAGGGCACAAGATGCTTTTCAACCAATTTTATAATACTTTTCTTGTTGCAAACATTATACGTTTGGCTCTAATCCCATGTGTATTTAATGAGGAAGATAACAAGATATATGGCAGAGTCAAAAGAGCAAAACATGGAGTAAAAGAACACTCCAAAACAATAAACTGTGCCTAAAAACTTTAAAGAAGATAAAAGTATAAACCATTTGCTACAGTCAGCAGAACATTAGAAGCGTAGGCTTGTCATCCATCTGGCACTGGTATTTTACTTCTGATGGTGTGTTTGGAATGTTGCATGGTAATTTTATAATTAATTAATTGCATGGTTTAATTTATTACAACCAATCTAATTAAGGGCACAGAGAGCGCACCGGCTGCAATGCAAACCTTTGACGAGCTACTAGTGAAAGACCTACTCAGATCCTTAAAGCGGCTGTGATCAATATTTTTAGAATAATAATGGATCACATGACTACTTGTATATGAACGGGCTCCCTGGTAGTGACAATCCCAAACAGGATTTTTTTATTTTTTTTATTTAACCTTTATTTATTCAGGGAAGGTTCACTGAGAGGCAGCCTCTCTTTTGCAGGAACGCCCTGATCACATTCACACAGTTGCACACATTCACACCTGGAAGCTGCCCAGCACAACCACAGTCTGATCTGCTGGCCACTGAGCAGCTCCACTGGAGCGGTTGGGGTTAAGGGCCTTGCTCAAGGGCACCTCAGTGGTATTAATGCGACAAGCGCTGCTCTTTCACTTTCCCCACGCAGATTTTATCCTGTTGGTCTGGGGATTGAACCCACAACCTCCCAGTCACAAGCTCTCTTCTCTAACCTCTAGGCCACCACTGCCCCAATTATCCCCTGACTCTGCAGTTCCACTCAGCTCTACAGAGATGTAGGACTTTACTGCTTTGATTCACTCTCACAGCTCTCATCAGCGTCGTTTCCTCTAAACTTTTAAAAATGCACTGTACACTACCTGCCCAGCACCAAACTGCAGCCAGTTAGCAAGTTAGCAGCTAGCTGGTGAACATAGTGGAGCATTTAGCAGCTAAAAGGGCCCCCTCTTCGAGTTTGTACAGTAGATACCAAAAACAGACCTACAAGGAGAGTAAATATTGGATTCATATTCAACAGGTAGCCTGAAACGACTCCAAACTAATGCTAATTTAGGCTCCACATCTGCTGGATATGCAAAATAGGCAAATGTTTGCTAACATGTCACAACTTATGTCAGCTTGTTTCTGCAAAAAAAACAAAATACTCACTTTATTTCAGGTTCATGTAATCAGTTAAGTTAAAGGGGCTACCCTCGATATTCAGAACATTAATATAGCAGCAGACACATTTTTGCTATGTAAAGAGATAGTGAAGTAATGGCGCCTGCACGAGTGCAAAGTGCAGTCTCTAAATTTAAGCAGTAATATCACATTGTAAAAATACAAGTCAAAGTCCTGCAATCAACATTTTACTTAAGTGAAAGTACAATATTATTAGAAGTAAAAGTACTCATTCTTCAAAAATGGCCACTTTCCCAGTATTACATTATGCATGTCATATTATTGCGTTATAATTGTTGATGCGTTAACATGCGAGTAGCATTTTGATGTGGCTCTTATAAATCCGTATAATTTTTGACTTTACTTTAATATGTAAAGTAAATAAGCTGTCATATATAGATATATGACATGTAGTGGAGTAGGAGTATAAAGCAGCATTACATAGAAATAGTCAAGAAAAGCACACAGTAACAGTCAGCAAGTTAGCGATCTAATGAACTTCCAGTTGCTGTTTAAATATTTATGGCCGCTGTACAATTTTACATGAGGTGCTGAGAGAGTCAGGTTGCATTTGGATTGCTTGCTCACACTGTAAAAAGCAGACAAACTGAAGCCCAACATGTTGTGGATTCAAAGCATTGCTGCGATGAAGCCTGTGTTTGGCTCCAGTTCCTCTGTGGTATGTATAGGGATGACTGCGTGCCACCACGGCACAAGTTCAATTATAACCAGCTTATTATGCATAAACAGCCTTAAATTATACATATTGTTTTTAGTCTCTGTGATTTTCCCTAATTAGTCTGTATCTCGCTGAAATATCTGGTACTATGTGGCTTTCTCAGCGAGGAGCAGCAAATGAGGCCCAGACGCCCAATGAAAGCTCTGTCTGATAAAGCCAACAGAAGTTACTCTGATCTCTCCCTTAATCTGTGTTTGAGCGCACACACACACACACACACACACACACACACACACACACACACACACACACACACACGTTTGTTCGACATTATTTCTATGTCCTGCTCCTGGCACATTGCACAAGCAGACTGGCAGCCAATTGCTCCCATGACCCTCTAGTCTTGCTGCGCTAACAAGCTGGCGACCCCACAAGCACCCCTAACTGTCAGAGAACTGGTCCACTAGCATGTGCACCAACACACCCACACACCAAAGAGAGAGAGAAAAAATGGCTCACACACTCGTCATTCAGGTAAGCAAAAGCAATACGCCGACTACCTCACACATCATTAGCACCCATAAACACTGGGGTAATGTGGTTCAAGCAGAGCAAGTACACCTTAGCAACACCACAACCACACACATCACAGTTTTAAGCCCATAATACCACATATTAAGCTGGAATTCTCTGTCAACATCAGACCACCCCTTTATACTGAGGAGTTGATAGTGGGGTTTCCCACCCCTGAGCAGCAGGAGCAAGCAGGCAGAAGGAGAGAACGGAGCAGAGCGGAGCGGAAGACAGCAGACTTAATGATGAATTACATGATCACCTGCTATGCCTCGGAGCTTTTCATTCAGGTAGAGGATCACCTCCAGAGTAGGCAGAGGCGGAGGCCCTGCCCTTCCCTCCTCTTCCTCCCTCCTCCTGTCCTCCGCCCCTCCTCTCTTCATCTCTCACTCCCAACACCATCACCAGAACAGATGTCTGCTGTAACCCAGTAGCTCCCTTCGCTGTAGACACATGGAGGCGCCATCTGGACCGGAACGCTGCTTCTCTCCAGATTGGGGAGTGTGTGTGTGTTTACTTGTGTGTGAATGTAAATCAGAGAAAGAGCTGAAATTTAGTTTTTGTGTGTGTGTTTGTGTCTGCATCCCATTTGTAAATGTGCGTGTTAGTGAGTAAGCATCTCTCAGAGGCAGAAGGTGCCGTGTGCATTGATGACAGACCTGAGTGCCTTTAGTCGTGTTTGTTTGGGTCGTATGTTGGTTTTCCTGTGGCGTCTTTCAGAGACGGTTGAGTCAGGACTACGGCAGGTGGGACACCACTCAAGAGCTCTGTCTAAACAACGGGCTGCATGAAGCGGCTAACAAACCCTCATTCACACAGACACACACACAAACACACCGCCCTCCTCCTCTGTCTTTTATCGCTTTCTCTCTCAGGGCTCGACAACAAAATTACAACACACCCATAGCACTTAGCTGCATGTTGCTGACAAATTCACACCGCCCTTGAAAACTGTTTGTATGCACGTGGTGTGTCACAACAATGTGGTTTTCGGATATGATAATGCCCATAATTACACATTGGAAAATACAGTGGATTGTTTGTCAGACAGTGTATGTCATGATAAAAGTGATTCAGAGATGTGTTTTTTGTTTTGTTTAATGCACCAGGGCTGTCTTCATCCTCCTAGATATCTGATTTTTTTTTCACAGATTTACAACAACATCTTTAAGGCAGACAGGCAGTGGATGTTATGGAGCTACTGGGCTACCAAAAGGCTTTGGTAAAACCCACAACGGTAAACAGCAGACATCTGGCAGAAACAATCCCACCCAGCGGCACCATACCCAGAGAACAAGACACAAGAGAAGAGAAGGAGAGAGAAAGGACAAATGGAAGATGCAGACCAGCTCACAGGAAGTGCAAACAGACTTGGAAAATAACAGACAAAAAGAGATGTATACAATTGAATGGCGGTGTGAGCTGGAGTAGAGCATGTATAAATGTACACAGTATAATGTTTAATGTTTGTTCTAACCATGGTAAGGAAACTGCACTCCATCGCTCTCATGCTTAATCTTCCTCTCCTGCACACTGGCCAAATGGTGTTGCACTGAAAGGCCAAACAGGGGAGAAGGGAAGAGTTAACAATGGAAGAGGGGAGGAGAGAAAAAGAAAGAGACAGAGATGGAAAGAATGAGAGAGAGAGAGAAAGAGAGAGAGAGAGAGAGAAGGGTGGTTAAATAATGGGCAACAGGGGATTTTTGTATGTTACAGAGTGCAGCAAGTGTCCATAAAATACATCATTACTGCCTGGGGTATTAAAATGGCAGCATGTGAGTGGGAGTGACGTTACAAATTGGAGAATACATGAAAACATAGCGTTTTAACAGAATCAAATACTAAACCCAAGAGATATACATGAAGTCTATTGTAAATACATTTGACATGGTAGCCATTGTGATGGTTAAAAATGCTGTAAGCCAAAGGGTGAGTGAGTGGTGAGTGATTTAAGAAGTAAATGGGTGGTTACACAGGTGCTGCTCTGCTGAAATAGTCCGGAATACTCACTATACTCACAAAAGTGGAATAATGCGAAAGGAACTATTTGACATTTTTGGGAGATAAGTTACTCGCTTTCTTGCCAAAAAGTAGATAAAAAGATTTACGTTAGCTTAGCGCAAAGATTGAAAACAGGGTAAATATGAAGCTACAGTTGGTTAGCTTAACGTTAGCTTAGCGCAAAGATTGAAAACATTGTAAATTTAAAGCTACAGTTGGTTAGCTTAACGTTAGCTTAGCGCAAAGATTGAAAACCGGGGAAACAGCTAGCCTGGCCCTGTCTGAAGGTAACAAACTCTGCCTATCAGTACGTCTAAAGCTAACTATTAAACATGTTACATCCTGTTTTATCCGTAAAAAAACCACAGTGTAAAAACAACAACTCGGCTTAACTTAAGACTGGAAATGGGAAAACAGCAAGCATGGCTAGCATGTTACATCCTCTTTGTTTTATCTGTACAAAAACTGGAGCGTAAAAACAACATGTAGGTTAGTTGTATCCCACTGTTTCCAGTCTTTGCTAACCTAAGCTAAGAGCTACTGGAGCTTTTATAGTTACCATACAGAGTGGTATCAACCTTCCAACTAACTCTTGAAAATGGCAAGAAAATGTCTGTTACATATGATATGTGATGAACATCAAAAGATCTCACTATAGTAAACTGTCGTAGTTTTTTTTTAAATGCCATCACTCAGGAATATAGCTTAAATCTAATGAACAAAATTAAAACCACAAAAGGGATAGACAATTGTTCAAAGAGAAGTCTATTTAGCTTTTGAGAGTTATCTGTGTTATATCTACAGTATGTGGCTTTGACAGTCTCAGACATCACACACACACACACACACACACACACACACACACACACACACACACACACACACACACACACACGGAGTTAATCTCAATGAATGTTAGCGCAGACGCCCTAAGAACTAACTGAGCAATATACACCCATCTCTGCCACTCTTCTCATTGACAACTCTAGGATGAAATGAAAAAAGATAAATGCACTCAGTTTGGGGTCTGATTAAAGGGCCAGTTCAGCCAAAACAAAACTTAACATATTTTGCAGATAGTTTCAGTTATTTACAGAGATTTTCTGAAATATCCGTCCATGAGACATATGTCTCCACCCCGTCACAGCAGAGTTGTGGTGCTTGTGTAAAAAACTTATATAGGAAAAAACTAGACAGCAACCTGTCATTTGAGAAGCAATGTCCAGGCCACTCGGGATAACCCGCAGACCTCACTAGCACAGACTTTACTAGCACAGTTTTTTTGTTTGTTTGTTCTTTTTAGTTTGAAAATAGTCCCCACTGAAAATTATTATCAGAAACTGGGACATTGAGACTCTCTCTAGAAACAAGTGGGACATTGTTTCTCGATAGAGAGTTTTTCAAATATCATGTTTTACTACAAATTATATGTCATTCACTTCCATTGTACTGGGGTGGTGGTAGAAGTTTAAAAGGTTTCTTCTCTGCAAATAAAAACCAAACCTATCTTCATGTTCACTAGGATGAAAATATAGTTTTGGGTAAACTGGCCCTTTAAGTTCCTGCTGCATGTGAGAAAGGATGCTATAACCTAGCCGTGGCATAATGACGGTCCTTCTACCTACAAACTCTGCTCGCTGGGGGTGGGGGTACAATGTTGTGAGTAGAAGTTGTGAATGGAGGAGGGGGGAGTGAGAAAGAGTATGTGGGATAATGAGGGAGTCAAGTGGTGGAGAGAAGGGTCAGCACAGAGTACAGAGGCAAAGGGACGTGGAGGAGGTAGAAGGAGAAGCTGTGACTTCTGGTCCACATCAGTTAGTGTGAAAATAGTTGTATTTAAAACCCTGAAAACAGATTTTCTTAATCAGCTTGTTACTACAAGCGATGATAATAATTAATAGGTAAGAATGTTTTTTTCTGAACTTTAACAGGAATAGTTCAAGATTTTGGAAAATACACCTATTTGCTTTATTGCAGAGAGTTAGATGAGAAGATTGGTACCACTCTAATGTCTGTACAGTAAATATGGAGCTAACATCAGGCATCAAGGCTGGAAACAGGGGGAAACATGCTAGCTTGGCTCTGTGCAAAAGTAACAAAATGTATATATAATAATTGACATGTTATATCTTGTTTGTTCAATCTGTACAAAAGACAAAGACTCCAGGAAGTTACTGCACCTGGCGGCCGAAACCCCAACATACCGCTTAACCCCTTTGTACGGATTAAACAAACAAGATATAACATGTTAATTATTGAGCTTTACGGTGGCAGATTTTGTTACCTTTTGACAGAGCCAGGCTAGCTGTTTGCCCCCATTTCCTGTCTTTATGCTAAGCTAAGCTAACCGGCTGCTGGCTGTAGCTTCATATTCACTGCACAGACATGAGAATGGTTCCAATCTTCTCATCAAACACCCAACAAGAAAGCAAATAAGGATATTTCCCAAAATTCCCAGACTGATCTCATGAAGTGGCGTATGTATGACACGTCAATTCGTATGCCATTTTTGCCGTGTCATTAAGACGCATACTCGCTTTTTAGCGTGTTTATCAACGCCACCATTGACTTACATTACCTTGCGATTGTGTGTGAATTTACGCCGTAGCGAGTGGTATGAAAGGGCGAAAATCCGCGTAGGGAGGTTGCTTGAGGGTGGTGGATGGGTCAAACTCAGGACTTTCACCCAAGAGACCGGGGATCGTGTCCCTCGTGTCATGTTTCCTAAAGTCAACAGTCGCTTTCTTCTTTTCCTAAACCCAACCGGTTCTTCTTTTCCTAAAGCCAACCCACGTGTCACGTTTCCTAAACCCAACAGTCGCTTTCTTCTTTTCCTAAACCCAACCGCTTCTTCTATTCCTAAACCCAAACCCCTCGTATAATGGCCAAAATGCGCATGCTGATAACACGCCAGTTGGCTTTTAAAAAGGGAGATATGCGATAATAATAATAATAATAATAATGGTAATAATAATACCCGCTGGCTGTATACAAGCGGTACACATAGCTCAAAATGTGTGCAAATAACACGCCACTTGGCTTAAGAAAGTGGGCGTGTATGTTTACGCAAAGTCATGATGTCATGTTGAAATTTCAAACTATTCCTTTAATGTCAGAGAGAAATAAATACGTCTTTAGGAGATTCAAAACTCAGTGTAAAGGTAGTGTAAGCCTGTTCTGCAAAAATGTTTTGATTGTGTCTGAGTTGATGTGGACCTGAGCCCAGCTCCAGGAAAGGTGTGTGGAATGCGTGCAGAATGTGATGGCGAGGTTGTGGCGGGACTACCTGCATCCACATCGTTAGGCCAACCGCTGGACTGGGAGCTGCTGCCTGCCGCCGGGGAACGGCCCGAGTAGAAGACATCGTCCACCGGGCTCTCCATCTCACTGTCGTCAATGGACTTGCGCTTGTTGGAGCTGGGAGAAAAAGAAGACAGGAGGGGGAGGGGGGGGGGGTTGTTTCATTTATTGCAGACGGTGAGGCGGGGGACTTTTATGTTGAGATTAATCGCATTGTTTATTTCCATTTTTCTTAAAACTTGTATGTCAGCCTGGTTTCCAACTGAAACCATCAGGCACTACTAATGGGGCTCTAATGATTGCACGCATATCATTTGTGGGACATTTGAGGACAATAAATGGGTGCCTATTTCCCCTGTAGTCAGGCATGTGTCTGCATGAATTCACGAGTTAGGTGTCCCTTCAATGTTTTGTTTTCATATTATGCTTTAGCCAAAGGGGACAGAGCAACACAACTGGAGACAGCGAGACAAACATAAGGCCAGAATTTATGCAACATGCTGAATCCATACTGGCCCAAAGCGGCCTCACACTAGAAGCTGGAGCACAGAAAATATGCATGGTGATGCTGGGAACTCATTTGTGTGTGCGTTTGCAGATTCTTATAGACTCATACATCTGTGACCAATAAAAAAAATGAAGGAAGGTTGTGAACGTACAGCGTTTCCCTGCTAATCCAAAAGGTTTTAAATATGTGTGCGCTCATGTGCATATCTGTGTGACAGCGTGCGTGTGTGTGGCTTTTGTGCGAGTGTGATGCAGGGGTCTGTGTTACATTAGTATCAAGGGAGATATTCTGTAATGAGTGTAACTACCTCCGTGGGAGACTTGCATAAAGCTCCATTTCAGTCCTGCAGCGTAAGACGAGCGAGAGAGGGACGACAACAGAGGGAGCCGGGGAAATAACGGAGACAAAGGACACAGAAGACAGACAGAGTGACGGACGGATCGGTGGGGAAAAGGAGAGGGAATGAGAAGGATTAGCAGTGGAGGAGGAAATAAGGGGAGAGAAGGACCACAATCAAAAAGCAAAACAAGCTGAGCATAAAGAACTCAGCAGTGTTAAGAGGTCATAGGATTAAATGGAGAATATTAGTACAAAAAAAAAAAAAAAAAAAAAAAAAAAAAAGTACATTTTATTTGTTTTGGATGTATGTTTGTATGTGAGCATGCAGTGGTGGAAGAACTATTTAATCGGCTAATCATTTCAGATGTACTTGTAGGCTTGTATATTGGTGGGTAGTTTTTTTTTTTAAACATATTTTATAAACTACATGTGTTTTGTCTTAATTTGTAAAGTATCTACTAACTAAAGCTGCCAGATGAATGTAGTGGAGTAACAAGTACAATATTTCTCTCTGAAATGTAGTGGAGTAGAAAGTGGCATGAAAAGCAAAGACTCAAGTAAAGTAAAGTACAAGTACCTCAAATTTGTACTTCGTAACATTTCACCACTGTGTGCATGTACGTACCTGGTGGAGGGGGTGGAGGTGATGGAGCGCCGTCCCAGGGTCACCTGGTTGATGTTATAGTAGCCGGGGCTGTCCAGGTCAGCCAGGGAGAAGTTGGGGCCGGTCGCTGTAGCAACCGGGGCTAAGGAACACACACACACACACACACACACACACACACACACACACACACACACACACACACACACACACACACACACACACACACACACACACACACACACACACACACACAGCAGAAGAATATCAGAAAATGTGCAACTGCATAATAAGATAAGGAGCCTTTATTGTCATTATATCACAATGAAAATAACAACATTGCGAAAGCCCCTCCCACCGCTGCTTACAAGACACTATATTGCACACATTCGTATTTAACAAAACAACAACATTCATTCAACATCAGAAAACAAGGGCAAGTAGGCAGTGATGATAACAAACTTACTGCACAGATTAGTAAAATGAATGGAAGAACAAGCTCTACATAAGTATGAATTCATTTTCTCAAAGGATGAGGCTGGTGTTCTATTATTCATTCATTTTAGCCAAGCTGGCACCATCGCAGTGATGTTCTGCCCGTCGCCATTTTGGTCGACGGATGGTGCAGCGCTGTAATGTACCCCTTTACATAGGCTTTTTTTTCCTACCCAAAAAGTTTTGCGCAGTTTTTATTTTTACATTTTTTAATGGGGGTACATTAAGCAAAAGATTTGAGAACCACTGCTTTAAAGGTTCTGTATTCAACATTGAAAACATTAATGCAGCAGCAAACTAATATTTAATATCAAATATAATCTGAGCTTCTCTGCTCTTTGTTTTGGTAGCACATGTGCGTTCATATCGCACACCCCTAGTGGATCGCCTGACATTTCTCAACACGTTCCGATTTCCCCAGCCTGTCTGTGGCACTCAGCTCCAGGCCCCAAGATGTCTATCATTAAAAACTGGTCAAAAATGTATATATGTTCCATTTAAAAAAAATAAACAAAATAATAATTAGTGTCCTGGCCACTGCAGTTTTTAGCAAACGTTCCTCAAACAGGAATAAGCAGTACATTTGTTGGGAACTATTTTCAGCTGCGGATTAAAACATATTTGGTGTTCTACTGAATATTTCCAGCAGCAGGATGTGGGATTGAGACAAAATGAACTACAGTGACATCCAGTGTGGCTCATTGATGGATTTGTAAATGGTTTTGGACAACAATAGAACTCTACAGCACAGAGGAATAAGATATATCAGGCTTTGGACACAGACAATACTTATTATGTTATTAGGGTCAATTAGAACATTATAGAATAAACACCAGCCTTATGATTACATACTACGGTATATATTATAAGAAAGTGACTATATGAAGTGTACAAGGAGTGACAGGAAGAGTGTGTCTACACAGAGATTGACAGGGGAAATTATAGCTGTGACTCACTCTGCGAAACGCGGACCAGCTCGGCTACGTTCCACACCCCTGAAGTCACAAAGCAGTCCTGGAAACTCAAGTGGCCTGGGTAAAAGAGAGAGAGGAAGAGGAGTGTGTGAGAGTGCACTGCAGGGGAGATGCATGTACCTAACCGGCAGGAAATGACATGTGCACACAGATACACACATATGTCATCATAAGACACACAGATCAGTATCCACACACACACACACACACACACACACACACACACACACACACACACACACACACACACACACACACACACACACACACACACACACACACACACACACACACACACACACACACACACACACACACAGCTGAAAAACATGTATGGAAAAGCTTGACACACTGCCGATGTCATGCAGTGTGTTTTCTTTAAGATAAAACAGGCTGTCGGATTAGACATGTTGATTAGTTTTGAAACTGTACCATAAACCATAAAAAAGGAACATTTAGATTTTTATTTATTTTATTTTTTACAACTTGCGTGTTAATTTCACATCTTTGGCCATCGACTCTATCAGACTCCTCAAACTCACCTTAGCCTATCCTTAACTTGATTCCAAGTCTAATCTTAACCCTTGTGTTGTCCTCAGGTCAAATTTGACCCATTTTCTGTTTGTTTTTTTTAATCAGAAATATGGGTTTCTTTTAACCAAATTGCCCAAAAATAATAGTTTAAATGGTTTCAAAACAGTATCCTGACTAAACTTTGACATGTACCAGTCTGTGATCCACTCAACATCCTCTGATCTTAACTATTAGTCGGAATAATTCATAATTTCTGCTTTTGTTTTAACTCAAAAATTAAGTATAATGTCATGTAAATTAGGTTTATTGACCATGAATTAAAAGAAATGTTGAAAGAAGTGACAAAAACTTTTAAAAAGCGTCAAAAGCATAGAAAAAAAGCGACAAAAACGTTGAAAAAACAACAAAAAAAAAGTTCATTTTCAATTTTGACCCAGAAGGACAACAAGTTCATGGTCGACGGGATGACAACACAACGGGTTAAACCTATTCTGAAGACCTACATTTGTCAGTGAAAAGAAAAAAAAAAAATGTATCTAGCCATCTAAAGTTTCCCAAAACAAAGAATTGTCAGAAATATCCACAAATTACGATCTCACAAGGGCAGCGGTACAAAAGCACACCTCAGTCTCAATATTGACTTTCAAAATAACAAGAGGTGCAGTGTACTGTAGGGTTCTTTCAGCCTGTTTGTGCTCCTACAGGACTTTGCGTACGCTAATGTTTTGTTAGCCTCCCTGAGTAAAGTTTGTTCATCCATGCTCTATAATGTCCACATCCATAATACCTAGGTCTATGTGGTGTGTGTGTGTGTCTGTAGGACATCCTAAGCTGCAGGGTTGAGTGAACTTTAAATCCACACCCTTCCTCCTTCATTTCATCCCTCTCTCCATCAATTCGTCACTTTCAACCCCCATTCTTCCCTTCCCTTTTCTCCAGTTCTCCAACTCTCTCTCTCTCCCTCTCCTTCGCTCCATCCCCGTCCAGGGTTAACCACAGCAGGGACGACGCATGAGGTCAGCGCTCAGCTCGGCAGCGGCCATGTGGTTCCCATCTTCCAATAACGTCAGTGTGATTTATGAGAGGGCCCGCCACAATCCCAGCACAACCCCCACGCTACAGTACCATCAGCTCTCCTTACCATAATAAACTTAGACCCAACTCTGCCGGGACATATTCGCACACAGAGAGGCCTGTATGCAGGGGTGTGCTGGTGTGCGTTTACAGTAGGTGCATGTGTGTTAAGAGGCTGTTCTGTATAGTGGCGATTGCACGTACTGCAGGCACAGGTATGTCAAACATCTTAACACAGGCATGTGTGCAAGCGGGACGTGCTTGTTGCTTGTGAACTCACCATTTGGTGGGGGCTTGACGTCTGTGTCTCCTTGCTGGTTTGAGTTGTCGGATTGTCCTGATTGTTCTGTGGGGCAAAGCAGAGGGAGAGGGAGTGAGAGAGAGAGAGAGAGAGAGATGTTTAGTCAGGTGGACAGATGTCTGGATACTACCCAAAGGTGAGGGGGCAGGTAAGCATCAGAGGGAACTCCTGACGGGAAATGGCGACTTCTTTGATTCTTTCCAATTCCACTGAACAGAGACAGACACAGGCCCGAGATTAAAGATGCATACTGGTATTTCCACTCAGGTTGAACATCCGTTCAAAGTCATGAATCGGCTAATAAAAAAAAAAAAAAGAAGAGGTTAATATCGTCACTTCTGGGAGGGGAAAATCGCGTACTAGAGAAAGCGTCAAAGAATTCACTTTAGAGAACACTTTTCTCTCCCTATACTTCTCTCTCAGGGACTTCCACCCGCTCAAATGTCATGCGCATTAGTTTAGTTGAAGCAGTGCAGGCTGGGTAAAGTGGTAGAAGCCCTGAGAAATCTCAGCTCGCCACTACTGACTTGTAAAAATGTACCATTTACGGGTTCTATGCGTTGTGTGGATTGCCTCTCCTGTTGACAAAACCACGTTTCTCTTTTTATTATAGGTCTTTTTTTTTTTCCAGGGACTCTGACTGGCTTTAAGGTGCACACTAGTTTTGTTTTTTCTTTGACCATGTAAGTCGGGTGAAGTGTTAAAGGTCCCAAGAAACTCAGCCTCTCCAGTGCTGACTCATAAGTTGAGGGGTACTTGTAAATGGTACACCTGTGGGTCCCCTGCATTGTTTGGATTGCATCTCCTGTGTGTGTTTACCTAAGCGTCTATAGGGGGCAGGCGGGCAGAGAGCCACCTGCTTCAGCTAGTTTAGTTTGGCCCGCTGGCTGCCATTCTTCTTCAGATGTGTAATGCAGCCTTGAGGAGTTTTATGGTCGTATCGTATACACCATTCAGGCCAATTACCCCACAGCGCTGAAGCTTTAAGGCTGTCCTGGGCCAAGTCTCCGTAGCCAGAACGTGGGCCCCCTTGCAGCCAGTACTAGGCCCCCCAATCTCAACATCCTCTAAGGCACCAAATCAGCGTTCTAATCTTGGGTGGCATTAGTGGCCTACGTGCCAGCAAACTGCTGCACTATTCACCCCGTCTGTGTCGTTGCCAAAAACCAAGACAACATAAAGAGACAAACCAAATCACCTCATCACTCTGGGTCCGAAAAGAAGAAGGGAGAACAGACAGAGATGGTTTCTTTTTTTTTTTTCTTCCTCGCAACTCCCTTCCCTCATTCTCAGTCCATCTTCACGTCTTTCTCCCTCAATTCCTCTCACACTCGTTCTGTCTCTGCTTCTCTTTCTCTCTCGTGCTGTCGCTCTGTGGAATCCTGGCAGCCATCTTAGCGCTTGGCAGCCATCTTAGCTTTGGCGGTACCCATGCATTCCTGCTAGCTGACGGCACACCCACGCACGCGCACACGCACACACACAAACAGACAGACAGACAGACACACACACTCTTGCACACAGACCCAATGGTCTTAAAGATAAAAAAGACCTACAGAGGATATGCAATGCGAATGCAGTGAGGATAAAAATTGCTGGGATGTTTGTCTGCAATCCTGCAAGTGAGGTGTTGCCCGCCCTGATAGCGTCTTACAGAGAGCGTATGAGTTAAATAAAAACGAGACATGATCACACACACACACACAAAGCATAGGGAAGGACGGGAATCATCCAAAGCAAATAAGGTGATCATGTAAGATGAACCAAGAATAAATAAAGCCTGAGGCCTTGCTTATTGCGGCAGCGCTCGCCCCGACAATCCTGATCATGCATTTCACTACAAGCACAAACCGTTAAAACCTCTTAAACCTGTATGCCTCTGAAAAAGGGTGACACTTTCCAAGCCAAAATTCGGCGCCTAGTTGTCATGACAACAGGGATGGCACACCACAGTCCCTAATGATGAGTGGTTGTTGAAGCCTGTGTGTGCATATGCGTCGCTGTTTGGCCTGGCAATTAGTTGGAATGAAGATAATAATATAGCCTACTGGCAGGGGCTCAATGTGTTGTTTTATTGAAGTATGTCTTGGCACCAAACCGCTGTGCTACAGCGAGGGCGACTTTTCACTATATCAGTCTTTCTGTAGTTTAAGGTGTTAAATCCACTCCAGCTACATTATCAGATTTTCAAACTCTGCTTTCAGAGCTTTATACTTTTCTTAGCAAAATGTAAACCGATCTCTGCAAGTTGTTAGGAGTAAAGACTTCTCTGTACAAAAATCTCAGTACTTGAGAAGTTGCGTGATGAAGCTTAAAGGTCCTATGACATGCTGCTTTCTGAAACAGATTTAGAAAAAGTCAGATACATATAGGGCTGGGCGATATGGCCTAAAAATAAAATCCCCGATTTAAAAAAAAATAATTTTTTTCTCCCCCTACTTAAAATCAATCTGCAGATGACAAAGAAATTGTACAGAACAAGTTTTAACTTTACTTAGTTTTGACTCACACACACACACACACACACACACACACACACACACTCGGGGCTATATATTCAGCAACAACAAAACGGATGCGTGAGATAAAGCTGTTTTCACACATACAGGTAACTCACTGTTTATATACTGTCTATGCTCGTTCCTCGCTAAAAGTTCAAATCAATTTAACGTTATTGCACAACCTTGCCCCTGTTTTCACCTGTTGCTGAGTAACGTACATTAACATCCCATGGTCTCTTGAATGTAGCATACCTGTAGCAACCTCCTTAGTAGTAACTAGAGGTAAAAAACAAACGGCGAAGAGGAGCTCCGTGCTACAGAGCGGCGACTGCTAGTCGTTTAAGCCGCTACAGACCTCCGTCACAGCTCGGTCGTATCAGCGGCGTTTAGTAGAGGCGTTGAGCCGCAACAGAGTTCCTCAACACCACCTCTGGCGCCCTGCATGGTGCTCCTTCAGGTCAGCTGTAGCTGGTGGTTCAGTTATCCGAGAATAGGTGACTCTCAGCCGGGGACAGAGCCGGTCATTTCGGCAGAAATTACGGATAAGTAGCTAAGTAATGAAATGACTAGTTATTATATATACTGTATATATTATAATTAATGTTAGTCCCTGTCGCTGCCATGTTGTTTGGGTATCTCTATGGCAAACGCGCGCGGGGAGGGCGGAGTACGTTCGGAGCTACGGGAGCCCAGAGGGTCGGCGGATGTTAAGGAAAAAATTGATTTTCATTTAAACAAATCGACATTAACTACACCTTCGAGTTAATCGATAAAATCAACTCGCCCATCCCTAGATACATATCTAATTATCTATAGACTAAACAATGAGCCTGAAACCACAGAACCACATAACTTGTACTGTAAAATAAATTACACTCTAGTTAACGGAGCAGTCTTTAACTGTGATTACAAAACAATCATTCGCTCATATTGTTTTATAACATTTTGCTGTAAGCTTTCTTTATTCTTTCATCTCTTTCCTGTTCCTGTCGTAAAGTTTCCAATCCTAGTTTTTCCTGCGTTTTGTTTTTTGAAGCTCTTCACACGTCCAATGCAAGCATTTAAAGGGTCCCATGACATGGTGCTCTTCGGATGCTTTTATATAGGCCTTAGTGGTCCCCTAATACTGTATCTGAAGTCTCTTTTATATAGGCCTTAGTGGTCCCCTAATACTGTATCTGAAGTCTCTTTTATATAGACCTTAGTGGTCCCCTAATACTGTATCTGAAGTATCTTTTATATAGACCTTAGTGGTCCCCTAATACTGTATCTGAAGTCTCTTTTATATAGACCTTAGTGGTCCCCTAATACTGTATCTGAAGTATCTTTTATATAGACCTTAGTGGTCCCCTAATACTGTATCTGAAGTCTCTTTTATATAGACCTTAGTAGTCCCCTAATACTGTATCTGAAGTTTCTTTTATATAGGCCTTAGTAGTCCCCTAATACTGTATCTGAAGTCTCTTTCCCAAAATTCAGCCTTGGTGCAGAATTACAGCCACTAGAGCCAGACCCACAATGAGCTTTCCTTAGGATGTGCCATTTCTGTGTCTATAAGCTATTGAGGAGGAGAGAGGGAGGTGAGGGGGGCAAGGTGGAGGGTGGGGGTTTGGCCTTGACCAACTGCCACTTTGCTCGTCTGAAAGCCATGATGTCTCTCGCTCTCATGGGTGGGCCAAATTCTCTGGGCGGACAAAGCAGAGAAAGGGGAGGTAACCTTTCCCTTATGACCTCATAAGGAGAAGATTCCAGATCGGCCCATCTGAGCTTTCATTTTCTCAAAGGCAGAGCAGGATACCCAGGGCTCGCTGGGGGAACTCATATTAATGTTAAAAAACCTCATAAAGTGAAATTTTCATGCCATGGGATATTGGAACCCAGTGTGTGACGCTGGCGGTAGCAAAAGTTTATTTGAATGTGGACTAATTGCTACAGCTGTGTTGCGCACAGCAAGGTCACAGTTTTTTGACCGTGGTTACAAGGTATGGTGGTAACGTGGTAAGATGGAAAGGAGAACTGGTATTTTGTTTGATTAGTTTTGGTATTATTTCAAATAAACTGATTGACATATCCAACTTTAAGTTTCAGTTGTTTTTTTTTAGTCACAATAGTTTGTTTGAAGCACGCCATCTACACTAGAGCCATGCGTGCATTAATGAACAAAAGAAAGAACAAATGTGCGTTAACAACAATCAGCACAATATATAATTTTTTTTTTTAAATAATCAACGAAAGACACTTTTTTGTTAGTTGAAAGAAAATATCAGCAGAAAACTCACTTTTTTAAGTGCTGCCTTTTTTTATACAATTCAATGTTCAATTTGCTCAATAAAAGAATGTTGGAAATGATTTCCTTTCATTTGCTTTAAATGAAAAAAACTTAAAAAACAAACAAAAAAAAACTTTTTCGTTATCCATTTCTGCTCGAGGAGCTCGGTTTCTGCTAGCCATCCACAACGTTACTGCTCCAACGCTTTCCCGATTTCCCAAATTATGGAGCGGCCCGAGGCCCAAACCACAGAACGTGTGTGCGTTATTCGCGCGCCAAAATAAACTGTGGCGTTAAAATTAATTTACTCGTTATCGCGTTCATTTTGAAAGGCCTTTTACCTTTATTTATTATGCCTGTGACTCTTGCTCACAAGTAACTGAATCTCAGAAGAGAAAGAAGCAGCGCTGCCTACACAGAATAATACAGGATGTGCTTCGGAGAGCCAAAAATAAGTGTTGATATAGATGCTAAAGGTCCCCACGCCCACACCTATAACAGTATGTAACCACATGAGCCTTTATTATCACGGTGGTTCAAATGCTTTGTACATGTGCACGCACCAAACATGGATACACATGCCTCCAAAGCCCAAACGTGCTCTTACACACACACACACACACACACACACACACACACACACACACACACACACACACGTTTATACACGGATGAATCACCCTTATCTCCGGCGCACAGTCGCCCCAAGGCCCCCTGCATACGCCTCACCAGAGATAATGCAGCAAAGACACACACAGGCCATCAAATATACCATGCTATCGCTCTAATCACACACTCTCTCACTCACACACACACACACACACACACACACACACTTCATTTTGCTTCTTGGGCAGTATACAGTCACTGCTGCTGATAAAGCCCTGCTGTGTGTGTACACAAAAAAGTTAACACTGGCTATACATTTATCACACTGCAGATGCAGACAGAGGCTAATAACTCACACCCAGGCTAATGTACACACACTCAAAATCACACTTACTTAATCACACCATTCATCACACACACACACACACACACACACACACACACACACACACACACACACACACACACACACACACACACACACACACACACACACACACACACACACACACACACACACACACACACACACACAAAGTACAAACCATTCAAAGACACTTGAATGTAAAATTACATACACTCGCTCAGTCTGCAGGCAGCCATTGTCAACGCTAATGGCCTCATTTACCGTGCGCATATTCATATATACGGGTGAACAATGCTTACACAGGCACTATTTTGTGTGTGTGCTAATTTACCGAACAGCTTAGAGTGTTTGTTTGTGCATCACAAGCACACATGAGCAAACAGGCCCTCTGTAATCTAATGTGCGCTAAGTGATGGGGATGTTTCCGACTGATGACACACGGTAAAACCCAACACCAGTCCAACACTGGAGATAAAATATAAATAGCTTTGGATGTTAAACTGGATGATGGCTAGAAGGAATGAAGTCACTCGACCGTGTACATTTTCATAAATACGTTTTCTCATATTCAGTGTTAATATTTTAGCCTCAAAAATGGAGATGTCATTCAAATTATTATAAAAAAAAAAGAAGTAACACATCACATCCTTTGTCAATAGCAGCCACTTAGCTTAGACACAGCTAGCCTGGCTCTGTCTGAAGGGAACTAAATCCACCTACCAGCAGCTCAGAAGCTTACAGATTGCCAGTGTTCTATCGTGTTCACACAAAAACTGAAGTGCCAAAACAACGTGGTTTGAAACATCCAGATGTTTCTACTCTGTAGGCATCTGTGGCTCTGGAGGAGATTTGACATTTTTTTATGAAATGGTGACATCATCAGGGTTGTCTTGTCTTGAGCGAGGATACTACAACTTTTGTACACAAAGCCTTCATTACATACTACGTATGTAATACTAAGTATGAGCGTGGAGTTTCAAAGACATCGCCATTTACCAGTCAGGGAGTGCCTAATAAAGAAAACACTATTGAGTTGCATTATGGGAAGTGTAGGATCTAGCATTTTTTTGAAAGATTATTTTTGGGCATTTTTTGGCCTTTATTTGAGAGGACAGCTGAAGACATGAAAGGGGAGAGAGAGGGGGGGCAATGACATGCAGCAAAGGGCCGCAGGTCGGAGTTGAACCTGGGGCCGCTGTGCCGTGGAGTAAACGTCTATATATGGGCGCCCGCTCTACCAACTGAGCTATCCGGGCGCCCAGCATTTTTGGAACTTGACAAATACTAGGGACTAAAAGTCAGGATATCTAGGCCTCTGCAGCATTATATTTAACAACTACTACTACTACTACTACTACTACTACTACTACTACTACTACTACTACTACTACTACTACTACTACTTTTCTCACAAGTCCTCCAAACTTTATAGGAGCGCAATGCTAAATTGCTGGAGCTCCAATTGCTATGGTGTGAATGCTTATATGGTTTTATAACTAACGGTGGCACGTAGGGCTGCAACTAACGATTACTTTCATAGTCGATTCATCTGTCGATTAACCAATCGTTTGGTCTGTAACGATGGTGAAAAATGTCGATCAGTCTTTTCCAAAGCCCAAGATGACGTCTTCAACGTTTAACATCACAGAGGAGTGAAGAAATATTCACATTTAAGAGGTTGGGATTTGAATAATTTTTGCATTTTTTTGGTTAAAAAAAAAAAAAAATTCAACAGCTGACAACTAATCGATTCATCGTTGCAGCTTTAGTGGCACGTCGCAGGTTTAAATCCTAGCATCTACAAGGAAAACAGTGACTTCACTTGTACTTCCTTACTTAAAGCCACAGTTAAAGTGCCTTTGAGCAAAACACGTGTGCTCAGCCTGGCAGGTACATGAAGCCTCTGAGGACCAACAGTAGACGACTGTAGCAATAAGAGAAGGCTGCTAACAAATGGGAACATGAAACACAATCTTGAACTTCGAATTAAAAAAATTGAATTGTCGATGCTGCCACACCCCCATGTCACGTCTGGTCGGCTTGCCAAACTGGACAAAAAACAAAAAAAACACACGTGTTGAAGTGCTGCAACCGTTCTCTTCATCCCTAGCAAACATTCCCCGCAGGACACCAAAAACCAACATAGTGAAGCCTCTTGCTTTAAGTTGATAATCTTTAATTGCCCCCTTAGCAGAGTTACCTCCGGCTACGGCCAATACTCTGATGTCGCTCCGGAGACTGTACAGCTGTGAGCGTGGGGTTGGGGTTTTCCGGTAGAATCGCAGAGGAAGAAAGGAAGACGAGTAATCCGCTTAGAACGAGTTTTTTTTTTAAAAGGGACCTTTTACTAGTCGCCGAGGGCTGGCAAGCTACGCAGCCACCCATCGGATGGAATCGGCGTCTTCCACGGGTGAGCGTTTGCGCCATTTTAGTTTGCAATTGCCGGCGTCATTATCGAGGCGGACTGGGGGTGCGTGTCTGTGACGCAGGACGTGCAGGACCAAAAAGCGGCGATCGTTACAAGTCGCAGTCGGTGTAGAAATGGAGAAGGACACAGGGAGTAGTAGATGTTCAACTGTTGAGAAATAGTTTGTTAAGACACTTAATTGTTCAGAGAAGACTATGGACATGGCTGTTTTATTGCCTTTTGTTTGGTTGTGAACTTGAACGTCATCTTCTGTGAAGAAGACTGCAGTTACAAAAGGGAAACTAGATGGCAGGTTATTTTGCTTAAGGTTCCAATTGACTGAAGATATAAGTTATTGTTACATTAGGTTGTTAATAAAGGTTTTAAATTTGACAATGTAGTGTGGTACATTGCGAACAAAGGTCAGATGTTATATTGCATAAAATTATAGTCTAAAAATGGCGTAGCAACCTGTGCTTTAAAAAAAGCAATGTCAAAATCGAGAATCGAACCGTGACCTTAGTATCGAAAATGGAATGGAATCGAGGATTTGGAGAATCGTGACACCCCTAGAAACAGGCTACGTAGTAGGGGGTGGGGGGAAAAGAAATCCAAAATCGTATGCATCGTTATTTTTTAGCCAACGATTTTTAAAATTGATTATTTTTCCCCAGAATCAATATTATTTATTTTCCCAATGATTCACCTAAATATTTTCCGTTTATACGGTACCGCCGACGGCGACTACATCACATCCGTTTTGCAGCTAAACAGAAATCCAGCAGAAAATCCATGTGTACAGATGAAGTAAATGTCAGACTGACTGACTGACTTATGATGTGCATTCTTCTTAGAAATGCCTCATGATATATTGTCTCTAGAAGTGTATTATTCAGCTTTTGTTTTTGTTAAAATAAAAAAAAATAATAAAAAAAATAAAAAAAGGGAAAAGACAAATCGCAATACTCAATACTATAGAATCGCACTAAATGAAAAATGCAATACAAATCTAATCGGCATCCATGTATCGTGAAAGAATTGAATCGTTACAAAAGCATATGGTCTCAGCCATACTGTACTATGTATAAATACATGTAAGAGAGCCCAGCACAGCCGCAGCCTAAAGCCCATGACCCGTCTGACTCCATCTCTCCGTCTCCACCCTCTGTGTGCATGTCATTTAAGGATAGCTCCCCAGACGTGGTTCACTTCACAGTCAAATGATAGGGGCCTCTTCCTGCAAATGCACAAGAGCTCTGCGGACAAACCTACCACTGTACTCTCTCTCTCTCTCTCTCTCTCGCCTCCATCTCTCCCTTTCACTCTCTCCTGCTGTAACCCCCCTCCCCCGTACAGACTTCTGTCTATAGGAGCTGTGGCGTTTTAGGCGTGCAGGCTCAAACCCCGTCATTTCTGGTGGAGTGTGGGTTAATATGGAAACGCAGCTGCGGTGTTGCGTTCGTACGTCTTCGAGATGTGACCGGGGGGGCAGCCCTGATTGCATTGCAGTGCACATATATACAGAAATACTAAATATAATGTAGCATGTTTGCGCGGCTTCATGCTGATGAAGATGGATGTGAAGCAGGCAGTGTACAGGCACTTACTGACATATATATATATATATATACACACACACACAAGTATATGTGTTGGAGTTTAAGAGAGTGCGTGTGTGTGTGTGTGTGTGTGTGTGTGTGTGTGGCTGCACAGTCTCACCCCCTCTCCCCACCCCCACCCACCCACCAGCCTCTGGATAAAGAAAACAAACAGCCTCCCCAATTGGGTTTCGCTTAAGAGGTTTATCGGTATGTTGCTTAACATTCTGACCTTTTTTTTTTTTTTTACTTTAATGCGCTTAAAATGTTCCAAACCCTCCTAATCCCCACGGCTATCCCACACAGATGTTCACTCGGCTCTTTTATTGGACTTTATTTCAACCTCTTTTTTTTTCCCCCTCCTCTTCTCCTCCTCCTTCACCACCTTCTTCATCCTCCCAACATCCCTCTTCTCCCCCTCCGTTTTCATTCGCAGATTTGGTTCCGGTTTTGGAAAACCACTCATCGTTGCATTCTGATCAGCCCCCCCCCCCTCTGTGCTTCAATCTTCCCCGATCAAACCTCATCCTGGCCCCTGGGTTTCTAAGCCAGTGGTCCGTATTGGACAGTGCTGCCGTTGGGGGCACTGTCCCAGGAATGAGCCCGGCTCACGTTGGCCGAGAAATTAACACGGTTGCGACAGGACGCCACCTTCTCCAAAAAGGTGCCCCTGATTATTTCATGGGAATTGGTTTCATTCGATAATGTACAGTTGAGTGTAACAAGGTAATAACAGGGGATTGGATCAAATCAGCGTTGCGGTTCCACAGTGTTCCTGCTGAGCCATTAGGCCATCCAGAACCGGCGCTGCACAGCTGAGTCATCCACTCTGACTTTACCCCTTCATTAGCCCTTTCACTTACCTATCTTCTAATGTGAAATCCTGCTCCATTATCTTTGTTTTTGTCATATTTAGAAGGATTTTCACACTGGAGACAAAGCTAAAGTTGGCGTAGGTCTGACGTGAGTTGGTTTGGACTCAAGACTACATCTAAATCACTCTAGAGAAAGGGGTTTCCAAGGTTTATTTAGGCCAGGGGGGCCCCTCAGCTGAAAGAGAGACATATTTTGGATAAAATGGAGTTGCATTTTAAACTGGGCCTACAATAACGTGCAGGGCGGTCTAAAGCCTTTACACATACCTCTTTTTAGCGCATAGACTACTAAGCTATTAAAATAATCATTGACATATTCATATATTTATACGTCATGTTTTATTGTTAAACATACATGTGGCACAGCAAATCCTTAAGCGTAACTGTATCTGTGGATGTAGTGGCTAACATACTTGTGGTCCAGTAAGCCTATCCTCAATGTTGTGTAAATGGAAAGTTTTTTTCATGAATAGGCTAATTTATCTTTGCTAATAATATGTTTGATGTTAATGTATAGTTTCAGACATATTTGAATTTTTTTTTTTTTTATTAAAACAAAAAAAAAAAAGATTATCAAAATCATTTTTGCACCCTCCCTGCAGTAACTCTGAGGACCCCCCCCGGTTGAAGATCTCTGCTCTAGCAAATGTGTTACGTTGAAATTGGTTGTCGCACATCCCAAAATAATAGCGTAACAAACTAAAAAAGGAGTAAATAAAAATGCTGTATTGTTGCATTGATGCACGCTCTCTACTTCCAGTCGGGTTTAGTTTCCTTGATAGAGATGATAATCTTGTATTAGCATCTTTACAACAAGGAGCTCTGTGCTTTACGGCCTTATTTCTGACTTTTAAGGCGAATATTAACTAACTAAATACAGATTACATGATTGTTAACATCCTCTGAGCACTCATTGCCCAAATCTGTTGCTCGTTAAAATTTTGAGCGCCTGGTAATAATGGAATCATTGAAGGCGACTCAAATGAGTGTACCAAGAGTTTTATCAACTCTTATACTGATTTTGGCAGCATTAGTAGATATTTTAGTGAGTAAATCAAGCTGAAACAATAAAAGGGAGGGGGACCAGAATAGGATTTAATGAAGTGAGTTGGACATGTCTCCCCATTGGAAATTATGCTCTTCATCCATTGACCAAAAATACCTAAATAAATTAAAAAAAAAAAAAAGTCCCTGAATTTGTTGAGTGACTTATGTCGGCACATGTTGTCGACGTTCAGGCTTATTATGAATAACTGCCTGCCTTGTTCTAAAAGGGACTGGAAAGATGGCCCATTAACTGTCAATGGAGCAGCTCATTTCGCTTACAAATCAGAGCTGAGCTTTCAAAAAAGATTGTAGGAATAACACTCGGGTGTTTTCTGTTTTCAGGATGAATTTTTTCCCTCCGCTATTTTTGGCACTTCCCTGGGAAGTTTATTTGGCTTCCATATATCCACACCCTCCCTATTAAACCAGTGATTCCTCGAGCAACTACGGTGGTGTCAACAAAGTAGCAGTTAGGCTTGCAAATCCCCGTCTTTTTCGAGAGTCTACATAATCGATCTTTGTTCCCACATTCAGTGTAAAAAGGGACAATAGTGCATCTCTGTGTAGTTCACTGAATACCTGGTATGTAACTCCATGTGACAGCACAACATGGGGGCGATGTGATTAATCGTGAAATGTGTTTTCTGCGCTGGTAGTGCTGAAGTGTGAACGTGTGGGCGTGAGACCATAAATACATCGCTCGGTGGTTATGGATGTGCGATTGTGTCTTAATATATGTGTATGATAGTGTATATTATAGTGTAAAAAAATAAATAAAAAATATCTGGAGAGCACATGTTGAGGCACAGTTGGAGATAAGCGTGTAAACATCTGTGACTGAGCGGCAGAGTGTAGGAGGGAGACAGCGTTCCTTTTATTAAAACATGTAAGCATGCGTGTGCATCAACATGCAGAGCTGCTCGTGGGAGTATTTGCACGTGCATGCTCCCGAGTCGGTGTCTATATGTGGGAAAGTAAAAAAAAAAAATGTGTGAGAGATAATTCTGCGTTAGATGCACATCTGTTTTTCTGTGTGTGTGTGTGTGTGTGTGTGTGTGTGTGTGTGTGTGTGTGTGTGTGTGTGTGTGTGTGTGTGTGTGTGTACACCGCGTGGCCGCCTGGCCCGAGCCCTGTGCCAGCAAGGAGCAGGTGTGGGGAGGCAGCCCTGTATTGCCCGTTGCCCATCTGCGTGGCCGTCTGTGTGCCGCCTGCGCCCTCTCCGTGCCAACGCCTCACAGAGCCGGGGAGCCAGGGGGTGAGATTGGGGGGTGAGGAGGGGTGAGTGGGGCCTAAAGGGAATCAACCATGGGAGAGAGAGGAGGACAGGGGGTAGAAGGATGGAAGGGGTGTGGAGGGGCAGGCTGGCTGGCTGGCTGCCCATGTATACCCCCACCCCCCCCACACTCCTCCTCTCTCCCCCCTCTGCCCTGTCCCTTTTATCTTCTATCTGTGCCTATGCTGATGAGCTGTGATGTACAGGGAGAGATAGACAGGGAGGGAGAGAGGGAGGGAGGAAGAGGGACACACAGACTGAGCAAAGTCTCTTTACCACCCTGCATGTTCTCAGGGTAGCAAAGTGCTGTCTGTGCTGCATTGACTACGTTTACATGCACATAATATTCAGTTTTTTTGGCCTTATTCCAAAAAAAGACAATATTGCGACTAAGCTGTTTACATGGCTAATGAAAGTGAATATTCCACTAATATTCTGGTTTACATGTAGCCGTGCAAAAATAGGATTTCTTTCCAAAAGTTTTCCAGCGGTGGCGGAGTTGTCCGAAACGCAGCGTCCCTCTTTCATTCCTTCAGCCACCTTCTTCGCGATGTTTGTGCATTTTCCAAAACCTGTTGACGCCCAAGTCTTTTTATAATGTTTAGTAGTAGGTGTGTTTCTCCTTCTTTTCTTTCGGGCGTGCAGCTCTACCCCAGCCTTGCAAACGGCTGGCTGGTTGGTTTGTGTATAACAACCGACAGCAACGCACGGGGCGGACCGTGAGTCATAAACTGGAAAGAGGCTGTAAACTACAGCTGGGCGATATGGACAAACTCAAATATCACCATATTTTTGACCAAATACATCAATGTCGATATTGTAGGGTTGACTATTGGTGCTTTCACAAAATATTTACACAATGAGATTTGTGATAAGTAATCCTCAGTAATGTGGATATAATGACTAAGTGGGTAAAGGTAAATAACAGAACAGCTGGAACAGATCAGAAAATATAATGCCTTTACTGTAATGCAGCCTTTAAAATAAAAAGACAACACCTGTGTCATATCACGATATCCAAAATTTAAGACGATATCTAGTCTCATGTATGGATGTCGATACAATATCGATATATTGCCGCAAACTGCTGTGAACCCCTGATTAAGACGCATATTCCGAATGCGCTGTATACATGTCCAAAGAATGCTTTTAAAACCCAAATAATACCGGCCTATGTCACCTTATTCGGAAAATGCTATATCCTGAAAAAAGGCCTTATTCGGAAAATATCCAAACAGAACATGCCATTTACATGACCCGTACCAAAAATCGGAATATTGTCATATTCTGAATAATAGTTGAATATTTGTGTGCATGTAATTATTTTTTTGGGTTGTATGAATATGAAGACGGAGGCCAATAACGGTAACTTCTCTGATTGCGACTCCCCTCTGTGTGTCTTTACCGTTCTATCCAAACGGTCACATTAAACTATGCATATGGAGAGGTGTTATTGCTCCATTTGGCCAGCAGATGTCACTTGTTGGCAGTAGGGGCACAACGCAGCAACACATGTTAAAGAAATCTGCCTCTCGCAGAGGGAAGAGAAGAGAGGAGAAGGGAGAGCAGCGGGAGAGATTTCAGTATGGCTGCCATGGCTTTAGCAAGAAGGGAGGGTGGGGGTGTTGGGGCTGAAAGCCCTCTGGCATATCTCGCTTCAGTCAAAATTCCGACCAACATATAAAATATCTGTGGCTCCAAAGAATTAACTCCAAACGTCAACAGAAATCCCTGAGTATTTTTCATATTGGACTGCAGGTTTGAACGTCTACATTCTGAAAAACTTCAATAGGAGATTTTTTTTGGGGGGTGTTACTGATCACATCCACAGAACATGCTAGATCATATAGAGTCACAGCTGGCCTGGAACTCTCAAAAGTCCAGCCCAGACTTTAAATAGTGGCAGGCTTGTTCAAAGTGCACTGATGATTTGTGTATATCAAGTTTCATACAAACAGAACTGAGTATAAAATGTATAGCACTGAATGGAAGACATGAGCCACCCTGTAGTACCCCCACGTTTCCCATGTTGTGATATCCGTGTGTGTGTGTGTGTGTGTGTGTATCAGGGTCTGGGCACAAGTGGGAATGGGGATCATGTGATGCCAGCCTTTGCCAGGGAATGGGGGAGAGAGACAGAGGAGGAGGAGGGTGGAGGGATATAGGGAGAAAAGGCAACAAAAAAAATGGGGGAAGAGAGGCAGACAGAGGAAAGAGGTGGAGAGACAGGAAAAGAAAGAAAAAAAGAAGTGAATGAGAGAAAGAAAGAAAGGGAGAAGGGGGGGAGCGGGAGGGAAAGAGTGATAGATTGAGAAAGAGGGGTAGAGAGAGAGAGTGAGAGAGAGAATGGGGGTCGGGGCTTTAGGGGAGATTGTGAGAGCTGTGGGAACGTTTTGCCTCGCCAAGAAATGGCGAATGAGAAAGAAAGAGAGACTTGTTGGCAGAGCGGAGGAGGGTGAGGGGGAGGGGGTGAAAGCAGCCTACAGTGGGCACCAGCTAGGGAGCAGGCCCGATCAAACCCAGCACTACGGGGGAGACACACACATACACACAACACCACAGCCACCGAGAGGCAGCGCCATGGCTTTGTAACCAGCCAAATATTCGGAACTACTCTCCCAGTTGACCATAATTAAAACATCTCACACACAGCCTAACCAGGTAAGGTAAAGGAGTGTGTGACTTCACAAAAAAGAAATGACTTGAGACCTGACTTGGGCTGGTAATGTAACGACTCATGATGACTCGGGATGACTTGGGTGTATTCATAAGTTTAAATGTGAGCTGTTAAATGTAAAATAATTAAAAAAGAAATAAATATGTTGTGTAATTTTATGTTGTCACATTCCTGTCTCCAACTACCAAGTGTGCTATACAGCGGCAGCTCCCCGGTATGGGATGTGTCATGATTGGATGACTGGCTGTCAGTCAAATTCCTCACTATGGCAACAAGTGACATCAAAGACCCCTGATGAAGCCTCATTAATCGGACCACCACAACGGGTGCGTCTGTGCCACCAGTAATCACTTTTGGATTTACAAAAATCACGCCATCTTGGGAAAACAGTCATGAGCAGTCAAACCATGAACGCCGTGCAACCAGTAACCAGAAACGTAGCTCAAACACGGCGTTCGTGGTTCGACTGGTCATGACTGTTTTCCAAGATGGCACCCGCATGTAAACATGAACGCTACTGTCTTTATAGTCTATCTTTTTAATAAACTGTCTGTACACTTACAAAGTTCTCAATGCTTCGGTTTACATGTAGGGACCCTCATTATGCTGCTGTTGAAGTGTGGTGCTATTTTGAGCCTTGTTAGTGGTATAGAAATAGCGATTTACCCTCTGCCCCGAAGGCTAGCTAAAAGTACAGTAAATATTGGACTTACAATTGTCAGGTCGGCAACACAACTCCAAATAAATGCTATTGTCTCATCAATGTGTAAATAAGCAAGCTAAAACCCCCAAATAGTTAAAAAAAAAGAAAAACCTTAATTGCGGTTTAAAGACAGGGTTCTAATTCTGTCTCTGTGTTGTTTAGTTCAGCTCTCATGCCAATATATTAGGGGTGGGAATCACCAGAGGCCTTACGATACGATATCATCACGACAACATTATTGCGATTTTAACGATATTGCAATATTCTGCAATATATTGCAATGAATTTACCTTTTTTCCCCAACTTCAAATTTTTCCCAATTTCAAATGATGTCCCCAAAAGAAAACTTTGTCAACATCCGTTTTATCTAAAAAGATACATTTCTCTATTTGTTCATCTCACTTCAATTTTATTGCTGCAAAATGAGATCGTCAAGCAGACAAACTGACCAACCCATACATAATAAAAGATCGATACTTGGCGTCTGTGTATCGATACAGTATTGCCATGGAAATATATTGCGATACTATGCTGTATCGATTTTTTCCCCCACCCCTACAATATATGTCAAAAAGTTAAATCAAAATCCATTTTCTCTTCCCATTTGTTTTTGTTGAGCCATCTTAATCTTGGGGGTGTACACATACATTTACTTCCAGTAGATGTTACTAGAGCTGGACAATATGCCTGAAATCATGGTCATTATATTAAATAGGATATATTCCGATATTAATGTATATAACAATATGGCACATGTATGCCAAAGCATTGAATTGTACTCCACTATTAGGCATCAAATGACACCAAACTTGTCATGGTTGTATTTCAAAAACTAATGTTATGTTTTCATGACAGCTTGCTTGAAATGACACTTTGGACAAAAGATAATATCATACCATCACGGTATATGATTAAACTCTTATGCGAGGAGGTATAAAGGTAAAGGTTTAATGATGTGTGCATGATTGCATTTTGACTGCGTGACGCTCCAAGCCAGACTTTACTTTCAGGCTTCGCGGCAAATGTCACTGGACTAGAGTACAAGCAACATTCACTTTGGAAATGGATGTCGTCGTGAGCGAGCGTTATGTCTTCTCTTCTCACATTATGACAAAATGTCAACAAAATATTGTCCAGATTACGAGACAACATTGTTTGCATCATACTCCGTTTACACCAACAGGCCTTCAGTGTGATCCAGGCTGGGCCAGAGAACACTAACCATTTTATTTTGGGTTTGTGAACTATGCAAATAAATGCTCCCAAATCTATCTGGGGCTTGGAGGACGTGTTTTATGAGGGTTGTAAAGCTCCACACAAACACATAAAGCAGGCCTGTAAAAATAATGTGTGCTCTGCATAAATGCTCATTTGGACTAATGAATTAGGGGAGCGATGAATGGCTGCGTAAAAACTCCACATCCTCCCTGGGTGATGCCAATAGAGGCATAATGTATGATGGGCATGATTTGTAAGCAAGTCTGCATGTCAGTTGTTCTTGCGTATGCTGGTGGGGGGGGTAAGTGTGTTGCTGTGTGTGTGTGTGTGTGTGTGTGTCTGTGTGTGTGTCTGTGTGTGTGTGTGTGTGTGTGTGTGTGCACGTGCATTTCGGCAAGTACTTTATAGTGCCTGACTCATGGCGCTTATCTTTAGACCTTTCAGGTCGGTGTCAAATAAAGAACACCGGGTGAACAGCTCTAACAGATCCGATCTGGAACAACCCACACATAATGCGCCGCAAACGGGAGCACAAACATTGGCTAAATATCCGACTTTTGCTCCGCTAAACTTGGGAGCTGATCTGCATACTTCCTCCTGAGATGGTGGGTGCTTTCCCAAGTAAATCAGAAAGAGGTCCAAAGCAATGAAACAGCCAAATATGCATACCTACAGCACAACATTTTAAAGTTTATTCTTTCAGCTGACAGAGAGAAGAAGAAGAGGAAGAGGAGGAGGAGGAGGAGGAGACAGACACAAATAGAGAAAGAGATCGAGAGTAGCAGATGAGGGCCTGGGGAAAAAAAAAAAAAAAAAAAAAAAAACTATCAGCTAAATGAGGGCACAGATAGAAAGGCAACCTTTGACCACCAGCTGTCTGGAAGTCACCGCCCAGCCGCATTTGTCAGTCTGCGTCCCCAGATGAACCCGACCCAAGGGTCAATGGCTCCCAGCACAGCCGCGTTTGTTTCCGTGTGTGCACACTGCCGTGGTGTCTTCCAAGTGTTTGTATGCGCGCCCATGCGCACGGCTCGAGCTATCTGTGTCACAGCTGGCTTTATCTCTCGGGCAGATAAGGTGAGTAAACAAATGCCCTGTCTCTGACATGCTACTGTAGCTGACAAACGCTCCTGCTTACGCCACATACACCCCCCCTCCAGTATCATGCCCAGGGCACTGGGACATACAATTCAGGCGAGTCCCAGGCTCCAGCTGCAGGCATAGGCCTGAGAGTGAAAGTGCACACAGTTCTTATTAGTCTGCGTATATACCGTATGACCACAAGTAAAAGCGCAGGTTGCTGCCTTGCCTCATATATGAGGAACATATAGTTTTCATGGGCTGACACAAATAAGATTGTGACATATATAAGTGAATCAAAATGCATGTCCATACATGTCACACATAGGGGATTAGCCTAGATCGGACAGCTTATGGCTCCACTCAGGCTCTCCCTCGGTCAAGCTGATAATTGGAGATTTTTTTCCGACCATCTATCAATCCATCTATTAACTTATTAACCCAGATGAAAGCTTTAAAACCCTCCTCCCTCCCCCCTCATCAGAATCAACACGGCGTAAAGAGATTAAACTAGTGCCAATCCACTTAGAGAGTTAAAAAAACAAAACATATTCATCATCAATAAGCATCACTGCCCTCAGCCTTATTATCTCCAAACGCAGCGACCGTGTTCTCAAGTGATGCACTTGAAAATTCTGACCTTTTTTGAAAAACTGACACGCGCTGAAAGTGAATATCAGAGGAGAAAATAAGTCAAAATTAAGTTAAATAAGTAAAAAAATAAAAAAAAAATTACAATAAAATAAGGAGTGTAACACTCTGTATTCTTCAACAATAAATACCGATATCTTTGACCATGACATAGGGCCTGATAATCACGGCTGAAATGTTTACATGAAAAAGACGGGTTTCCATGGTAACACATCAGTTCCACGCATCGCATCTCTGTTCATTTCCAAAACACACCGCTGCAAAAATGACTATTAAGTATATTCATTTGGATGGGAACTCCTGTCAGTCTGTTCCGCCTCTGTAAGAAAAAGATGAAATGTCAGCCCAGCAATGGCTGCCCCCGCTGCCAGCGGCTCTGTGGTATTAAACGGAGAGGATGTTGAAGTCGAGGGGCAGACCAGAGGAGCCTGCATCTGTTTGGCAGTCGCTCAGAAATGTCTAGCCTTTCACACTACGCCTCTGGGATCGCTGGCGAAACTCAGCCAGAAGTTTATGAAAAACAGAGAGAAAGAGGGAACCAGGAAGGAGAGAATAGCGAGGAGGGTGGGAGGAGGATGAGGGGGGTGGGGTGAAGTGATGGAGCGCGAAGGAGAAGAGAAGAATTAGCTAGATGACATGAGAAGACAGGAAGAGAGATAGCGGAGAGGAGGAGGGTGGACAGCTGGAATGAGAAAGGGAACCGGTTTAGATGATGATGATGTGATGTTTTCCATTCTGCTTGCACCGTGCGTGTGTGTGTGTGTGTGTGTGTGTGTGTGTTTGCGCAAACGCGCAGGGGTTCTCCTGAGGCCCCTGAGGAGCCCGAGGGGCCCCCGGTGAGTTCTGAGTGGAGTCAGGTGAGGAACAGGTGTGGCCACACATCAAAACGCATTGCCTGTGACTGTGGTAATCACACACCCTGGACAAAGGACAATGGCAGGTGTCCACACACATGAGTGTTTATGTGATTTATGCATAATCTCAGGTTCAAACCACGTGCGCGAGCAGTGTTTGGGAAGTAACTAGTTACATGTAACGGTGTTACATCATTTAATTACAATATAAAAAGGTAACTGTAATCGGTTACAGGTACTGGGGGGGGGGGGAACGTGTAGTTAAATTAGTTACCTATGAAAATGTTCATGAATCAATTGGGGGTTAGATCTGAATATTTTCTGTAAAAGCTAGGCTACATGTTGAACAGTATTAATTTAGTTGCTTTGCATGTTTTTTGATGTGCACTTCTTTTGCCATTTCCAGCCACAGCAGTTTAGTCAAGTTTGATGCCATTCTGATTCGATTGGTTCTCCTGTTTGGATTTGCAGCGCCGCCCGTCTGACAGTGAAATCGCCTCTCTAGCTGTCCGAGAGTTGCCACTATGGCTACGGATCAAAACACGTTCCAGTGATGGAAATCTAAAAACACATATACAAAAATCTGAGAAGAGTTCGAACATAACCGCGCAATGCAAAGAATATTTGCCAGCGGTCAAAATGCTATTGACGTCGGAAATGTCAGGAAACATCTGCTGAAGCTCACAGTAACTTCAGATGTTTCCTGAGGTTGGGTATTGAAAGTTTTGACGTCGATATAGCATTTTGATCGCTGACATAAGGGTAGGAAAAATTAAGGAAAGGCATGCCTACCATCTGTGTGACATTCAAGGCTTCTAATGTGTATCGAAGACGTAATTTAGCACCATATTTACAGTAGTCTGTGTTGAGTACTGCCGTCAACACTGCCAGGTTTAAACATTTGAAAATGGTCAACAGGTAAAAACATTCATTCGAAATTTTGAAAAGTAATCAAAAAGTTATTAAATGTAACAAGTTACATTACTTTGATAAAGCAATTGGAATAGTCACACTGCTACTACATTTTAAATAGGGTAACTTGTAATCGGTAACCTATTACAATTCCAAAGTAACCTTCCAAACACTGTGCGTGAGGATGCATGACCTTGTGTGTCTGTGTGTGTTTATATATTGTGTACCGTCAGCAGCGCACACACAAACGCCTGTGTATTCCTTGGATTAACATGTGACAGGCAGCCCTGCCTTTAGTCAAGCCCAGTCCTCCACAACAAACCGGCTCCCCAGAGCCCCGTCTCTGCTTCGGTCTCTGTCTCAGCCGTCGCCACGCCTGCACTGTCTGCCTCCTGTCAGCTTCACTGAGAAAATACTCTGCGATTTATAACCAGTACGTGGCGTATCCACACACACACACACACACACACACATATACATCCATGCATCGGGCAGACCAGATGAACGCGCTACTTTATTGTGCATTCAAAGAGTGGTTGCTGTGAAAAAGAAATAGGACATAAAGAGGAGGTAAAGATGGTTTACACGCTCATACAGTTAGTTGAGTTAGGTTGAAGTACTTTGAATTATTTACATTTTTTTTGCGACTGCCTGGCAGAGTACATACAGTACTGACTGTAGATATTACTATTACTATGGATGAGTTAAGCAAGTTCTTAATAACTATTAGCTAGTTACAAAATAGGGTTACACAAAGACTAAAACTACAGAAATGTCTTAGCTGGTTAAGTAATGTGTAACTCAGTGGCTAGGACTAGGGTTTGGGTATCGTTTGGGATTTTTTTCCGATACCGGCGCTAAAGCGATACTTTTTAAAAAGTGCCGTTGCCTAACCGGTGCCTGAACAGATACTTAAAAAAAGAAAGAAAAAAAAGAAAAAGTCCCGGTGTTGGAAGCCTCTCCAGTGAAATACAGTCCCACTTTACACCGTTTAACATTAGCTGTCAGAATTGTAACCATGTTTAATCCAGCTACTAGCTAACGGTAGGCTAATGTTATCTGCTGTCAAGTGTAGTGTTGACTAGCGTCACGTGCAGCGATGCTTCTATTGCCTGTAACGTCCGTTTTCGGAGCATCAGAGAGAGGCGCAGGCATTTCAGTGTCACCGAAATGAGGCACCGAAATCCGCGTTGCTATTCGGTCTGGTAGGTTTCGGTACCAAACCCTAGCTAGGACACATCTGTACTGTCCAGTCAAAAGTTACTGTAGCATCCTAGCTGTAGCATAATCGCAAAAAAAATGACAGTTGTAGAGGCCCTTAGTGATATATATTTAACTTAACTGCAATGTAGGTATGACCCTGCATTACATACAGATGCGTTTTTTAGCTAGTAGTATTCATATAGTTTAGAATGAGCGGAAAACATTTGATTATGCCAACGTAACGGACGCCGTCTAGTCCTGTAGCCCGATGCTATTGGCATAACATGCGTTGTAATTTCATTGTATTGTGTTATGTATGCAAAAATTTAAAATCTTGCCAGTTTACACGTCAGGTCAGCTGCGTCGATCGTATTTCATAGTAGATCTGTTCCCTCTTCAATCTATGCCTCTCCTATATTAGCAAGCTAACGTTGCGACTGGCAGTTAGCAAGTTCCATTCGCTCCGTAAACGGCTACAAATCGCCACTCAGGAAACACTTTCAAACACACGGTTAACACTAGGCTCAGTTTGAACTTCCAAAGACCATTTTTATTTTGTATACAAGAAAGAGACCTGGTCTAAAAATACAGATGGAAATGTGTAGCACACACAACGCCAGAAAGCTTAGACAATCCCTGGAAAGAATCAAAAATGTAATTTGCTTTACTGTTCTGCAACGGTCAACCTTCTTGACCCAAACTGAATGTAATAATCCCCACCCATCTGGTATCTGAGGCAGGTTAAAGCACATTTTTATATATTACTCCGTTCCAGTCTTCTTATATGCTGTACGTCATTTTCCACACAGCTCTAGAAAAAAAAACAGATTTAGAAAGAAAAAAAATAAATAAATACTACTACTTTAGCTGATATGGCCATGAGGACTTAGACCCCAGAGGTTGCCATCTTTCTGCATCAGGGTTTTTCCTGAATAGAGGAATTTTTGGCACCCCCCAAACAGGTTTTAGCCAGGACCAAAAGGAAAATCACCAGCACCAAAATAATAGGGAGAAAAAAAGAAATAAATCAAAATTCAATATTTCTCAGGACCGTTGAACAAGCAGAACATAAACTTGAATAGGTGTGCTAATCTCAGTTTTAACACCCAGAGTCTGGCTGTACCGGACTCTCCTGATGATTTTAATAAGTAGTATTTAAATATAAATTTATAATTTCTTTAGTAGTTTTGTTAATTTGGGTTTCATTTACTCAAGCATAATAGGGATTTTGTTTATACAATTGTCAGAAATAAACCGGCAAATGCATAGATTTCTGTCAAATAAGGTAATGCAGACTCTTTGCCTTTACTGTAAGCGGACCGATCATGCTTACTGTTGTGCGTTATCACCCCCCAAAGGCCCATTCTGAGTCAGGAAAAGCCCTGTGCATGTGTCCCTTTAGTTCCTTTTTTTTTTACCGAGGCACGTGCAATAAAACAATCAAGGCAACGTATTTATGAGGACTTTATAAAGGGCCTCTTCCTCTTAGGTTTGAATCCAGCGCTAGACCCTCGTCAGTGAGAATGTGCACTAACTCAGGCCTGCAGGAGGGAGGTGGCAGCGTATTTATTTTACTGTGGGCTGTATCTGGCCATCATTTTCTCGCACTGCAGATGGAGCGCTGTAAACAGATGCTTGCGGCCCACTCAGATGCAATAGTGCGTCTGAGCTGTGGCTGCAGCAGGGGTGGGGGTGGGAAGAGGATCTGAGGATGCTGAGGTCGGAGGCATGAGAGCAGGGACAGAGTGCGGCTTGAGTTAGCCGTGCTGGGGCTGAGGTTGAGATCGAATCCGGGGATGAAGACGGAGCTAATTTTTGAGGGTTTTACGAGGGAGCGACTTATTTCTACAGCTGGCACAAGTGATGGTGTCAGTAGCCGGGACCATGGGATCGAGGCAGGGCCCCGGCGCGTTGGTCCTCTCTGTGGCCAAAAGAAAGGTTGTTTTGCAACGGTCATAACACAGAGGGAAGCCATATCGGTTCAAGATGCTCGTGCCGGAAAGCTCAACAAACACTGGCGGTGAAGTTTTCACAGAGCCGCGTGGCCTAAAACAAACTGCTGTGGAAAGAACAGAGAGGGGTGGTGGGGGGTGGGAGAAAGGGGTGAGACGGGAAAGAAAAATGAAATGGCGTCTCTGTTAGTTACAGTTGGGAGAGTGGGATTTGCTGCTTTTTTTCTTTTTTTACTTTAATCAAAAGCAGACACGCTCGGCAGTGGAAAAAAGCATGACGAAAAGCAAAGTTCACATGAGCTAAAGGCGGGGACGGCAAGGAGACAAACAAACAGACAACAACTACTGACGAACAGCTGCACAGAGTGCTACAATGACGGCGAGGGAGAAAGAGAAGGAGAGAGAGAGAGAGAGAGCGCACCCTAGTTTGAAATATGGAAAGTCCTCATTTTAGTGCAGTATGGAAATATGGTCCTCATTTCATGATTCAATTCCCACTCCCTCCCTTTTTCCCTCCCTCTCTAACTACCCCTTTGCCTACCATACTCCCTTGCTCTCTTTTGCAGCTGGGTTATAAAAGCCTGTTAAAACACAGGAAGACCAGTAAAATGGATTGAAAAATAGCAGGAGGGCGGTCTTGGGCTGAGTCAGGGAATGGAGCAACTATGAAGAGTGAAAACATGATAGAGAAAGGAAAAGTGAAAAAAAAAAAAAGCCTAGAAGAGAGAAGTGGTATAAACTTTACTTGTTGTAAACTTTACACGTGTGCGCTGGATGTGAATTTACCGTTTCATTCAACTTTCACTGTAGCGTATAAACCCAAAAGGTTAATTCAATCTAACCAAACTTCACAGGTTACTTAGCAAATTTAATTCTTGTTTCAAGTTTTTAAACTTCAACCCGAAGACTTTGAAGTGGAACTTCTTCTGCCGACTCCCTAAATTTCAGTTTTGTGCTTTGCCAGAACGCCATCAGCCATCCTTCACTGTAATCTCAAACTAATTTTTCCTTCATCTTCTCCTCATCCCTTCTTCATCCCTACATTGCGTGTGCAGTAAGACACATGCGACATTCAGGGCTGCTGCAAAGCCCCTTTATGACTGCCTGAAAAGTGACGAGCATCGCGGTCAGCTGCGCTCCCTGTGACCCTGTGGGGGCCTCATCCCGACTTCTTCTCCCATGTCTTCCCATCATACAGGCCTAATCCCAGCGGCTTTACATCTTAAAAACTTTACCCCCCTACGGCTCAGGACCTATGCCAGGGACAAATTAAAAAAAAAAGTTGCCCTAAGAAGCTGAAGAAGCAGGCTTTTCTGTGGAAACTTAACATTAACGCCGCTGACATTATGTGTCCCGATAACACTGAGCTTCAAAGCCATCGCCAGCTTTGCCTGCACATGCTCTTCGGCTTCTTCCAACGCAAAGCCTTGGCCTTAAATCACTCTCTGATGCACACTCTCTACCTTCATCGAGTTCTCTTTTCTTTTTTTTCCCCACTCTGCTAGCCGTAGATGTTATTTTCTTCACTTTCGCTCTGTCCTCCTCCATCAGGTCGTACCCAGTTCTTCTCCACAACTCACTTCCCTCCCTGCTCAAATCACCAAGTTAGGCCAGGCAGTTCATTATTTCTGATTTATGGCCTGTCCGTTTGGCCTGCTTCAAGGAGGAATAAAAAAATCTGGCCTTGGTTGGCGTGGTGATCTGGGGCCAAACCCAAGACCCTCCTCCTACCCTTTTAAAATTTTATATAAAGTCATATCAAATTAAATTTAACAAATATAAAAAAAAAAACTCTCCTGCGTGCCAAGAGCACTACTTTGCGCGCGCAAACACACACACACACACACTTACACACACTTACACACACACACACACTTAAGACTAAACTGCCCTTGATGTACTTGATGTGGCAAGTGTGCTGGACTGTGTGTGTGTGTGTGTGTGTGTGTGTGTGTGTGTGTGTGTGTGTGTGTGTGTGTGTGTGTGTGTGTGTGTGTGCATGTAAAAGCTTGTGTGTGGGGTGAGGGGGGTGACGGGGGTAAAAAGAAACAGGATCATTCATCTCGTGAGAAATTTTGGCCGCGTAAAAATAACGTGTATGAGCACTCTTGCTATAAACCTAAAATAGACAGGGACATCATGTAGCTGTATGTGCATGTGGAGATGCACCATGATTATGTCGGCGGCTGTGTGCGTGTGCATTGTATGCGTGCGTATTGACCCACATCTATTAACCCGCTGCCACAGAGCCAACGCTGCCACCGAATAGAACAGAGCAGGCTGTATTTTTCATGGATCAGGCTCCAATGGTAATACAAAATAATGACGGTTGTGATGTATCAAGGCCCTCAAAGCCTTCCTATCCCTACACGCTCATTGGCCCTTTGGGGATTTCAGTCATTTGAAAATATTTTAAAGAGGCCCGATTGCCCCCAGCTCAGCGGCTCAGAGAAGCCTTAAAACCCTGCAGCTAAATCCCGGGGTTATGTAAGGTAAAGCCCTAAATCTCACCGCGCCTGATGTTACATATTACTGTAATTGCAAATGAAAAAAAAAAAAAAAAGCAGAAGAAAAAAAAAAATACAGTGTGGGGTGGGGGTGAAGAAATGGCAGAGAAAGGGGACATTTTCTAGTGCTAGTGGAGGCAGGAAAGAAGAGGAAAGGAAATGAGGGAGGTGTGAGAGGATGGAGTTGTGGAAAGATCAGGGGAAAGAATGAGAAGAGTACTTCTTTAACACACTGGGGTCCCTGATGCATACTCTCAGGTTCTCCTCGCGCTGTTTGTGGGACACTCTTCTCCTTAAAGGAGAGAGAGCGCGCTCGGAGGGAAAGTAAGAGCACTGGCCAAAACCGTGGACTAAAAAGGAAATCCAATAAAAAAAAAAAAAAAACGTAGTCTGCATTTATCATCTGTCCACCTTGCATCGTCTGTCATCTTCCAACTCAAACCTCCGGGGGCAGATAGAAACAGGCCTACACATGTAAACATGAATGCAAGCCTGAGAAGACATTAAACAAGCCCCATTAAAAGAAACCCACCACGGGCGCCCGGATAGCTCAGTTGGTGGAGCGGGCGCCCATGTATAGAGGTCATTCCCCTTCTCTCTCTCCCCATGTCTTCAGCTGTCCTGTCCTGCCCCCCCCCCCAAAAAAAAGAATTCTAAAAGAAACCCACCATGTCACTTTCAACCATTTTTTCATGGCTGTTCATAGTTTGCGTGTGTTTCCTTTGCATGTATAATCTGAAATGTGAGCGGAGGCGGATCAGGCAGTTAACGTATGATCACGGTGCATGATGCAACGCATCGTCTGAAGATGTAAACAGGCTGTGGAGTCGCTCACATGAGGAGTTTTCTGTAAGAAAAGAGCTTTCCTCAGCGTGCGACACCTGGGAGGCAAATAGCATCTGGAGGTACTTGACTTTGATGGCAAATGTTAAACATCTCCTTAAAATCTGCCAACGCAAAATGAAGGCTTTCAACGTCTCAAATTGCAAAAAAAGTGCTGCTAAATCTCAGTCTTTTACTTTCGTACATAGGAGCATGTTAGTTTACTTTACAGTAAGAAAAAGTACAGCTGAGGCTGATGGGAATGGCAGTTTAGCTAGTAATTTGGTCCTAAATCAAAGTACTGGACAAATTTAAATTCTGACCTGATGGTGGCTCTAAATGAAAGGTGAAGGGGAATCACCAAAATGATTACAATTCATCCTGAAAGGAACGGGAGTTTCTGTACCAAGTCTCATGGCGATCCATCCAATAGCTGTTGAGCTATTTCACTCAAAACTACAAACCTCAACACGAAATGTCGATACTACGGCTAAAAATGTGATGTGGGGGTTTAAGTTCAAGTCCACAGAGAACCAATAGAATAGACTTTAGAGAATGCCTCTGGGAATCATCCCCTAAAGCGGGACCCACACAGCCTTACAGCCGTGTAACCCAGTATGCTGCTATGCCCATTAAACATCATAATGAAATCAAGCCTGCATTACCACTGGCACCAGGGACTGGATTATACCTCGCTGTGGATTAGAGGGCCCGTCGACAGTTCAGGCTCAAGGAAAGATGGAGAGCGCGAGCGAAGAAGAGGGTTGAAGGAGGGGGTGGCTAAATGCCGCTCACGTAGATCACTCGCACTGTCTGTGTCATTGGCTGCCTTCCAAGAGGAGGCCAGTCAACAAAAGGGACTGTGAAAGGAGCAGGGACTGAAATGGGCACTTGCTGTGTAATGGCTGGGGATGTCAGGTAAAACGAGAGGCTGGGTGGCGTTGCTGCGGTGTACAGCAGAAGTCAGGAGATCAAATGGAGGTTTGGGTCAGATGGCACAGGACAAACTGACCGACAGACAGAGTGCAGTGGTCCCGCTGAGGGATCAGCTTTGAAAAGTTGATAATCTGAAGCTGGTCACTGGTTTGAAATCTCCTGAGATGGCAGAGAAAAACGTCAAGTCCGCAAATTATACCATATGCTTCATATGAACAACAAACTGTCTTATGCTGTGTTCACACCGGCTGCTTTTCACGTGAATTGCGTTCCGGGATACCATACGAAGTCAATGCAAAGACGCAAATAGATGGGAATTTTCGGCGGGCGATGCAAATGGCACGACGCGAAGGACGCTTGTTGAAATATTTTTGTTGTTTGCTTGTCATCTTGCGGATAGACCTGACTTTAAGAATTTTTACAAATCACCATGAGGTAGTTATTTTTGGCATATGGGATGATGTTATGAATCCAGACACAACGCCGTTTGGTTTTTCCCGACCTATCTGGAACTTCCACAAAAAGGTACAAAGCAGCAATAGTGGTTATTTTATGACAATGACAATATGTTGTGTGTGCCTACAGCTCTGCACTGGCGCGAGTAACTCAAGTAAACACAAATGATCCCAATATAATCCGGCGATCAAACTTGAGTCATGCAAGTAATGCGATGCAAAGCAAATTTACGCAGCCGGTATGAATACATTAAAACGCACTGTGTCCTTCATCCACGTTTAAAAGGCAAAAGTGTTAATACCTGTTCCGAACTACCACACACAAAGATGGTGCAAAAAACCTACCGTCATAACTTCCAACCGACTCCCTCCCTGATCTCTCTTTTAGAATTCTGTGTCTTTTAAACATCTACAAATTGGGATAATGGAACGTAAATAAAGCAAAAAAAGGGAGCGCTTGAGAGAGAAGTTCCATCATCTCCACACACCTGGCCAACCGCTGTGTAAAGTGGGTATTCCAGGACTGTAAAGTAAATTTATCAGAAAAAGTTGCCCCGTATCAGGTCTTCGGAAATGAGGTTTTAGACGCTGCTCGACAATCCAACAAGCACTTTGTGTGGAGCATACCGAGGCTAGAACTCTTGCCAGTTGCCCAGGCCAGCCACTTTACTGTTTTGGTCCAGCCTCATTGCGTCATTTTCAGCGCAAAAGCTCCAATAAAGCCACTGGGCGCTACCATTCCCAGCACCAGACGACAGACAGACACAGTTAGCGACTAGCTGATGAACGTAGTGGAGCATTTAGTAGCCAGAGAGAGAGATATTCCCCTCAGGAGTCGGTGGAAACCAAAAACAAAGAGTGAATATTGCACTTACATTCATTAGGCGGACACAAACACAACTTTCAAATGAATGCTAATGTTGATCTGTATCTGCTGGATGTAAATAAGCTGCTAACAAGTTCATATCAGTGCTACAAAACGGACGCACCAGAGTCTCAGCACTCAAGCATCCACCGGATTACAAACTGTACTGTATGTCTCGTTCCTCTGTTCCTTCCTAAATGTGAAGTAGGTGCAAAGCAACAGTGCCATCTAAATTACTACTATTAGGAGAAACACAGCTGCATATGAATCCAAGCCAGGGTTCAAGTTCCAGATTTGACTTGAAACGGGAAAAAATGCTACCAAGTCTTACAGTACGTCTCTCTGTGCGATTATAATTACCAAATTCATTTCTTATCAGATCTATCTGCCCTGCTCCGTTTCTCCTCATTATCCTGAAACTCGCCCCCTCTTTTCTTCTCCTTCTGCGCCGTCTTTTCCACTGGAGCTCCTGCCAACATGTGATTTCACTTATCGTCCAGTGAAATTAGAGTGGAGAAGAACTAATGGTCATCTGCCCGTCCCTTTCCCTCCTCTCTCTCCTCACCGTGGCAGGGCTTGATGAAAGGATCTGTATATTTTGCTTTAGTTTCAAATTCCGCTGCCCGAAAAAAAAAGTGCACATGTGGGCTGCTTTCCACACCTACACAAAAATGCTGGATTGAAAAAAGAAAAATAAAGTATGCCGTAAGGACAAAGAGAGGAGCAAAAAGAGCTCTTCTTCTTGTAAACACAAGAAGAGCGAGCGTCCTGTCTATTAGGGGTGGGGAAAAAATCGATACAGCATAGTATCGCGATATTTTTCGTGGCAATACTGTATTGATACACAGACGCCAAGTATCGATCTTTTATGATATATGTGTTGGTCAGTCTGTCTGCTTGACAATCCCCATTTTGCAGCAATACAAGTGAATTGAGATGAACAAACAGAGAAATGTATCTTTTTAGATAAAACAAATGTTGACAAAATTGTCCTTTGGGGACATCATTTGAAACTGGGAAAAATTTGAAGTTGGAAAAAAATGTAATAAATTGCAATATATCGCAGACTATTGCAATATGTTTAAAATCGCAATAATATTGTATCGTGACATAAGTATTGAGATGATATCGTATCGTGAGGCCTCTGGTGATTCCCACCCCTACTGTCTATTGCATGTTTTTTTGGTCTCTTTTGCAGGAAAGACCGCCTGCTAAAGGGGTCCTTTGGCTGGCTGACAGCAGACACCTTGAGCAGAGGGTCAGTTATTCTTATCCCCCCCCCCCCACCCCATTGACTCTTAAGGTTTGCTTACGTGACCCCGTTGAGATCGAATGCCTCCAGTAATACCTCCTGTCTTGTTCTACCACACCTCCCAAGTGAAAGGGAGTCATTAGAGGTAATCACCACCTCTGTGGCCTGCACAGATATGGTATTCCCAGATGTGCAAACACGCTGAGCCAGCACTGTCAAGTCACGAGTCAAGAGATAACACTAAAGCCCAGTTCAGACCAAAGATTCAAAACCCCTTCAGAACGTCGCAGGGAAAGGTCGTAGCAGTACCAACCGGCCCGTCTCAGCTCGACTCGAGCCGGCTGATGGTGCCCGCCTGCAACTCAGCTGGTCACGAATGCCAGCTTGTCAAGTTAGCTACAAACTACAGAAATAAAAATGATTTATAATCAATTCGATGTACAGTATATGTTACAAACTGTAAACTGGTCGAAATGGCAGAGTTTTAGAGTGCGGCTAGTCTCGCATTGGCAGACCCTCCTCCACAGCGCTGCGGAGGAGGGTCTGGCTAGTCCACACAGCGTTCCGGGATGGGAGAAAAACGTGCTCTGGTTTACTGGCATTTCTTTAAACCAATCACAATTGTCTTGGGCGGCGCTAAGCTTTGGACGCAATAACGCCGCCACTGCAAAATAGCTTCGGGAAGGAAGTGGTTTAGTAGAAACGTGCTTGTTCAAAAATTGAGAGAAAGAGATTGGACAGATAGTCTAGCTAGCTGTCTGGATTTACCCTGCAGAGATCTGAGGAGCAGTTAACCATAGTCCTCAGAAATCCACCGGAATTTAGAACGACCCAAAGAAAGGGGAAGGTGACGGACATACGGCCGAAAATAAGGGACATCCGGCGGAATTTCCTGGAGGCACCATAGCAATCCGGTAAATTAATCGTCGTCGATCTGGACTAGACAGGCTAGCGAGCGGCCGTGAGCACCGTAATGTGGTCGAGTGAGCTAGAGAGGGACTGAATAGAGGGAGCGCCTAGAACAAAGCAGTGAATCCGAGACATAAAACGTTTCTGCTAATTCATCACTAGAAATGCAAATGTTGCAAGGACAGTATGTCACTATCACCAACGTTATATCCACATTCATATTTAGTCGCAACAAAGGCCTGAAAGTCGGGAAAGTTAGAATGGAAGCACAAAGAGTGGTTGCCGTAGAAATGATACACCATCTGGTCTGGTCGCATTGGTGTAAACCGGCAGGTTTCAGAACGTCGCAGACCGGCGGCGTTGCAAGTCATCTTTGGCCTGAACTGGGCTTAACATGTCATCTCTGTCTTAACAACATCCTTTTTCTGCATTCTATTGGTCCCAGAGAGGGTCTGGTGCGGTCTTCAAGGCACAGTCACGGTGATCAGAGAAGCCCGCTGTGCTCTGGGCTCTCCGTGCATCTCCTCTCATCCCTTTGGGGCGTTTATGAGCCATGGAGATACAGTCCTACATCTGCGGCAGCAATCATCCCCTCGAGTCAGGGGTCAAAAGATCTCGACAACGTTTGGAAACGATCTGCCAAAGGAACGGCTGTGATGTGGGATTCAGAAACTGAATGTAATATAATCTTTTCTCGAGATGGAATTACAAGCAAACTCTGGCGTTTGGGCAAAATGTTTTATTTTTTAATTTTTTTCCAAATGCATTCAAGTCAAGAGAAATCTCACCGGGGGGGAAGATGATTTTGGCTGAAACAATCCATCCCATGAGAGAGCGAACAGACAGCCAAACAAGACCGAGCCAAAGATCCGTTCATTGGAGCCAGGACAGTTTCCTCATTGCCAAATGTAAAGAATTTAAAGTGTTTAATAAATTGCTGTTATAGAGATAAATAGGTGTAAACCTGAAAACTATGTGTGGTGTGTACAGGGCTCTTGTAAGAGTGATACTCTTTAGATTGAGTTTGGAAGGTGGTGTCTTTAAGGTTTTTTTAAAACCAAAATTACAAGAGCAAACGTTTAAGGAAAGCATTAAACAGTGTGTTCATCTGCTCTAACATAACTGGTAATTTTTAGCATTTCTGGCTAACTAACTTGATACCTACAGTAATAACCAAGAGTTATACATACAAGGAGCATATCAATAACTAACTATATTATTTTGTGGGGCTACAGATTACATTAAACCGTCAGTCGTGGATGCTAATCAGGAGTTTAGGCTAATCTAATATTAGCAGCTCGGTTATGATCTTTATCAGATTTTGGGAAGCCATTGCTACCCAAGATAGCGTGATGTTTGCCAAAAGACCTCATCCAAAAAGCGTTTTTTTTTATAGCGCTAAAAAGGTGAAAACATACAGTTTGAAAATAAGAACAATTATGCGGTTTCTTTATTTAGCATTACATGTCTGCTGCATGGGTTGTCAACAGTTAGGATCCGGACTATTTGTTTTTGCCTGGGACTTGAAGCTTTTAGTATTATATCATGTACGCACCCATTATGTGCATATTTAGGAGCGCTTTTACAAGACTCTTTTCAAAACAAGTCAGGTTAGAACAATAAAAAGTCACCCAGAGACTGCGTTTTCAACCAACTCATGGAGCTAACGTTAGCTAGCTAATCTGGCGGCCGACTCCTTTGAGCCGGCAAATAGATGGTTACTGACTTGAAACGAGAAGCCTGATTTTGTCTACCTCTGAGATAAAGGACCCTTTGTTTCTCACATCACTCAGAATTTTGATGGTAAACTGTCACTTTATTGTAAACGGCACATTATCAGTAATTAAGTTGTGGGCTTACATAGCCCACAGTCTGTACTGGTCACCCAGCTGCAGTAGACGTCCTCATGGGCACATCCAGGACTGTAGTTACCCAGTCCGGTCTGTCTCTTATCTCCTACTTGTCTCAAGACTCGGGGGGTGTTTTCACTTGGACTTTGGTCTCTGCCCTCGAGTCCAATTCGTCTCGGTCTTTGTGAATTTGTAATTTGGTAGGAACAATCTGCCTTTCCAGTCTAGTGTTGATCTTCATAGACTGCAGATTTTAGAGGACATTTCAGGGTCCAACAATAAGGGTTAAATAAGTAAAAAAAAATAAAAATAACCTTTCGTTAAATCATTTTTTCCCGATCGTCATTGATCTCTTCCCCCCCTTCCCCTTGCCCACGCTGGAGAATGCTTTGAATATGCCATTGGCTTAGCGAAAGCTCAGTTGTTGAGTTTTGTCACACACAAAAAAGAATTGCATTGCAGCTTGCTGTTCCTCCAGTAGGCTGCATTGAGTCCTCGAATGCTCCAGTGCTGGTTCACTGCTCTCCGGGTGTTGTGGGGAGAGCACTCGCACACTGAAGGAAAACTTACAGCAGGAAGTACCTCACCACTAGTAACCCCACTGGGATAGTAAGATTAAATGGAAAAGTAAAAAAAGAAAAAAAAATAGGGAGGAGAGATGAAGCGAGGACACAGCGGGGGAAGAGCGGGGAAGAGATTGCGGAACTGCTGCTAATGCTTTCTGCAGAAACTGGCTCCTGAATGTTCCTGTAATTGGTGCGATCTGAGAAGTTGGATCTTTCCATTTCATTTCTCTCTTCTCCTCCACCTCCTCTTTTTTCTCTTCTTCTTTCCTTCTCCTGTTTCACCTCTTCCCCATCCTTTAACCTACAGGAAGCATGTTGGCAAGGTTTTTTTAAGTTCTCTGTCTCCTTCATTTAGCAAACCCAAGTCAAAGAGGAACCACAGAATGGTAAAAAAAAAAAGAAAGAAAAAAAAAAGTAACATTGAACAAGAGTGCAAAACAACTCTGCCCTCGAAGGAAGGCCCTGATTATTCCAATCAAAATGTTAAGTCAGCACAGTTCTAAATGAGCCAAGATCAACGTCAGTGAAGAAACACAGGTGGCGATTTCATGATCACCGCCTAAGAGATTTTCCACATGGGCTCTACTTTTAAACTTCCTTAATGTGCTGCTTACATAGCCCACAGTCTGTACTGGTCACCCAGCTGCAGTAGACGTCCTCACGGGCACATCCAGGACTGTAGTTACCCAGTCCGGTCTGTCCTACTTGTCTCAGACTCGGGGGGTGTTTTCATTTGGACTTTGGTCTCTGCTCTTGAGTCCAATTCATTTCGGTCTCCGTGTGATTTGCAATTTGGTAGGAACAATCTGCCATTACAGTCTAGTGTTGCTCTTCATGGACTGCGGATTTTAGATGACATTTCAGGGTTCAACAATAAGGGCCCGATGGCCCCCGGGGCAAATAAAACGCCACGTCGGGCAAGTACATATAACAACCTTTGGTTAAACAAAAAGTTTTCAATCATTTTTTCCCGATCATCACTGATCTCTTGCTCCCCCTCCCCTTGCCCACGCCGGAGAATGCTTTGAATATGCCGTTGGCCAATCAAGTCTAATGTGCTATTTGTAATTAAATTAGTCAAACTCACAGAAAACACACTGTGTGAAATACATAGCTACAGGGCACTGTAGTCCCGGTTTTATTTTGAAAATCCGGCGCTGCAGGTTAGGTTGTAGACAGAGTTCTTTTAAAACGTTCTGATTGAGTGATAAAAGCCAGGACATGTCCTAAAACAATGAGTATAGGGGACAGTAAAAACGGACTTTGGGCAAGTAGAATTATCACTTCCCCAACCCGGCAAAGGGAAAAAAAAAAAACTTAACGTTGAACACTGCATTTTTTAGAATGTATTTAACGGGTTTCCTATTCCATATATCCCAGTTTATACGGTTGGTACCAATGCAACAACCCTCCCAGTGTTCCTCTGGGGTCAGACTAAGAGGGCCTCCCAGGCTTGAGCACCTTTAAGACCCGTGGCTTTACAGCTGAAACACAACAGATAAGCTTGCTTAGCGGTGCATAAAGACTAGCTACACACCACTCTGAGGAGAGGACACACTGACTTACATGGATTATTCACCAGCTATATGATCCATTCATGACCATGCATGTGTGTGATAAGCCAATCGACAATGAGCCACGCTTGCTTTCCTGCACTGGGGGAGCTGGCCGATCGGTCAGGGTACTGTTTGAGGGTTTTGAATACCGGTGTCCATACAGAGTTTGGGTACCAATACCTAAATTTTTTTTTTTTTTATACCTTACTACAGCTGTACAACTTTGCCCATTTGAAATACGGTCTAAAATAAGATCAATTCTTATTTAAATTAAATATCTGGCAATTAAATATATATATTTTTTTAAAGAAGAAGAATGTGACCATGCTTTCAATACATCATGATTCTGGACAGTTTATAATACTTGTACTACTATGTACACTTTTCAGTCGGAACTTAAAAAATATCGAGATTGGGCGTCTTGGTCGCCTAGGGGGGTTAAAGATGCTAACAAGTTCGAGTCCAGCTGGGGTCCTTTCCTGTCAACTTCATGCATTAAAATGAAGGCAACACACCCACAACATTTTTTTTTTTTTTTTTTTTATATTCAGATCTGACATCCGGCTCTACTGAGGGCACAATCTGGATTGTGTGAAAAAAAAATAACGGTAATATTTTAGGTTGCATGCCTGCAACTCTAAGTGGATCTCCTCTTTTCCAAAAAAAGGATCATCCTATTCCCAACAAGCAAGCTAGGCTGACCTCCGGCTCAGATTCTGTCCCCAATCAAAAAAGCACAACGTCGTCGGTTAATCCGGCTCCATAATCACAAATGCTCCCGATCGCATCGGCCTCGGAGCTGTGTACAGAGTGTACGGAGCTGAGCGGGGCACCCTGGTATTACAGCACATGAATATCTCCGCTGATTAAATCATTAAGGAGCTTTTTATTTTTATTTTATTTTTTTTTTTACTAGCCCCACTAAAGCCCTGTCCACTAAATTTGCCTCCGTTCCTCTCCCTCTGCTGTAGATCTGTAGTTAGTGGGGGATGTAATGGGGGTTGGGATTAACTTGTTTGGGCTGTCCGCAGGCTCAAACACTAAGCGCTCAATCACTCAATCACCGGGATCCACACGCTCACTGGGACTTAGCCTCACAGATCCCGCTGACATTGACCGCGGTTGGACTCTTGAGCCGACCCGCTGATGATCCCGTATCTCTATCTGCATTGCTGGGTCGACCAATTTTCCATCACTAACAGCAGCTTGCCATGAATGATGATATCAAACAGGGGGGGGCTGGGGGGGGGTGGATAGAGCAGGTAGGTGCAGGATTAGAGGCTGTCTTTGTTTTTCTGTACTGTACGGCCGCGGTGGAATGTAACTAAGTACATTTACTCAAGTTCTGTACTTGAGTCTTTTTCTTCTCCTGCCACTTTCTACTTCTACTCCGCAGAGAGAAACATTGTACTTTTTACTCCACTACATTCATCTGGCAGCTTTAGTGACTTTACAAATTAAGATTGTTTTGCACACAAAACATGTAGTTTATAAAAATGTGTTTTTATAAATTAGGCACGGCTGAAATGATTAGCCGACTAAACACTTAGTTGATTGAGTACTTTTGCTTTGAATACTTTAAGTACATTTTCCCGAGGATACTTGCATACTTGACTTTGCTAACATTTTCAGTGCAGAATTTGTATGATCTGAATACTTCTTCCAGCACTGCTGTTTGCACATTTTCTCACTGTAGTGCCCAAAAGAGACAAAACACAGAGGGGATGTTTGATGCAAATTGGCAGATTGTGCCTGAAAGAGACTTGTGGCATTCATCAGAGTAATGGTGCAGCATGTCGACAGTCCTCCTTTTCTACTAAGGAGACGGTCAAACTTCTCGCTTCACGTCTTGCACTTCTAACCATGCTTTTATACCCCCCATTTCCTGGCCCCCAACATATTCAGAGTGCTCGTTTTATTAAAAAAGACAGAATAAAAATACAATAACCTTTAGCTCTTTTTTGTGCTTTCCTTTATTCCCATGTTATCCTTATGTATGCGTGTTCTCTCACAGGCACCCAAATAAATGGACAGAGCAGCGAGAAGAACGGTGCGTGGCTGAGAGGGAGAGATAGAAGAGACAGAGACATCACGTGGATGATCCTGGACCGCAACCAGACACAAAGACCTGGAGGCAGCTGTCGAAAGAACTACCAAAACATACCAATGAATTCCCCTCTCAAACCTCCCTGGAGAGAGGTAAGAACCGAAACTTACGAGTTTTGACGGAAAAGTGGAAAGACGACCAAAAACGGCGTTTCCTAGTTTTATTTTGTTTCCGTCGACTTTGAACGAAGCGTATTTTACGATGCTAAAAATGACTCTTTCATTTACATGGAGTCTGGTGGGTTTAGCAAACGCAATTTTGCGGATGTTTTTAAGGTTTAAAAAAAATTAAATAAAAAAGGCTCTTAATCTTTAACAGAAAGGTCGACCTCCTTAGAAATCCTTTCCATAATGTTGTCAGACACTTAGAATATTAATCTGAGCCTGACAGCGGCAAAACGAGCACTTTTGTGAAGTTAAATACAAGCTTTACAATTACCCTATTAACTTATATTGTAGCTTGTTTCGCCGCTTGCTTAATACTGGAGCAATTTCAAAGACTGTTCCCGTCTCACACACACACACACACACACACACACACACACACACACACACACACACACACACACACACACACACACACACACACACACACACACACACACACACACACACACACACACACACAGTTACCCTTTAATACCTCTTCCCGATGAATGTTTTTTTAATTCCCCTTCAGAACACGAGACAAAATATGAGTTTACTTGCAAAATGTCGATTGCAAAATGTCGATTGCATTGTTTTTGTGATTGTTAGAAGCCAAAAAACGCGATTCAAATTTCGATTGATTGCACCGCCCTAGTGTCCACTCCACCGTGCTCCAACGCCTTTCATTAGCAGAGAGCAGATCCCAATCTAACACTGCTGCAGGTCACTGCACCGCGCGCACGCACACACACACACACACACACACACACACACACACACACAGTACAGGCCACATCAGGCAATGATTACGCTAATGTAGCCGTCTAACAAACAGAGAAATACTGAAAGCCATACAACTGTGTGACGGGACTTTTTATTGTCCAAAACCTTGAGGAAAAACGGCCTTGATGAAAGCTAACTGTTGATTCAGGGATCGGGCCAGCCGCAGGGAGCCCAACAGCCAAGTTCTGAAAGACTGCCTTCATTTATTTAGGGTTATTACATTTTCATTTTATTAACGCTGTCTCACTGCTTCACTATTTGTCTTAAAATGTGTATCCATTCTTTTATTTAAGTGTCATTATCTAAACAACTTATCTTTATTAGGCAATAGAGAATCCCCACTGGGGATACTTCTGTTGCTGGGGAGTGTTTTTGTTGGTTTTTGAAATATTTTTTTCTAGAACAGATTTTTTCCTGTGGGCTCACGTTGATCTTTAAAGTGTAAATACATGTGCGTGTTACTATGGGGATTAGCTTTCCTCACACAGTATACAGAGAGTTAGCCTCGGTGTTACTTTCTGTGAGTTGCAGCTTACTTTTCAGAGTCGAAAAGGTAATAAAAAAAAAGAAAAACCGTGAGAAGTGAGAGAGGAGACATCTTGGGAGAGGCAGGAGGTGAGAAAAGATCACGTTGAGGGTTTTGGAGGAGAAGGAGAGAGATGGAGAGCAAATGAAGCGGTGCTGGTGTCTGTTTTCCCTCTGGCTGGTGATGGGCGACTGCAGCCAGCATAAACACATGCCTTCATGGCTCACACATTTCCTGCTTCAGTCCACATCCCAGCGCCGGGCCACACAGGCTCAGGACACCACAGCGAGTTGTGCGTGTGTGTGCATGTGTGTGTGTGTGTGTTTTTTTTTGTGTGTGTGTGTGTCTGTCTGCATGCTCACTGCTCTTTAGCTTGTGGTTAACATCTCTCTGTTATCATCCCAACTTTGACTACAGTATGTCCGCGCACACACAAATCACTCCTAAAAACACACATCTTGGCTGAATGTAAAGGAAGATATATTTCATATTGGGCTTCGAGGGAGGAAAGAACTCGGCGTATTCCCATCTGATTCTAACATATGTGGTTTAACAGGCATTAACACCATTCATCTCCTTACTTGTTGGCGTACCTCTCTTCCCACAGGCAAGATATCTTAATGCGTAGTGCTCTTGCGCTCTCTTTACGGTACGGTGTGTGTGTGTGTGTGTGTTTGTATGTGTGTGAGAGCGTGTGTTGCATCATACTGTTACTTTAAGGGGGATGTGTAGCAGCAAGGTTGTCGAATGTGTTGATTCTACACAGCTCCTTTCATCTATAGAGAGCCTCTTTTTAATCTATAGCCAGAACCTCCTCTATCACCTTTCAGACAAAATCAGGCGGAAAGAGAGATTTAAGACACAATGACGACTGGTAGGAGCAGGGGAGTGTGGGAGATTGAAGTTGGGGGACCAGAATAGAGAAAAGTGAGCAGGGGGAAGGGATGAGAGGGTCCTTGTGATCTATCATCCTACAGAGACACTTCCCAAGAAAGGACGGCTCTTTTTCCCAGTCTCTGCTTTTTTTGTCGTCTTACGGGTACTGTAGGCCTGCTGTTAATCGGAAAAGACCTTAGCGGTCAACTCCAGCTGTGTCCTCTTCCATCTACAATCCCAGGCTTATTTTCGTCTGCTTAATTTTAAGTGTTCATTTGAGAAACGGCGGAGGAGACGCTCCTCTCGCCATCCATTCCACCAGCTACTATATAGATTCACAGCAAAGGGGTCACTGAGGCAAATCCTTCCCTCTCTTCTTGGTAAATGGGGTGTAAAACAGGCCTGGTGCTGAGAGTGGCTGTAGCCCACAAGGAGATGATTATCTGGGGCTAATTTCACCCACAGTGGGTCTCTGAGTATCCCTTAAGGATCATATAAGGGCCTTGTAGACACTGTCGTACTGGATGAGCTTTAACAAGATGATCCTCTGGGCATCATCCTCCCTCGGTGGGTAACGTGCAGTGTTGTCTGTTCAGAAGGTTGGCTTAAATAGGAACAAGACGGATGAGGTCTTATAGTTATGCGAGAAAAACACCGACATCATTCAAAGGCCGTAACCGTGGAAATGACACAATATATATTTATACTGCATTCAGATATCTGGCACCTATGCTGTGTGGAGCCTTAATACTATTTCCAGTACAGCCTGGAGCGAGGCCTTTATGGCATTAGGGCACTGAGACAGCTGCTTATAACCAGCGATGGGCAATATACTTCAAATATGTAACCAAAACTAACATATTTCTCATTGGAAATTTTATATATATATATACCTACCAACTATAAAAATGAAAAACGAGTTGTATTATGGGTAATGTAGACACCAGGAAGGATGCATGAAATAAAAAAGATGATATCTCTGCTTCTGCTGCCCCCCACCCCTTCAGCCCCCGCACCAGGCCAAAGACCCTCCATCCAACTCCCCTAAGACCGCGAAGAAGAACAACATGCAGAAATAGAACCTTACTGGGATTAGTAACTTGAATGTGATCACTGAATCAAATTTTTTAATATTTCTAAAAACTATTTGATGGATCGGCGGGGCACAGTCATCACAGGCCGCCGCACACTAGGTCAGCTTTTTTGACCACCAATTTTTAAAATATTGAGTCCCGCTCCGATACTTGCATTTTCCTAGATGAAAGTTTTTGCTTTCAAAAATAATAACTAAGTGAACAAAGTAAGTAATAGATGTCTTCATTTAACTTTTTTGTAAAACTTACATATAAAATCAACTTCTAGCTACTTAGAATGGTGTCAAATTTACTGAAGTAAATGATCGGAGTAATCCCGGATTAGTTAAAAAAAAAATAAAAAATGCCCACGTTGGCTTGAATCCGATACTTCCCCATGCGATCGGGACATCCCTAACGACGACAACATCGATTTTGCTTTACGCTGGGTTTCCACAGGCTGCTTCAACAGCAGCAGAGCGGAGCGACACACACACACACACACACACACACACACACACACACACACACACACACCCCCATCTGTGTCCAACACACACACGCACAAAAAGGCACCTGTGTAATCACGTGTAACAACGTGTAACAACGTGTGTTAAGTACGTTCGCTAAAGTCATTAGTGTACACAAGATGAAAGCTGATCATCAGCACGCCTATCAGCTTACATGAAAATTAATATGCGTCACACAAACGCTCTCATGTGACATTTTGTCTCTCTCCACCACCACCACCACCCCAACCTCCCCCCCTCTCTCTGTCTGTCTGCTTTTCATTTTGCCTGTAGCCTCCTAATGGCTCAAGTGAGGTAATTTTTTTTGTTGAAAATGTACCGAGTAACCCCTGTCAGTGTGTGTGTGTGTATGTGTGTCTTTGCATATGTATGTATGCATATATAGACACTGTTTATGTCTGTGCATGCATAAAAGTGTGTGTGTGTGTGTGTGTGTGTGTGTGTGTGTGTGTGTGTGTGTGTGTGTGTGTGTGTGTCCTGTGGGCCCACAGCAGTTCTGTGCTAAGCTGAGCAGTGGGCTGTTTCAGGCTGCGGTCTAAATTCAATAAGCCAGGTTTGACATATGCTAGCATTCTGTACAAACACTGTCCAGTGGTCGGCCCTGCACTCTAACCCTGCTATTACAACTGCTGTGTGTGTGTGTGTGTTGTGTTCCTGTTACAGAAAGAGCAAAGGAAGAGAAAGAAAAACAGAGTGAGAGATGGCAACTAAAGTACTAAGACTAGGTGGAATCCTACAGTAGCGTAGTGGTGTATTAAATACAGCTGGATATTAAACATTCATCTGCCATTTTCTGTAGTGGTCCCAGTATTATTTGTTCTTAAAACGGTTACACAGACCAATTATGAACATGCCAGCTATTCAGGAAGCGAGACATAGAATCTTAAATTGGGTCTTGGATGACCCGCGGCGTTTATTCATGGTCAAACTGAAACCTACACTGTCCATTTTTCTACCGCTCGACAACTTTACGGCAAATTTCTTCTCCGTTTTGATGGCCAACACCTGAACAGCTGTCCGTTCCGAGCTCGTCCACGTCGCTCTCTCTCGCACTCGACCACACACACTACGCTACTCTTATAACTTAGCAAACTTTCAACACCCTACAAATATAGGAATGGTACGCCATATCTGACGCACAAAAAGGCCTATACAGGAAAATATATATTTATACAAGAAGAAAAAAAAGTGGCACGAAAAAATTCGATATTTTAGAGCTACACTTAAATTTCTCAACTGAGGCTGTCTGTGTCTGCGTTGCGTGTGGAGCAACAACCATGTAAGCATTGAGGCAAAGACGTCACCTGTGGAAACACTGCCGGTGCTATTCAAACATCCTGGGACAGCAGATGTAAAATAGCCTCCAGGCTTATTCTGGCACATTTGACTTTTGTTTTTAATGTATCATTAGTGCACATTGTCCCTGATAAATGAACCTGAAATAAATAATGAATTAATTCATTTTGAAAGAACAACGACAAATGGGGAAACTCCAAGTCGACCAACTGACAGCAGCACGTCATCACTCACTCAATGACAGACGTTCGTGTTTACGGGGCTGGTCCCCCAAATTTGCAGCGGTCCATCCAAAAATACAGTCAAACCACAGTCCAGGGAGGGTAGCGTGATCGGGTGTGCAGCCCAGAACAACAACAACAACAAAAATTTTCAATTGTTCTTCCACAACACAGTAAATCAAAAAGAAAATCCCTGCAGCCAAGCACCGGCAGGTGGCGCCCTACATCAGCAGGGTTATCCCAGGTGGCGCGGCGACCACACGTGACGTGAGCTACAGAGCTAACCCCTGCTTGCGTCAGTCCTCACAGAGTGCATCGTGGTTGAAGTCTTCCCCCAGACAAGACCGGTCAATCCAGACAAGATTAATCAAATAAAGAATGTGACCTTAACGGATAAAAGAAACTTAAAAAGAAAAGTGGCCTATTCTTATCCATACGCCCACACAACCTAATTTGTTTTCATTAAAAAACAGCCTGGGATCTTGATATACTGTATAATGAAATTCACCAAATGGGAAAAAACTAAAAATAAAAGCGAATTGGTTCAGTGCTCCGAGAAACCAGCGAGGATGTTAATCTGGAGAATTAACTGTTCTTTGCTGTACTGTGCTCTGATCTAATGGACCAGCGAAGGCCATCAGATAAAGGCCCGTCATGTGTGCCTTCCACATCCTGAGAGCTGGGGACCGTCTGCCTACCATCCTACCTATCTGCCGGCCGCTCCATCTATTCTTTGGGGCTGAACGATTCATTGCATTTTTGATATTTTAATAATATTGCGATATGTTAAGAGTTTATTTATTTATTTATTAAATCGGAAATAAATGCAATTACCACGCAGTCCCGTGACCCGCGAGAGTAAAGCAGTCTACAGAGGAAGCCTCAACTTGCCACGCTATGCTGTACCTTGACCTCGACAGAACCTGACAACGCGGAAACTTTAGTGTCAAAAGAAGGGACAGTCATCAGTAGAGATGCACAGATTACAACTTTCTAGGCCAGCCGATACCGATTTTAGCAGATTCCGATTACATTTTTTCTAACCACTTTACAGCACATACAAATATTTTTATAATAGAACATTTTGCACAGAACATAGAAACATTTTTTGAACAGGTAATGGATCACTATAAAATAGAAATATATAAATGACTCCTGGTGTGGGAAATTCACACACATCTAAGTGCAATGTTAGAACCATTTCCATTTTTTCACATCCAATATCCAACTAAAAGAAATGTGATTTTGGTTTTTGGTGTCTTCCATCCACGCCCTACTTTTTCCTTGCAGGTGTTGCGTATTGCAAACTTGTTATGTTCTGCACACACGCTGAAGACTTTCCAAACAGCTGACATGTTGCAGATTAATTCACGAGGTTCCCTAAATGTGCGAGAATACACCGCGGGGTACGCGCGACACACTGTGGAAAACTTGTGACAAAGTTGGGGGGAGGGGGGGAGAGACTGTGCTGTCGCGACCGTGTGTGCGTGGGTGCATGCGTCCTTGAGAACTGTAACTCGTATTACTTATGTTGTCAGTTAATTGTAGCATTGACCGGCATGAAATCGGCATATGTTAGACTGACCTGCCGGTTGCCGGTCATGGCCGAGCACGTGAAAACCGGTCAATTCTGATCACCGGCCGGTCTATCGGTGCATCTCTAGTCATCAGTTGTGTGGGACTACTTTGGCGTTAAAAAAATAAATAAATGCTTAACAGCGTCAGGTATTGTGTAAAAACTGCCTTGCTAACAGTGCTACTTCGCGGGGCAACACTACTAACTTGTATCAGCACTGACTGAAAAATCGCAATTGAGATTATTTTCCAAAATATTTCAGCTACACTACTCATTGGACTAACTTACTGCCCACCTAGTCTCGCTTTTGCCAGACATTCCTTTTCCATTCCATTTCTTTAAACCAATCACAATTGTCTTGAACTTGTTTTGGTGGAACGTGTACATTCAAAAGTTGTTTTAGTCGGGCGACTGGGTAGCACACCTGGTAGAGCAGGCGCCCATATATAGAGGTTTACTCCTCGACACAGCGGCCGCGGGTTCGACTCCGACCTGCAGCCCTTTGCTGCATGTCATTCCCCCTCTCTCTCCCCTTTCATGTCTTCATCTGTCCTATGAAAATAGAGGCCTAAAATGCCCCAAAAAGTGTTGTTTTAGTTGTGCAACAGAAAACTCAGATTGGACAGATAGTCTAGCTAGCTGTCTGGATTTACCCTGCAGAGATCTGAGGAGCAGTTAACCATAGTCCTCAGAAATCCACCGGAGTTAAGAATTACAACACAAAGAAAGCGGAAGGTAACGGACATCTGGCCGAAACAGAGTGACATCGAGCGGAATTTCCGGCGGCACCGGAACATTCCCGGAAGCGGAACGTTGTGGATATAGACTACAGCCCACCTTACAGACCAAAGCTCCTGTCTGCTAAATGAACAGCCTCTTCCCTACATTACAACCTGCCCGACGCTCCACGTGTCTCACTTACTGACTCCCAGACATCAGCTCCACTCTGTCTTAGTGACGCTTCTCTCCATAAAGCGCTACAGAGTGTCAGCCTGCGTGTCTGCCAGCTTGCCGCTCCCATAAAGACGCAGGAATGGGGGACCAATCTCATTAGGGCAAGATTACGCCAAATCTGTTTGCTGTCCCTCCGCTGTCGCCGCTGCTGCTGCAGCAGCTGTGGAGCTATGATGAGTGGTAATGCTACTGGTAGGCTATTGTACCAGCTGACATGCACACAAACACACCCACTTTCCACACAATCTAAGCGGTTATGAGATACTAATCAGCACTGTCACTGGGTTTGGAGTGGGAGAGTTAGCAGTGGCCTGACCAAGTTAGAGTGTCTGTGTGTGTGTGTGTGTGTGTGTGTGTGTGTGTATTGTCTTTGTTCAACTGTATGCTCTAAGCCCACAAACAAGTCCCAAAACACCCAGGAGAGATGAGTAACAGACCGAAGACAGAACCCGAAAAGGCTATAATGTTATGAGAGAGAGGGAGAGAGAGGGAGAAGGAGAGAGAGAGAGAGAGAGTGAGAGCAACAAGTGCGTAAGAGACTGAACTGGGGAGGGAGAGAGAGGGAGGGAATGAGGGAGAAAGGGAAACACATGTGGAGGAGGAAGGGAAGGGAAGGAAGGGGAGAGTGGGCAGCGCGGAGGCCAAGGTTGAACGTACGCAGACCTGCAGACGGAGGCCTCCCTACCAAATAAGCAGCGCCATAATCAGACTAATGCTGCTCAGGAGACAGCCAGCACACTGGAAAACTGCAAACTGCTATGGCACAGGATTAAACACACTGCAATAAGGAGGCTTTTCATGCTCAGGTCGCCCACAGACTACACACAAAGCCCACATCGGCAAGTGTGCCAGGCAATGCGCTCGACATTTTGTCCTGGATAGTCATCTCACGAAACTCGGGACATTTCTGTCGCACGGGCGGGAAGAGTGTTGAGCATGAAATGAATAGTTCTACATTTTGAAGACCTATTTGTTTACTTGCAGAGAGTTAGATGAGATTAAAACCACTCTTACGTCTGTGTGTATGGAGCAAGAGCCAGGAGGCGATTAGCCTAACTTAGCATGAAGACTGGAAACAGGGGGAAAATCGTTAGCCCGGCTCGGTCCAAAGTTCAAAAGTCTGTCCACCGACACATTTTAAGCTCACTAATTAACATGTTTTTAAAAAAAACCCAACAACACACACACACACACACACACACACACACACACACACACACACACACACACACACACACACACACACACACACACACACACACACACACACACACACACACACACACACACACACACCTCCCCGTTTCCAATCGTCATGCTAGGCTACATGTAGGCTCATCGACTGCTGGCTGTAGCTACATACTTAACCCACAGACATGAAAGTGGTGGCAATGTTCCCATCTAACTCTCAGAGAGCCAGTGGGCAATTGAAGTTTAAAGTGTAAATAAAACAGACTGGGTGAAAACAAAAACATGACTTATGAGTGGGAAATGTATATTCTATTAAGGTCAATACAAACCATGTAAAATCAAGCATCTCTTCTTAGCTCACTGACTGGAAAAGTGGCCCGGAAATATATTTATAAAAAGGAGTGCGCCGTTTAATTTACCTTAACTGAACAGCTCCGGAGTCATTGGAATGGTTATATGACTTCTTGCAATTTTGGGCCGGCCTCAGCGTCAGGAAGCATCTCGTGAAATCAACTCTTGCGATGTAACGAATTGCTTCACGGCACTGCACACATAGGCCCATTCAGGAACCGGCTAACAAGGTAGCGATGGAGTCATGGCTGAGCCGACAAAGAAGAAGCCGAAAGCTAGGAAAGCACTGTTGGAGGAACAGAGAAAGAGGAAACAGCAGACTGACCGAGCGAGGAGTCAGACACGAGTAAACATCGGAGCTGCCAAATATCTATTCCGAAGCTGTAGGGGGCGCTCTATAGAGAAACCTGCGAGCAAAAAGCGATTTTGCATAGCGCTCCTTTAAAATCACTACCACTGACGCAATATAGCTACTGGCCACCAGTGGCAGCACCGAGCCCACTGTGGTCGCTGAGCATGGAAGTAATCCTGCGACATCTTCGATTTTACAGGTCTGAAAATGGCTCAGTATTCACTACCTAGTGCAAGGTATTTACTGTCATTTTAATGAAGTTTGGGAATTTTCTGGGAACTGATAACCTAACAAATAACCACAAAGCAATGCTTCCTTTGATAGGTATTTGGAACACAGCGTTGGTTTGCATCGAATTTAACGGAAGACGCCTCCCTTTGTTGGAAAGTGTGTTTGATTTATGACAAAACAATCTTAGCTCAAGGTTCCCTTACTAGCATCTAGGAGCTATCAATCTTATCTCAAAGTCTTCATCAGCAAATGGAACTGGCTTGGTTTTTTATTTTTGGGTTGACATTTTTCGTCCACCTTAAAAACGGTTTAAATCGAGTGCACCCAGTGAGTTTGTATTTGAGACACTTTTCCCATAGTTCTGAAATGTCCTGGTTCGTTACAATGGTCCTGAAAAGCGACAAACACACGCACGCCGCACACACACACACACACACGCACGACAGCGAGACGCACGCAACACGCACACACGACACACACACGCACTCCTCGCCAGCAGCAGGAAGACAAGCAGCAGATAATGATCTGTGTAGGGGCCGAGTGGTTTCTCTCTGTCTCTCTTACTAACTCTTGCACTTACTCGTTTTCTCTCTCCATCTTTGACAGATTTCAAGTAAATACCAGCAAACAAGCAATTATTTCTGGCAGCCTGGGCCCTTCGCTCTTCCAAAAGACATGGAGCAGAGGGAGAGGGGGTGGATGAAATCACCCTAACAGATGTGATTTAAATCAATATTGCATTATATGTGCCTTTATTTATTTATTTATTTAAAATAAAAAAAATAAAGTAACACAGGGAACCAAACCAATGAAGGGCCCTGTGATGACTGCTGCCCTTCGCTTGACGGAATAATTGCTTTCAATACGTCAGGGTTTTTCATTTTTTAATTTCCTTTTACCCCCTGCCTGTCCTTCTTCTGTGTTCCTCCAGGTCTGAGCAATCCCCCCGATGTTAAAATAATATAAAAAAAAAAAAAAGAAGGAAAAAAAAATTCATCCGAGCTGTCAAACGTAGAGTTTTAACACAAACCATCTGGTGGAACGATGGAGGTAAACAGGCGTAAACAGAACCGGACTGGGAGGAAGAGGAGGGGGCGGGGGGAGAGGGAGGCAGCTGAGGGAGGAGAAGAGAAGCAGAGATCCTGAGAGAGGGGAGATGGGGTGAGATAAGCCGAATGTTACGGAGGAGGAGTTGGAGTAATAAGAGACGGAGCTGGAACGGTGGGGAGACAAAAAAAAAAAAAAAAAAAAAAGAAGTGGAGAATTTGGATGCGAGGGAAGGGAAGAGTTGGAGGATGAAGAGGCGGCAGAGGAGAGACGGATGATGGGGAGGAGAGGAGGGGGAGGAGAGGGTGACAACAATGTAGTCTGGGAACAAATGAAGGTGTTGTAGTCGAGGTTTGACAGAAGGAGAGGAGGAGTGGGAGCTTCAAACACTCTTTCGTGTTGCATCCATTGTTACAGAATACGGGACAATAGGAGGGCTCCGTTCCAAAGTGCTATGAAACCATTCGGAAATTTTAAAAGTTAGCTCACACCAATTGTAACACCGTTTCATTTATTAAATATGTCCGATTAAAATGACATTCAGGACATGTGGCGCACGTTGATTTTAATAGCATTTACATTTCAAGCATTTGGCTTTGAGCATGTACCGTTATTTCACTGACTATTCTGCTAAACTTTGAATACTATCTGCACATGGCAAAGACTGGTTAGGGTTAGGGAAACATTGTGTTATGGCAAATAAGCTACGGGTAAAGGTAACAAATGAAAACGAAGATAAGCAGTAAGAAAACATTGTTGTAAAAACAAAACAAAAACTGAAACGATATTGCCTGGTAAAAAAATAAATAAAAAAATTTAAAATTAACGTACCGGTAAATTAATTTCAGTTTTGTAGCTATAATAAATAACCACAGAAAAAAAAGTAGACGGCATGAATTTCCGTCAACTCTCAGGTCTAATGTTAACCAACTGGGGTCAGGTTGAAGTTGATTTCCATAACAACCCTGACAAAAACTATTGTAAAACTAAAACTCAATACATAAAAACTAAGCCTTTCCAAAAAAAACTCAAACTGGATTAAAACTAGCTAACAATACATCCAAACTAAACCGTTCTAAAAAAACTCAAACTGGACTAAAACTAGCTAAAGCACTCTGAAAACTAACTAAAGCTAAACTCAAATGAAATTGAAAAGCCAAAACTAAAATCACATAAATAAAAACTAATTAACAATTAAAAAACTAGAAAAACCTTGCTGCATAGCATTGTTTCTACTAATGCCCCCCCCCCCGTTTTGTTTGTATCATGCACGCCCACAAGGAAACCGTTACAAGCACGCTGCCAACAGTTTCCCACTGTTCCGCTCAGCGTTGGTAAAGGAGCCTACAAACGCAGTCAAAAAGAGGACTGCTACCTAGCAAACACAGATGCTAGCAAACAAACATTTCACAAATCGGCGGAATTGCACGTTAAAGTGCGCTGCAAAATTGTCCACTATAAACAGGATTCCTAGCGATACTGTGCAGATTCGTGAGCAGTGCCCACACACCACGTGTCTGTCTCTGTACAGTGATCTTGCAAAGTGGCGCGGAAATTGTAGAAGGGAGGGCTAAGAAAAAAGGCTGAAAGTTCTTTTAATTTGAGAAATGAGTAAATCGAAGACTATATGGGAGAGGAAATATGGTTCAGGTGAAGACGGATGTGAAATGAGTTTTGGAAACACAAATCAGTTCCGTGGGATCTTACCTTTAGTTGAGACGGCAGCAGGGCAGCAGCAGAAACATGGGAGGAAGAAAGAAAAAGACTTTAATTAGCATGATGGTTTTAGTAAACACTTCCGTCCGCTAGTCTAACCTGGGTCAGTTGTGGCTGGTCACATGGTCGATCAAAGCTCAAAGCTAAAATGCACCATTGCTGTAGCTTTGATACATACTTTCTTCCCAGTGTGGAACCTATAAACGCAAAACACAACGATTTGGTTTCACATTCATACTGTAAGTAAAAAAAATAATAATTAACAAAAAAGTGCTCGATTAAATATTTAAAAAATGCTGTCGTTTGGGGGTTTCAAGTTGCAAGTTGAAGGTTTTGTGTGTTAAAAAATACATAGTTTATCACAAAAAAAGCTATCATTCATACGCAGCAGCAGCAGACCTGCGAAGGTTACTGCACATGACTGCATTAGCTCATGTGACATAAGGAAGTGTGATATGAAGTACCATATGACAAGGGCTTTCTTGTTAGGGTAATGCTTCTAGGATAGAGGCTAAAGGTGGGAAGGTGGGAAGCAGCGGCATGAAGATGCTTCTCAAGAGGTGGAGGAGGCAGTATGGAGTGGTGGACGCTAGCAGCGTGACCCACCAACGACCAGACCGCCAACCCGACGTCCGAACTCACACAGTTATTACTTTGGTTCGGACTGAAACAGCTACTAAATATCTAAACACCTCTGAATGTTTGGCCACGAAATGTTGTCCAGACAGTCATGGTCCCCAGAGGGGCAATCCTAAAGAATACGGAGAACCCCTGATTTTTCCTTTAGAACCACAACAAGGTTGACATCTGTGGTTTTAAGTGAAATGTGTTCATCAGGTTTCCAATATTTCGGTTTAAGACCAAATATCTGTGAAACTGCGATGACATTCCCACCAGATTCAGCTGTACTTTGTGTGGAAATGCTAATAGAGCCGCAAAGGTGAATCGATTAATTGCCAACTATTAAATGAAATCGCCAACTATTTTGAAAATTGATCAAATTGGTTTGAGTTATTTCAACAACAAAACAAAGTTTAAATTCTCCGATTCCAGCTTCTTAAACGTGAAGAGCTTCTGCTTTCTTTGCTCCTCTGTGACAGTAAACGGAGTATCTTTGAGTTGTTGACAAAACAAGACATTTGAGGACGTCCTCTTGGGGCTTTGGGAAACACTGATCGTCATTTGTCACCATTTTCTGACATTTTATGGGCCGAACAACTTCTCCATTAATCGAGAAAATAATCGACAATGAAAATAGTTAGTTGTGGTCCTGAATGCTAATTAGCAAATGTTAGCATGCTTACACGTACAATTAACTAAGATGGTGAACATGGTAACTATTATTTCTACTGAACAATAGCATTTTTTGGATTTTTGATTGATTGATTGATCTAAACTAAATTTCATTGTGAACATGTCAGCATGCTGACATTAGCATTTAGCTCAAAGCCCTGCCTCGCAGAGCTGCTTGCATGGCTGTAGACTCTTACAGTAAGTTTTCTTTCTAGAGGGAAACACGCTGGCAGGTTATTGATTAAGGTTGAGTGTGTCGACATTATCTGGGTTTGTAATAAGACTGGAAACAAGATGCGTCCTTCGATATCCATCGTGTGTTAGCGAGGGAAAGGCTCAACAAGGGAAAAGATTAAGGAGGGGAAAAGAAGAGTTGAACAATCCCAGTTTTCCACAGGTACAAAGAATGCCTGAGTGCAGTCACAGCCCAGTAGCACGCTCCTTCATGATTGTCAATGACTCCTCCCCCCCCACCCCCCTTCCCTCTCTCTGTATATTCCTCCTTGTGGTGGCATGGCCCCTGTCAGGTGACACGGGAGCTGATGAGGCCTGACAGAAGGTCAGCGACCCCACTTCCTACTCTAATTGGCCCTGGGCGATAAAGCGGCCCCCTGGGACTGGGGGGGGGGGGCAGATGTGGACTTGGTGGGGGTGGGGAGGAGCGAGGAGTTGTGGAGTGGGGTGAGTAACGGGGGTCCAGCGAGGCCTCTTCTAACTCAAGCGTTTGGTAATGCGCTAATTAATTTTAAGAGTTCGACATCCCTCGCCCCCCCGCGCCTTTCTGGCCCTCACTAGAAACAGATGTTAAGCTGAGAGGGAGGGGAGAGGAGTGGTGGCGGTGGGTGATACGGCGAACGCTGCTGAGCCAAACCCAGATACAGATCTCCAGAAGAGGAGAGGAAAAGAGAGCAGAGGGTGACGGAATAACAAGAGAGAAAAAAAGAATGTTCCAAAAAGGATCGGAGTCACTTCGCCGCACCCCCTCCCCTGACAGGTGAAGCGGATGACAGTGCAATTTCACACCTCGCTGGGCGAATGGCAGATATTTCTGTGTTAGCGAGGAGAACAAAACATCCTCCTGAGAAGCCACACACACACACACACACACACACACACACACACACACACACACACACACACACACACACACACACACACACACACACACACACACAACAAACACACAATACAATGTATTCTGTTAACACTTGTGGGTTACACTCTGAGACAAACACACAATGGCCTATTGATGAGATATGTGTGTGTGTGTGTGTGTGTGTATACACAGACACGTCTGTCTTTGAAGAAGAGGAAGGGGGTGGGGGGTAGTTTCAAGACGCATTTGTAACTTAATGAAGATACAGTGAGGATGGTGGAGGGTGTGTGTGTGTGTGTGTGTGTGTGTGTGTGTGTGTGTGTGTGTGGGGGGGGATACGCACAACATTCAAATGTGAAGCTGTCCGCAGTAAGCGCAAGTTAACGGGAGCAAGAGTTTTTTTTTGTCAGGGGGATCTGGAAGTGATCTGTGGCCCTGACATGGAAACAGGAGGGGGCGGAGTGAGTGTGTGTCGGTGCATGCATGTGTGTGCGTGCGTGCGTGTGTGTGTGTGTGTGTGTGTGTGTGGGAGGCCCAGGGAGGCCCAGTTGTTGTAACTTCTGACCTTTCGGCACGCTCCAGGGCCTCCCAGAAGCCACTTCAAATGCACCCTGCATGGGAGCCCCCCCCATGAGAGAGAGAGAGAGAGAGAGAGAGAGAGAGAGAGAGAGAGAGAGAGAGAGAGAGAGAGAGAGAGAGAGAGAGAGAGAGAGAGAGAGAGGTGTGTGGGGAGGGCAAGTCTCAGCTGTCATCGCAGTCACAGAAACGCATGTAAACTAAAACCTACTCACAAAACACTTTCTGCTTCCGTTTCTGTGATTCTGTTCCACAAGTCCAGAAAAACACACACACACACACACACACACACTCTTCACCTTTAATTTCTCCTTAAGTAGCTTTACCAAATATCAGTCTTTTACTTTTTTTTTTTTTTTTTTTTTTTTTTTTAAAAAGGTGAAAGCTTCCAATGTTCAATTGTAAATTGCTGAAAAATAGTTATCAAAAACTGCTAATTGGTTTAGTTTGAAGTGTGCACAAAGCTATGTGAATCTACTTGCAGTAATACTGATATTATATACAGTAAAATGATGAATGTGAAATTTATCATTTTCCCAAAAAGAAAAAAAAACAAACCAAAAGACATTTTAAGTATAAAAAAACAAATAAACTAATTGAAAATAAATAAATTGGAAGAAAAGAAAAAACTTTGTGGGGCAGAGAACAGTGTGCGCAGTCTTTAATGTACATTTCTTTTCTCCACAGTTCAGCATGACACGTTTGGTATCTTTGGGAAATTTGAGACCTCAACAAGGCATTTCATTTAAACAATACGATGTGATATCGATCCTTTGGACGATACAATTACTGATAGCACAGGTCTGCCACGTTACGATTTTGATTGGATTCGATTCAGGGGCCCGCGACTGATAAGAGATGATACATAAACCCGTTTAACACAATTACATTTATATATATTTACAAAAAAAAAACACATTTGATTGGACAATTACTAAACTCTTCCTGACATTTAAATTAAACACAAAGTACTCGTTAAAGTAAAAAGAAGAAATAGAAAATGGCAATTTCAAAATCAAGGCGCATCTTAAAGATGACGATACGTATGGATATTTTCACTTTGTATCAATAACATTGGATCGTTGAGGATCCAAGCGATCTAGCGATCTAGAGCGATGTATCGTTGCACCCCTAGACTCGTAGCCCTAATCAGGGTTTGCTTTTTTTGCCACTCTCTCTCCCTCCAAAAAGGTTTTTAACTCTGTGCTCTTGGATCCTCACTGATTTCCACACACATGCACACTGCATGGTGTACAAAAACCTCAGCCCTTCGCTGCCCTGCAGAGCATTAGACGTCAACCAACAAGGTCCCATCTCACCGTCTTTGTTACTGCGTTGGCTTTAGCGTGTGTGGTCTGATTAGTCAGGCCCCTGGGCTTTAGCTCTGGCCCAGGGAGTCGGCGCTGCGCTGGGTGAGTGAGCAGGGAGGCAGTGTGATGAGGGTGAATTGCCGGCGTGAGGAAACGCGATATCATCCATGAGCTGTCCACCTCCAGGGAGAAAGCAGACCCAGAGCGCCCTTAAAATGCCAACCCTAGTTGATCCCCCCCCCCCCCTCAATTCTTCTCATAGCCCCGCAGCTATTTGTGACCTTTTTAAAAACCACCTGATGGGAATCTATCATCAATCTTCTTCACACCCACCCCCACCCCTTACACTCACACACTTTTTTTTTGGTCAATACTGAAATCATGATTATTTAACACGATTGCTCATTGACTTTTGGAAATAGGTTTCATTTATTGAACTTAAAAAAAAAAAAAAAAACAGTTAAATCAACATTGAAAACACCTTGAACTGTGAAATTTCCCTTACTACTGTGCCTGTTGAACTTTTTGATTTCCCCTTCAGAACACAAGACAGAATAAGAGCTTACTTGCATAATGTAACGTGCAAAGTAATTGTTTTTCTCGAATACATTGTTTTTGTGATCGACGGGAGCCGAAATCGTGATCAGAATTCGATTCACTGCACAGCCCTGGCGTGCACGATATCGATCCACTACACATGAGGGAATTCCCTTCCAGCTTTAGCCTCCTACAACAGTAGCACACACTTCCAAGAGACTGGGGGCGGATTGCTCATTTACTTTGGCTGTGTCAGAGCAGGCAGCAGCCACCTTGGCCAGACCGACTCTTCCTGCGTCTCTCCTGGCCCACAGAGCAACAGCAACAACAACAACAACTAAGTAACAGCTACACAGAGAGAGAGAGAGAGAGAGAGAGAGAGAGAGAGAGAGAGAGAGAGAGAGAAACCCGGAGGAGAAAAGGGAAATATTGTACTTTTTCCTCCACTACATTTATTTGACAGCTTTAGTTACTAAAAAAACCTTTATCCATTATATCGTCACTGTTGAGGAAAACTTTGTATGTCCAAAACTGTTGCTATTGCAGGAAACGAAAAAAAATGTATTGAGCCATTTACCTTTGTTAAAAACCAGATGAAACCGCTTTGTCGCTGTTCAAATAGTTGTGAAACCCACAGACCGATGGAAAGAGTGACCAATGGCATTGATTTATGAAAGAATTAAAATGACGAGATATGGATATACAAGGTTTCTGCCCAACAGCAATAAGAGATATCATATATAAAATAGGAGCTTATATGCGATCGCTGCTCCACCTCCACCAGCTAAAACATTATAATGCTGCACACAAGTTAATGCATCACATGTACTAATCCAATAATATGGTATATACCACTGACAGGGTTACTGCATAATGGGTGCTTTACGTGCTTTTAAATGCAATTTAAAGTAATGTAGTTTATTTACATTGTGGCAGCGCTAAAAAGTCCATTACATTTACTTATAAGCTGCAGTCCAAAAAAACACATGCAAATGTGTGTAGCATAACTCTGTTTTTCCAATACTTTCTTCAGTATTAACAATTTAATGATGTCATATGTAATAATATCAGCCACAAGTAGGGCTGGATACCGAACTTTGATACTTTTTAGGCACCGACCGAATAGCTTCCTTAATATCGAGTATCGAAAAAAATATACCACTATAGGTATCAATAACGACACCCATTTTTTTTTTTAAACTTATGTAATGGTTTTAAGAATTTCTTTAGCCACTGAAGGTTAACGATGAAGAGAAGGAGAGACCGGAGAAGAGAGAGAGAGAGGCTCTGCCAACCACCCACTAGCCTGTGTCCCTGTTCGAAGTTAATTTGAAAAGCACCAGTTCTCCAGCCAAAGAGTAAAAACACATGATGCAGATCATTACTTTAGGCTGCCTGATACAAGAGCTGAGCTACAAAAGGAAGAGAGGTGAAGGGAGTGAGAGTTGATCTTGATAATATATGGTTGTAATGATGTTATTGCACTGAGGGACTGAGACAGGTCCAGCTGAGGAGGAAGCACAGTTAACAGGCTGAGAGTTTCTAAGCAGACACACACAAGTGGCGATAGTGTGGTCAGACGGGGGCGGGAGGGAAAAAATATATATATATATAAAAAATTCACTTAGTCCTTCATTTCCTGTGAAGGCACGCAAAAGAAATCAGCAAAGCCCTGCGCATTTCCACAAACAACTGCTGGCCATATTGGTGATCACAACTGGCATCATTCCCCAACTGGGTTTATTTGGGCTCGACACTCAACAGATTGAGCTGTGTTGAGTCTCTGTGTGCTGTGCTCACCATCGCACATGTTCTAACTGTCATACCAGTCATCTGTTCAGAGCTCCCTGCGTACACTGGGCACACGCACACACGCACACGCACACGCACACACACACACACACACACAAATATTGACACAAAATGCTGGAAGCCTGGCTACTTTGTGCAGCAAAATGCCGGAAAGGCCTCATCTTTCAATCATTCAAATCTTGGCCCCTCTGGCTCTGTTTTGGTTAACGTCTCGCTGCTTTTGAGGGCCTGAATGCATAACACATGCTAAACGCGTGCACTCGTGAAAATGCAAGGCAATCTTAACAGAGGCGCAGCGTGTTGTTATGCATGCATGCACGCATTAAGCTCGTAGGGCCTGGGACGCTTACGTAGGCTCGGTGAGATTTAGAGGAAACAGGCCTTCGAGCTAGGACGTCCAGATTATCAGTTTCTCTAGAAATACAGGCCCTGGAGAACATCCCGGCGACCTACAATGGCAGACACCATGAACTCTGGAGTCAATGAGCCTAACAAATGTTAACAATGTAGGCCCTCTCGCCCTCGCCCCTTTTCAGCCCCCAACCGCCGGGACCATTGTAGCAATTAGTATAATGAATGTGGTTTTGCTGGTAGGTAATCACATACTGTATGGCGCAGCCCCCTCTCCCCACATACAGGCTCTCGGCTATGAATGCTTTGGTTTCATTACAGTCCTCCCCTCCCAAAAAAAAAAAAAAAAAAAAAAAAAAAAAAAAAAAAATCCACTCACTCCCACTTGCTTTCCCCTCTCTCTTTCTCTTCCTCACAAGCTCGCCTCCTAACTCCTACACCCTTCCTTTCCGCTCCGTTCAAATCTAAACAAAAGACACATCTGGTCTGTCTCTTACCCCCCTTTTTTCCCCTCTCGCTTTCTTTCTCTTTAACTCCCTCCTTGTTTCTTCTCCGAGTCTTTTTCAACCGTTTCTATCAGCCTAAGAGCAGCACTTTGTTGGTGGGAAGAGCCGGGTGAAGGAGCTTAGTTAGAGGGTCAACCACTCGACTTAAGACTGTCGCTGGAGTCCGACTCACTGTGAAAGACGACCACTGTATCCCACTACCTCGTGTATACAAACGCCTAACCGACTTTGTAGAGTTCTCAAAACGGTTTATGTATCCAGCATTTGTACACTACACCACTTTTGTCTGATGTAACCCCCATAGCCTGTCAGATGAGGTACACCTTCATCAACACACTACTTGTCCAGTTCCAGATGTGTTCATTTGAATGGATTTTACTCTGGGTTTTATTTTATAAAAAGTGGATAAAATAAAAGTAAAAAAAATAATATTTTACTGTCAATGTGTCAAAGCCAGTGTGGTCAAGTTTGCTCTCGTACTACTTCCTTGGAGTGGCAGGAGCTTGACGTTTTAAAAATTGGTCAATTACTTTTGGCTAACTATTTCAACTGTTTATTCGTTACTTTTAGCTAACTATTTCAACTGTTTATTATTTTTAGCTATTTCAACTTTTTATCCATTGCTTTTAGCTAACTATTTTAACGGTTTACTTTTTAGCTAACTGTTAGTGTTACTTTTAGCTAACTATTTCAACTGTTTGTGTTACGGTTAGTTAACTATTTCAACTGTTTGTTACGTTTAGCTAACTATTTCAACTGTTTGTTATGTTTAGCTAACTATTTCAACTGTTTGTTACGTTTAGCTATTTCAATTGTTTATAAGTTACATTTAGCTATTTCCACTTTTTATCCATTACTTTTAGCTAACTATTTCAACTGTTTGTCCGTTATTTTTAGCTAAATATTTCTAATGCTTAGCCGTTACTTTTAGCTAACTATTTCAACTGTTCATACATTGCATTTAGCTAACTATTTCAACTGTTCATACATTGCATTTAGCTAACTATTTCAACTGTTTATCCCATTCTTTTAGCTAACTATTTCAACTGTTTATCCATAATAGCACGTCAGCCATCTCGCAATATTTTGGATACAGGAGAGGCGATGTGGCAAAAGCACAGGTACTGTGCAAGTCAACAATGTTATGGCATACTTTTCTCACATCGTGCAGCCCTAGTTTTGACACACATGCAAAACATAACGTTCAGTTGTTACTGCTGACTCACGATGTGGATACAATTTCTTAATCAACTCATCATTTCTTAGTTGAGCTTCTCTAAAATCATTTGAAGTAGCTCCTGGCATCTGCTGAAGTACCCCTTGGAGAATCACTAAACTACAGAATTTTCTAAGCCCCTTTGTCGGTTAAGCAAACAAACAGCAAGCATGTGAAAAGTGGGACTTCGACACTGGCTATATCTGTTTAAACTATGTCACGAGCAGAAATGGGAACACATTGCTGCTCAAATTTAGAAGTATTGATTATCTTCTCAGAAGAAAACCTCCTTCATCCTGCTGTGCCTAGTCCGAGCCCTCTGGGAGTCTCTGGTCTCCACCTAGCCCACTGACACCGTCACACACCAATGGAACTGCAAGTGTGCAGAGCAAGTTTAAAAAAAGGCTTTGACATCTGTATGTGGGTGATTGTAGTTTGTCCACAGATGTGCATAAATCGCCTTGTTTGTAGAAATCTGTTTGTGTGTGTGTGTGCGCTACCTTCAACCCATCATCCCCATAATCACAGATCTATCTATTTGTCCTTCACAACAGGGTCATTCGGGTCACCATGACTCACAAACGTCCTAATTTTTGCCATATGATATGTCAAACTACAGCGGACATCTTCACATCTGGACCCAAGGTGCTACTGTCAAACTGCAATCTTCCTCTCATAGCTTTTTTTTTTTGCTTGCCGCTTTACCCCTTTTCTTAACTTTATATCTCTCTCTCTTTTCTCACTCTCTTCCCAGCCCCATTTCTCTCGATTTCTCCCTCCCTCGGTTTTATATGGAAAAACATTCCTGGTGTTCTACTCGGCTCCAGTGAAACCTGGTGCTTATTTTCAGTACCCTAAATTGATAGCAAATGTGAGGACAGATCCCTCCTCTCGTTCACTCTTCCCTCCCTCCATTCCTCCACCGCACCCCACCCCACCTCCTCCCTTTTTGGCATCAACAGTGAGGATACGTGGAACATTTTCGTGACCATATTAAACCCTAAGGTTTTATGTTTTTGAAAGTGTTCCCCTTTATATTCAACTGTTTTTGTTACATTTCAGGGGAGGAGAAAGTCTACAGCCTGAGAGTCTCGTTGAGCGCAGGACTAAGTCACAGACTTTTTGTTTTTCAATAAGCCCCCCACTGCACCGTGGAAACCAAACCTGGTTAGCCTCAGCTGTCTTTACCCATAATTCAACAATCCCTGTGTGTTTGTTTTCCCTTTTTGTTCTCTCTCTCTCTCTCTCTCTCTCTCTCTCTCTCTCTCTCTGTAAGTGAAACCCTAACTGCACCCTTCCTTTTGATGCAGCCAACTGAGTTCTGCTGGACCAAAATGCCCTCTATTGTTATGGATCTGTGCCGGGGAAGAGAAACTGAGCCTCGTGGATCGTCCCTCTGTGGGTGAAGCTTATTGTGGTTTTGATTAGAAGATGGGGGAAGAAAACCTAGTCAGCTCCTTGTGAAGTCTGGTTTTGTTTCAAAATGCAAACCGTTGGACTTTGTGGGCGAAGGTGTAGCCTGCAACTTTTCACGAAAACCAACTTGTAAACCCTAAAAATGTTTATATTTGTTTTCTTTTCTTTGCCATGTATGCAGACAATGCACAAATCAAGCAACTAGCCACAAGGAAGACAGAGTTACACCCAATTTAGTCTAGAGCTGTAACAATTCAAAAGGTTGCTGTACAATTAATTGTCTCAGAAATAATTGCAATTAAAAATATAATTGTCTCTCTCCGTCAAATTTAAAAAGACGTATTCATTTTTTATTACAAATTAAAGTTTTGAATGAATCCCAGGATGCATCTTTCCATTATGTGACCCAGATAATGTAATAACACAAATACCCAGCCTGTGAAGTAAACAACTTCTCTTTATTATCATAAAAAATGTTTCTAACTGTATCCCCATTGTCATTTTTGTTGCTATGAACGTGTAGAGGCTCAAGTGCAAACAACTAACAATTGAAATAAAAATATATAGCCTGACCAATAATCACTTACATAATTACAATTTGGCATATCTAACGATTATGTAAAACAAATGACAATTAGACAATTATGTAATAATTGTTACTGGCCTAAATGAGTCATCCGTTTATCAGCTGCAGCTTGTCCTCAGCCAGCACATCACAGTGGAGGAAGGACTCACTGCACTCCGTGTAAGCTAGCTGGTGAGATAGCCACAGCTAGCCTGAGCTAAAAGTGGACATGTTGTTAATTCAGTTTGATAGTCCACTTAACTAAATAAGACTAGTAGCTAAATATGGAGGAAAAGAACAGCTGAACTAGTTCTGCTAAAAAAAAGGTATCAAGCAGAGCTTAGCGGGTTATAATAACTGCCGTCTTAGCCTCTGATTCAAGTGAAATTCACGGGAGTTGGTGTGGTTAAGCCAACAGTAGCATCTTTTTTGGCAGCAGAAACAAGTTGTCAAAACAACTTTGATATGCCGTTCCCTTCTAAGACAATACGGCAAACGTGTTAGCAATTCATTCATCCAGCAGTTATGGAGCAACATTGGCAACAAGTGGTGAATTTTAAATCCAATGTAAGCGGTTCTTGAACTGCTAAATGCTCCACTATGTTCACCAGCTAGTCGCTAAATTTGTCTGTCCGCAGTTTGGTGCTGAGCAGTTAGGTACGGTGGGATTTTAGAACTTTTTTTGCTGAAACAACTGCCTGCCTGCCCTGTGGTTGAAAAAGGCGGTATAAGAGCGGTAAGAGCGAACCAAAACTCTAGTTGTGGGCTGTAAAACCAAAACCATGAGCCGAAAGATGCTAAACATCTGTGTAGAGCTGAAGGAAACTAGAGTCAGGTAATAATTCTCTGTGGCTTCATCACTACAAAAGGACACTTTACTATACACACGTCACGTATTAAAAACATTTGGCCGCTAAGATGACAGTAGGCTATTTCAAACTGCGTTTTGTTTTGGAAACGTTCTACCCCCTAGTAGCCAAAATCCACTTCATGCAGCTTTTGGTTGCTCCTGGGCCGAGCTAGAGGAAGGTGCTAGGCTAGCGGGTGGTTGTTGAGCTCTGCACGGATGGAGAGCCAGGCCTGCCTGTTTGTATTGGCCAACTTTCAGCATTCCACATGTCTTTGTGATTTTCAGCTCCCTGACCTCATGAGACCCTCCACACTACTGTAAGTTATACTCACACCAGGAGCACAGATGGATCAGGAAGGAACGCTGAAATCCTATTGGTGCTTGGCTGCTTCTAAAAAGGCACATGTAATGAAAAATACAGGCCACGCTGCTGCAGCTGCCGCCGCAAATCAACTTTAACTGTGAAATATGAGTCAATGATTCCTGCAAATTCTCTAAAATTGTGATCATTAGCATCTCTCATTTCCTAAACCCCTTAGCATTCCGCCCGTCTTTTTTTTATTTATTTTTTTTAAGAGGGGTAGGGGTGGGGGACAGGGGATGTTTAGGGGCTGATAGCAGGTCAACAGTAGATGCTTCATAGAAGTGGTATACAGCATTTGAAAGCTGGGAACTTGAGGCTTAATTTGACATGCAGCGGAGCAATGTTTTGTAATAAAGTCAAAAATCTGAAATAAAAATTAATTGATGAATTAATTCATCAATTACAATTCAAAGTACAATTCTTGTGCTCACTTATGTAAGTTGTTGCAGCAGTTTTGGGGTTGATACTATTTGTTACACAGATTTGTGCACAGTAACAATTTAATAATTATTGACCACTCAAGAATTTATGAAGATGGTCAGAAATCCCTCCAAAATACCACGTTAAGACACCAAGACCTTGAGGAACACCATAAAAAAAAAAAAAAAATCCATGCTTGGATTTGGTAACAAAAACCTTTTTGGAAACATTTGGAGATTTCTGCAATCATTTTATTTTTTGGCAATTGTATGTTGACACAACAGTGTCAGTGTCCCCTTGCCCTACCGCTCCACTCATCACCTAGCAGGCTGTTTAGCAACTTGATGGCGATTAGCAAAGTGCGCACGGTGCATTGAACTGTGTGCGCAATGAGCAGAGTTTTTACGTGAGCAGTAAGAACACAAAAGATAAAGAGAGAATGTGGCAAGTTAAGAAATTAAGAGATGGTGCATGCACAAGATTAGGAGGAGGCGCCGAGGTGATTAGGGTGAGAGGAGGGAGGCAGGAGGGTGTTCGTAGCCAAATTAAGGATCAAGTAGTGCCTTGGGCCTGATCTAAACAGGATTTACCTGTTGCTGTCCCCAGGTGACTCGCTTCACTCATTTACCCAACACTGCCGCAGGGCCCAAACTCCCAAAGACCTCGTTAATTAAAGTGCAGACATGCAAAACATTCAGGCACGTGTGTGTGTGTGTGTGTGTGTGTGTGTGTGTGTGTGTGTGTGTGTGTGTGTGTGTGTGTGTGTGTGTGTGTGTGTGTGTGTGTGTGTGTGTGTGTGTGTACTTGCACAGGACTCTCCCTCGGGTTCTTTTATTGAATTATCTGAAACTCTCACCTTTAATCAGTGTCTCATGAACTCCCATAAACACAAAGTTCATTTGTTAAACATTCTCGTATACGTTTACGTGAGCCCAATCACGCCACACTTTATGCCTCGGGGGGAGGGGGTTTATTCAACTTCAGTCAGTGGAATAATAATAATAATAAACAAAAGATAACGCCATAAATCCTCAAAGCTAAACAGTAAGGTGACAGGTGGCGAGGTGGAGGAGCGAAGGCAAAAAGAGGGAATGTTCTAGCAAACGTCAGGCCCGCCCCTGGGTAAACTAGTCTTTTTGAATTTACAAGTTACAACACGGGCCTCGACACATGAGCATACGCAGAGCACACTCATCAGCAGGTCACGGCGGGATGTCACCCTGCAGTTACCAACCCCATTATTTCACAAAACCAAAAACGATAACTGTCAGCCACAATCGACAAAGCTGAGAACAACGTCTGGACGGGCTCCATCTCCCTAGTTCGTACCTCTGCAAATGGAGACCAAACTGACTACTCCCCCCTCCCCAAAAAGCAATCCTATATCCGCCCTTTGCCCTGGGGATGTGTGTCAAGATGGTTTACACACTAAAAACAAACAGGCGTCCCATTGCAACAGCAAGAAAAATGGATGTGGGTTTGGACGAAGTGGGAGAGGGAGGGAGGGATGGAATGGAAAGGAGGGCAGGATCAGGGTACACATGAGGGAGGGAGGGAGGGAGGGAGTGAAATGCAAGAGAGTGAAAGTTGTCATAAAACGACAATAATAAGAGGCCTTAGTGCCACCCAGTGACCACATCAAGGCTTCTGTAATGACAGGCTGTGCAGAACACATGTCGGACTGAGTGGGGGAGTGTGTGTGTGTGTGTGCGTGACGCGTGCGCCCTTTTGTAAGCGCTATAAAATGACTTAGTTAACTGGGTAATATTTTTCTCAGCATGGAAACATGCACAGTACATCATACGTACCACAAAGCAACACTGGACAGGCACAGAGTGTACACATGCAGCCTTTAATTTAGACTATACGCCACTCGCTCAGGAAACGTAGGTTCAAGTGTACTTGACTTTTCAAGCCACGAATGAAAAAGCAGCCGGCGATAACTGAGGACAACAGAACTGGAAAATCCTCCCACTGCCCCGAAGTCACCAATGTGGCAACATTTTGTCTTCCCTTGTGTCATGTCAACAGACAACCAACGGTTAAAGCGTGCGGGCTCCGACAGGACTTCATGGTGCATTCAGATGCCGCTCGTTAAACTCCCGGCGCATTCGATTGCACATCGTGAAATCATAATACACCCAAACTGTTCTACCATCTATCTATCTATAGGTTAATGGCTGCTTATTCATCAGTCTCGACTGAAGGCTTGGTCAGACATGCACCAGTCTCTGCAAATATTTGCTCATCTCTCAATCACTTTAATTTAAGCTCATGTGCCTGACAAGTCCAAGACTGTGTTTCAGTCCAGGCTCCAAGGTCAGACCCATGACAGCACATCGGCAGAGCGTTGGGTACTGCGGTAGATCTTTTTCTGGGCAGCGAACGGGTAGCGATCGCTATTGGCAGCCTACAAACTACACCATGCACTACGCGGAAGTGCAGACATCGTTGTCGAAGCAAGGATCCAGCGAGTGTTGCGTTAAAGATGATGTCACAGCAGTTTCACGCACCTCGCTATGGCAATCCGCTGAGAATCCCTCCTTCATTGAGAGGGTACTATCCACAGTGGGAAATGAAACCGAGAAAAGCACCTGGTACCAAAAGTCAGTTGAGCCAAACCATGTAAAGAGAAATTAGGCAAAAATCTCATTTTAGTTCAAAAGTCTTGGCAGGTGTTTTCCATCAGCTCTTAAAAGCAAACATCAGCTGTGACATCACTGATTTGGGTGTGGCAAACATGTAACATGCTTGAAAGTTTCCACCTATAGAGTGCAGCGGTTTTCTATTTTGTTCTGTCTGGTGTGGGCTTCACGTTTTATAGCATTAGGTTTAAGCGAATACATTTTGCATTAGCCAGGGCTCAAACATTCTAGCCAGGTCTTAGCCGCGTCCAGTGCAGCCAGCATGTATGTTCAGTGGAGCTTAATAACGAAAGAAGCCACAGATATATTCCAAGGAAAACCTGAGCGTTTCCAAAATAAAATCAACAAAGTTTCACCCTCGAGTGTGATAAACTGCGTGCATAGGACACAGCTGTTTACCAGAGCAGACCTGGACAAAGAAAGCCAGACAGGCAGCAGTGGAGCGATGGAGGGACCTTAGCCCAGGAGAGAAAATCCTGTTCTTTTTCACAAACACCTTGTAGAGAAAAAAAAGGCCTGACCACAAAAGAGGCTCTGTGCTTCAGGCCATTTCAGTTAAGAGTTCTAGCCAGGACAGATCCACTGAGAGCACAAGAGAGACGGAAAGAGAGAAAGAGAAAAGGGAGCTGTATTTGGTTAACAACTTCCACGAATCAGTGTGGGGGAAGAATGTGTGTATTTTGGCTCCGTTTGTTTTGCATTAGGATATAAAATATGTCGAGATTACTTCATCACACATCTAAAGCCCGATGGAAAGGAGATGGGCGAGAGTCTAAAAGTGGGAACCACAGTTTTTTGCAAGTTGGGTTTTGGGTAACATTAATTGTGTCTCACTGGGACAGAGGCTTCAGCAAAGCACAGTGAAATAATGTGAGCCCCAAAGATGCTACATTACCAAAAAGACAGTCTCAGTCAAAATCAATCAACAGAGACAGCAAACTATAGAGTATAAAGTACCCCCACAGCCTTGTCAGATGAACTCAAATCCTATATCACCATTTATCTATTACTTTTAGCTAATTATTACCTGTTAACTGTTTACCTATAACTTCTGACTCACCGGATGTAGACTGTGGGTATAAGTCTGCCATTGGCCGTGTATTTCACATTGATTGCAGATTTGATGCATACTGGCCGAGGAGTCTGTTGAAAGACCGTGAAACAGCAGCTCTCTGTGCAAGTCATCTTTACAGGGGTAATCGTGGCTCTCACCATAAGGATTTCCCCATGTAGCTGCCAGGATTGTGTAGTTCAAATCCGTGCCCAAAGACAAAATCTTTCAGTTCATCAGAGTGGAAAAAACTTTTCTAACTACGTATCCGAAACTGAAACCTTGGCTGTGGAGTAATCACATTAGCCTGTGTGTTTAGGACCTGGTGGAGGAAAACCACCCTGGATCGAAGTAGTGGTGATAATTGGACCATTCCTAATGCCTTTTGGTGTGAATGGTATCTCTTTAGGGTCCGTTTTACATCCAGGCCAGAGGGGAAAGTAAACTCAGATGAAAAGAACAGAAACTATAATAAAAGAAGGAAAAGAGAAAGCAGGGATCGGAGATGCTCTCAGGGCCAAAACCACAGATAAAAATCTAACCGCAGAATGAAGGCCAGATTGCTCTTATTCACTGTCAGCTCAAAAAAAAAATATCTGAGTAGAGGGAGAGAGCGAGACAGAGATAGTGGCAGCAAGCCCACTCCTCTACTTTATTCAGATTTACTGCTCTTAAATTGTTTGCCCTCTGCTTTTAATGGCCATCTCTAGATCATCAGCTCTTAAAATAAACACAGAGGCTTGGATTACCTTCTCTATCACCATTCCACTGAAGCAGAACACACGTGCAGGGACTGTGTCTCGCTCCGCTCTTATTTCTTTACGTTAATTCTGTCTGTGTGTGTGTGTGTGTGTGTGTGTGTGTGTGTGTGTGTGTGTGTGCGCTCTCCCCTGAATGTTTGGGTTGCTGGAGGAGAGCCTTGCATTAAAGCTGAGCAGCAGAAGAATGGAAACTCAAGTAGGGCTCAGAAGCCGGGTGGTCCCGCGTCTAATAATACACCAATCAAACGTTACCGCACAAAGGGCAAATAACAGAGTAGATCAGCTCCATTGCTGCTGCTGAGAGGGACACCAGAGAGAATGAAAATACATACTAATAAGTCAAATTCTATTATTCAGCCCATACGACTTCCCAATTTCAAATCATTCGCAGATGATTTCTGAGCAGGATCCTGATCAAATTTCAAGAATAAAAAATAACACGTGGTTTTATTTTTTATTTTTTTTTACTTTATATTTTTGCGGTGACAGATCGCATCCAGTCAAGGACCAGTGAGTTGGGGCCTGGTTTACCTACTGTGAGGCCTGCGCACCCCGCAGTCTAATCCCAGGTCCCATGCATGCTGCAGGACAGCTGGGGCATATCAGTGCATGTACATTTTTGTGCATGCTTGCTTCAAAATGTGGTCGTATCTCTTCATGTGTACACACAAGGCCCGCAGGCATCAGGTGTGAAGGGGGTTCAGGTGCTGGGTGAGTCCAGAGGGGGACGCTCGTATGCTCCGCTGCAGACCGCGTTTGTTGTTGCTCGGCCTGTTTCTGTGGCGCACGTTAACATATGGATGGAGGCACAGATACAATCTCTTAAGAGTACATACACAAACAACACCTAAAAACATACTTCACACACATTTTACTCTGATGGACTTAAAGAGACGGGACACTGGGGATGTAGGCCTAATCTTTTTAGAGGTAAAGCAGATTGCATTTGAAAAGTGAAAGGGGAAGAGATGCAGACTCATGTTTACGAACGATAACAATTCAGCTGGCCAACTCACATGCAACGGTTGTATTAATATGCAAATACAGAGTATGTATACAGTACCAGTCAAACCTTTGACTTGTACAGCATGCACTTAAGGTGTCTAGGCTTTGCCCTCGTCACTCATGGCATACCTTTGAGACTACACCGGGGCTACAGTTACACTACTAGGTTTTCATTTTTAAGCAGTGTGTTCAGACAAAAACAAAATCCGCTCCAGTAGCGGAACTAATCTCCATCCATATTAACACGTCGGACAATGCATATCACATGACCTTTCACCTATACTGGGCATTTGCGTGCCGGTGTAAACAGAAAGTAGATTGTCCAACGTTACTCCGCGGCTCAAAATCATGGATGTAGAAGTATGAAAATACAGAAAATACTACGGAGAACGAACAACAGTGGTGAAAAGTAAAAAGGCAGGGATTTATTAGCTTGGACCGACCAGGACCGGTTACTCAAAGGTATGTAAGCCGACCTAACTGATACAAATGACGGACGTGCATTGTTGATTCCAGAGCTCTCCGGTTCTGCCCGTCCAGACTACAAACCAACCCCTGAGTTTGTAAACCAAAAATAGGGGCAGCAGTGTTACCAAATGTTTCCGCTTAGGGGCTCAGGAACGCTGAAATAGCGTGAATGCGAGGCTAAACGTAGCAACAGATTTATTTGTTTTCAAACCAAAACGTAGTAGTGGAAATGTAGCCACAGAGGGATTGGGGAGTGACGATTACAAACCCCACCCTCCTTCATAGGAAACGATTAAAAGCACACAGGACGATGCAGGGGTGGAGCAGCATCAGATTAGGAAGCAAAAACACGACAACGGCCGTAACTCCCTTATGCTAGTGTTTCTCTTAACCCCATTGTTGTGTTTGGGGTCCTGGGGGCCGCATGCCATCTTTAACGGCTCAAAAAAGTACTAACCATTCTTTCATCAGCTTTATACTTCATGACTTTCCACATGAAACGTGGGGTCTAGTTTTAGCTATAGATGGGGTGGGATAGGGCGACAATAATGTCTGTAGATTTTTATGACTATGTATCTGTATTGTACAGTATACTGTAAATACTTTTTTATTTGATTGTGCCATCTACCTGCCCAGGGACTACGGACAGAAACTAGCAATTTGCTACAACCTAGCACAAAAAAAAAAAAAAAATCTATTAATGTTTATTGTGCACTGTCCCTGTTCAAATAAATAAATAAATTACAATATGAGACCTGCTTATAGAAACATGTTTTTGAATTGATGCCATGTTTCATAAGCCTGTTACAGAAAAGTACGCATTACTTCCGTTCGGGGCCTCAGAGAGCCCAGCTGTTAAATATGATGGACTTTCATATGCTCCATATCTGTGATTGAAGTTGACAAGACTTTTTACGCCGCTCTACCCTTCCAAAATCCAAAATTAGGGTTTGGATTTCTGAGTTTTAAAACTATTTCTTTTACAGCAAGTGTGACATCTCTGGAGTCTAACTGATCATTATCACTGTGTTGGATAACACATCTAACACTTCTCTGTCTGGAAATGACTCAGACCATGTCTCAGTGCTCAGTCCTGACAATTGGGCTACTATAATGGATAAAGTTGCCGGTTTGGTGTGGTTTATTAGTGAATATTTTGCAGGCCGGGCAATGCGGATTGGCTCTCACAACATGTTGGGACCGGGAAGGGTGCGGGTATTAAAAAAATCTGACAGTTAATGCATAGCCATTGTGACATTTAAACATGAAATATTTCCATCCTAATGGTCATTTCTGTACAGTATGTCATAATAACGCCAAGAAAATCGAATATCCTTCTTCTTCCTCTAAGGAGTACAAATTGCTCCTTTGAAACTCCAACCATGCTCTGACTGTGAAGACCTGGATGTTGATTTAAAGTTAGTACTTAGCAGCTACCCTTGATGGCACTCGGTTTATGCACCGTCAGACTCAACCGCACTGTATAGGTATCTGCTTTAACCATAAGCAGAAGTGCGGGGAGGCCCTCTATAGATGGAAAGTGATCTGAGTGGATTGCTCTGGCAGAGCTCTGTGCTCTGGTTGGCCCCACAGAGGGCAGGGGTGGCACAGAAACGGCCCAGCACTGCATGGCCACTCACCGTCGCCAACCAGGCCAGTCGCTGACACTCCTTGGATATCACCCAGGAAAGGTACACTGAGCAAAAAGAAAAGAAAAAAGAAAAGAAAAAAAAAAAACCTACGTGGCCACGGCAACTCTATTCATCTGCCTTCTGGACAGCCGGTATTTTCCCTAGGTTTGTTAAAGACGGGCGGTTTAGGTGTCCTTTCTCAAGAAAATGTTTTTTCATTTAAAAAAAAGAAAAAAAATGCAATTTCACATAATTTTGGACCATTATTTATTATTACCATGTCCGTTTCTAAAATGTTGAAAAGCTAGAGCAGATAAAAAAAAACTAAGACAAAAGTAAAAAAAGAAAGTCCACTGGGGACCAACTACAATCATTAGATCTGAGAAACGTCACATAGTTTTGATGCTTATTGATTTTACATTAATTGGGTGATGCGCAGAAGTCTTATAATGGGGGGAACCCTGACAGCTATCCCATGGAACAGACACAGCATGAGAGCTTTGGGTTTTTAAAGTCGACACAAAGGACACAAACATATAAAATGTATAAAACTATAGTATTTGGACGTATGCGTTATTCCCAGACAAACAATGCAATTTCATAAACTTCTCTCCCCGCGATCTCGTCCATATTTCTATTGCTCATCAGAGAGAGAGGAAAAAAAAACAACCAAAAAACGGTTGTTTTCCTATCTTTTTATGAAATTTATGCATCGGAGCTGCCAATAAGAATTCAAATGAGCCTGAAATTATAGACGAGAGAGAGTTGAGCGCTGACAGTTGACGGGTATAATGAGAATGTTACCATCCAAAAATGATGCTTGTGAAATGGACCTGGTCGTCCATATGAAAAGCAAACAGACGGAGAAAGTGAGCGAACGTGTCAGGTGATTTTGTTTTTGAGCAGGAGCCCAGAGCTGGACGGAGCCCTGCCGTGGAGAGGGTCCTCGGAGGACGGATGAGAGAGGGAGACCTGAGTGAAGAAGGGCAAACTTTTACATAGAAATATGAGATCGAGACGAGTGAAGGTATGTTGCTGAGGAATCTGAAATTCTGGACTCGCATAAAAGACTTAACTAGTCATTAAAACTGCTACAGAAAACAGTGTTACGGTATTAGGATCTTCATATCTTCCTAATCTGAGTGCAGAGCTGCAAATTTAGTGCTTAAAAGTGACGGGAGAGAGCGAAAAAAAAAAAAGAACCTGAAACAAAGTCTCCTTTATTCTCTCCGACGGCTTGTTCAAAGTGTAAATCCCTCTCTTCGTTTCTTTGTCCCCGTCTGCGCGCCGCATTTGCAGTTCAGCTGCTCAGTGACATGGCGAGGAGTTTATTTATTTATCCATTCCCCCGTTCATTTGAACATTTGCGCTGACAAACGCCGAAGTAGCCGCATTAGCGCCTAGTTCACACCCGCCTTCCCCTGACTATTGACTGGCGAGGACGCAGCAGAAGTCGGCGTGTTGGTTGATGAGTGACGATAATGGAGAAGAGACACCCAGGTGCACTTGTAGACGCACGGAAACACTAAAACGCAGGCTGCCAAAATAGTTGAGCTCAGGGACACGGACGCATTGAAGTACAAGACTAGACAAGTTAAGTCAGGAAAAAAAAAAAACGGCAAGCATCGGAGAATGTCAAAATAATGCAAAAATAAAAAAGGATGGATAGATATGGAGTGTATCTTACAGTCAGTAGCTTTATTGCGTATTATTCTTCGCACCGGGAAGAAGGACCCCCACCCCTGCGACCCCATATATTCACTCTGTTATTTCAGGGAACAAAAGCGGGGCTCTCGAGGCCATGGGTGGATCCGTGAAAGGAAGAAAGGAGTCCTGCTCCTGGTCCTGTCTGAATAGGGGCCTTTCACACTTTGAGAGGCCTGTTTACTCTCCCTCAATAATGGCTCTAATTTTCTGATCATTATTGAGTAATTCCATCCACCCCCACACCCAGCGTTTAACGCTTGCTCCAATCACTCACGCCACCTTCGTTCGTGTCTCCGAAGGGCCCCAAATGATTGTACAATACATGTTCTTCATTTCCTCTAAGCCCATCAGTCCTTAATCCTCCCGACTACCCTTTTCCTGCTAGGCCCTTTAAAAAAAAAAAAAAAAAAAAAACGACATCTATGAAGACACCTGAAGACAATTCAGTAAAAAAAAATAAATATGCAAAGGCAGAAATTTTGATTTGCATAAAAAAAAAAAAAAAAAAAAGAAATCATTCAGCATTCTTTTTTTTTCCCCACATGTGGAATCATTCTCTCCTCTGATTGGTGAGGAGCAGCGCTCTATCCTCCATTTTGTTTTGGACCTGAATCCACAGCAGTACCATCACACCGAGGAACAAGATTCGCTCTGCTCAACGCCGGTGGAAAATATTTTGAAGAAAAGAAAAAGAATACATTTAGTAACACGATAGCTATTTTAATCAACGCGCTGACATCTCCATAAAATAAGACTTTAAGTTTGAATGGTATGATTGCTTTTTTCTGGCAACCCGCTGTAAAAAAAAATAAAAAATAATAAAAGCATCCATAGGAGGGGTTTTAGGGGCGAAACTGGACGTGCAGGGGAAAGAAGTGTTAAGCGAAAAAAAAGGATATGGGGGTGGGGGTGGGGATGTTAAAATGAGAGAAAGAAAAGGATCAGAAGGAGAGAAGTTGGCAGAGACTGTGTCGGTTTGAAAAGCTGGCACCTTCTAAACAGAGCTGCAGCTTTGGGTGCCAAATGCTGCCAACCAACCCCACTAGCCTGAATATGTGCCCTCCCTCTCTCTTTGTTTTCAGCATGGCATTTTGCATCATCTTTATTCTACTGTATGCTTCTCTTTTTACTTTATATCAGTGCTCGATATCATCCTCACAGCAGTGACTGACATTTATTACCATTAAATGAGAGAATAAATAAGGCATGTGGGAAAAATTAAGAGGGAGATATTTATTCATATATTCATTATTAGTGTTCATTTCAAGGATTTTATCTAATTTTTTTTTATGTAAGAGGATTTTGTTTGCGTATAATTGCTAATTTTTGGAATTTGAGATGGTTTGAAAGAAAAATTAAAAAAACAATCCACACAGAGATGGCGGGATCCGTGCTCGGCGGCGGCGCGGTGTTCCGCTCCCGTTTTCCGTATGGAAAAAGAGCCGTCCCAATTACAGGGCAGTGTCCCCGTGCTCTGCTCCACTGGACCGAGGGAACAAGGCGCGACGCGGACGGATCAGAATCTGGTTGCTGGGAACCGGCCCAGAAAAAAAAAAAAAAAGAAAAAGACGCTTTGCTTTTTCTCTCTCCTCTACTCCTCCTCCTCCTCCTCCTCCTCCTCCTCTCCTGCCTTCACCTCTCCTCTCTCTCCTCCTGCTCTTTGCCCCTGGGCTCAGGCGGCTGAGAAGCCAAGCCGCCCCTCCTGCGCCGAGATACGTATGTTTTTAGGAGACAGACAGATTTCAGGCCTGGCGCGTGTACAGAGAAACAGAGGACTGGTCATGCAAATTCACACACTGAAACGAGTGTTGTTAGAGACCAAAAATAAAAACACAAAGAAACTAGAGGGAAATGTGCGCCTATTTTGCCGCTGTTCTTTATAAAAAATAAAAAAGCAGAAAAATCCATTCAAGAATACCATCAAATAAAACGCAGTAATTGCTCAATAGATAAAAAGCCTATTCATTTAATTGCATGTGTTTACTACATTCATTAACGCTAATTCATTAATGCATATAATTAGGTAATTTAAATTTGAGAAATAAATACATTTCTGTTTGTTGTTATCTCAGCTACCATTTCTTAAGGAATAAGTATAAAAAGTGAACTGAGCTGCTGAATTGCTAAAGAGACACCATAACAATTTATTTATTAACCTTAATTACACAAATAATTAAAAATCACTGTACAGTGAAATTGGGAAATAAAGCTAATCCATGTTGCCCACAATAGGCACTCTCTGGTACGAGGAATGTTTCTATTTGCAAAGCTAAGACCTGACCTTTGTTTCAAATTAGACTTAATTCAATCATATACTCAGTCTTTTGTGTATCTTTCCCAGTATTATTCACTAAACTGGATAATTACAGTGAATATGAAGCAGGTTGGCCTGCTACCAAGCCCGTAGAGCTGCTCAGAAGTCGGCCCTATAGAGTGGGGGAAAGTTGGGAGAGATTGGTTTAAATCAAATCAATCAAGAGGTCAGCAGATCGGCGCCAACGGCTTGCATCTTTTCACCGAGTATTTGGAATAATCAACACACACACACACACACACACACACACACACACACACACACACACACACACACACACACACACACACACACACACACACACACACACACACACACACACACACACACACACACACACACACACACACACACACACACACACACACACACACACAACAAACACACAACAGCCCAGTGTCAGAGACGCTGTTCCGTCATGAGAGGGGCTTGCCGGAGCTCAAACTTTATTGGCCATATTATTTCTAATGACAACAAAGCGTAAGAAAGTTTCCATTGAAAGTGTCCGACCGGCAGAGTTTTTCACACCAGATGAATGTGGCTCCCTCGGCGCCGACACTCTGTTTCTCTGTCGGCCCGGGTTACGGACCGGTGCCAGAGCGCTGGAGCACAATTCTGTTCTCCGTCCAGAAATCTCTGCTCTGCACAACACGCTCAGCCAAGGAAAAGAAGGGACTCCGAGTGATTTCCCGGTTTTCCTTTTAATAATTACAATTCCGTCAACTCTCGTTCGGCAAAACACTCGAAAGCTGACGGGACAACATAACCTGTGTGTGTGGGAGGATTGGTGTAATCTTATAGCACGTATTCTGCTCAAAGCTGCTCGAGCCATAATGTATAGCCTCAATAAACCACCACACACTTATAACTTAGTGTGTGAAAAACAAACAAATCCCACTCTGTCCTGTTTAGTCTCCTCTTTATTATGTAACTGCGTCTGATAACGTTACCTCCCTTTGAAGCTCAGGATATTGTGCAAAGCAGATAAGATTGTGAGTGATGGATTAGAGCGACGTGAAGTGTCTCAGCCTGTCCCCCTGTCCATTCTCCTCTTTGTTCGCCTCCATTAAAAGATATTCTCTCGGCCATTTGTAATGTCGGGACAACGCGCAGACACACACTGATGGGTAAACGAACAGCTCAGGTTTGCAGTGGCACCATAGAGATACGCCGCAGTCTGGCGTGCACACACACAGTTGGCTTTCGGACCTGTCCCAGGTCCCTCTCTGGTCCGTCTGTCTCCAGCGCAGAGAACAGATATGGATGCTGCACTCTCCAAAAACATCTATTATAACAGCTCAAGTAATGAAAGCTGTATGGAGGCGGCTCCGGCATGACTAATGCTGGAACCGTGCGGCTTCGTCAGATCGACAAATATGGAACACGACGCTAAAAAAAAACCATGACCTGATCCGGGGTCTCTAGGTGGAGGAAGGCCCACAGCGCCCAACTGGCGAGCCAGACTTTGGTTTGTACCGACTTGCGATCAAAGATGAGATCAAACCACCCCCCCCCTTCGCTTCCTCCACATCCCTGAACCATTATAGTTATCATCATCATCATCATCAGATGCAGCGCAATAAGTGCAATGAAAAGGAAACACTTTTGGGGTCGACTCCCATCAGTCCGCGACAATTATTATATCGTGATCTGTGCACGTGTGTGGGTGTGGGTGTGTTCTGTGTGCAGGTGTGTGTCAGCAGCCAGGTATTTGTCAAAAAACCCATTCTTGCTAGTGGAACCTTGCTTTGCAGCTGCAGAGCAGATCCGAGTACGGCGGCTGTGATCTGTCCCAGCTCTCACTGCCCCGCCTGGAAGGGCCCAAGTCTATAATTGGACAGAAGCAGAGACACATACTGTACTGGAGAGGAGCCGAAACAGAGGAGGGGGTTAGACGTGGTGGATCTCCTGTTCTGTCAATCCACGCTTGCGAAGCAGAGCCCGCCCCCCCCTGCAGCTGGCGACAGTGACATCAGAGGGACAAGAGAGTTGAAAAAAAAAAAAAAACGCCGCGGCAGAAAACAGGCCGGTGACACGGCCGTGGTCCAATCATCAGGCCCTGGCAACTGATAGCTTCCGCAAGACACAGACACCCTGGAATGGGGAGCTAAGAATAAAACTGTAACGCTGCCACCCCAAAGGTTAGAATGGAGCCACTGTCTGCCTGTCCTTCTCTAAACTCTGGTTAACCCCAGACAGCCTCCTGGAAAACAGCAATTACAGTTTATACAAGTGGAGGTTTTATTTTTTTTTATTTTTTTGCCGTTTCCTAATGTTGCCTCGGTTCCATTCTAGTCGTATGTGCCAGGTGCTGCACAGACTGCATGAGAGGGTGCTGTGAAGAAAAAAAAAAAAAAAAAGCTGAGCACGATCACAAACCTTGTCCCTCCCACAGCAGTGGACTTCGTCAGCACACAGCAGGTCGGCTTTTTAAGCGAGCAGGAAAGACAAAATAAATAAATAAATAAATGCCACTACTTCATTCATGATGGCACACAAGCCTTTTTCCAGTTTCAACACATGCTTATAGCCAGTAAATGGAACGTTGTGCTCTCGACTGGACGACATATTTGAAAGCGATTTCTATAAGAATGCTCGTACGTGTACAAAAAAAAAAAAAAAAACATACAAATGTGACGTGCTACCGCACACAAATCAGCAAGATGAAGGCGACTGAGTGTTCATATGAGGGGTGAGTGGCTGCTGGATTCTGGCACGGAGTAAAAAAAAAAAAAAAAAAAAAAAAAAAGGCTTTACTCCAAAAGGGGCACCAGGCTGCGCTGGGAGCTAATCTGAGCCGCGGTTCGCCACGGCGCATTGTGGAACAGGAAGAGGCGCTCACGGAGGCCCCGCAAACTCAAGCAGAGTTACACACTGGGCTGAAAGGAGCCTGGCATGGGGTACTCTGTCACAGAGGAACGCTGGCCCTCGCCTTGCCAACGAGAAGAATTAAGGTCCTGTAACTGTATGCCTGTGGTAAGAGAGCCCTTTACTGGAGACCCCGGGAGACTAGTTAAGGGAGGAGAAAAGGAAACACCTGAGCGACTCCACCTGCAAACACCTGAATCCTGGAAACAAGATGACCGGGCCGTAGCGTCACGATGAAACGCCATACAAAAACACATTTGCACATTGTATCAAATTGTAAACCAATACTGCTCATAGTGTAGTCACACAACATTTGAAGCATTTGCGGTAGAGCTGGGCTTCGATTATCAATACGTTAAAATGACACTAATAAGTCACATATAGGTAGAGCTGGGCGACTCGGAGAAAATCGAATATTATGATATTTTTTGAACAAATACCTCGGTATAGATATGGTAGGGTTGACAGTTGGTGCTTTGACAAAAAATATCTACACAATGAGATTTTTCATAAATAATCAATAATGTGGATACAGCTAGAACAGTCTGGATGGTTCAGAAAATCACTTTACTGTAACGCAGCCTTTAAAAGCAGGAAAAAGACAACACGTGTGTCGTGTAAGACGATATCTAGCCTCATGTCCAGACATCACATGACATCTGCCCACCTCCAAAAACATGAAGCTGTTCATGATTTCAATTTGCTGCTGAGAAAGTGGATTAGCTCTGTGCTCCCATGACCACGGCAGTGATACCAGGCAGGTCATTAATTCAGAATTTGAATCGCTTAAAATGACTTAAAAACAAAAGCACAATTGTATTGTTTTACACTTACGAAGAAGTGTGCCTTTCCTTGTTATTGCAAAAGCTCTAAAGTTTTTAATTATAGTAGTTTATAATTTAATATAACATAACATTTTAGTATTGCTAAGACAAAAGAATAATCCTGGCTAAAATTAAGCAAAAAACTAAAACATTCCCACTATTACATTTCACAAATTGCCTTTAGAGAATACATCCAGGTTTGTGTACAGTACACTAAAATGTTTTTTAACACTATTACTACTTCATGGTCACATCAGGAAACGCTTGTGCCAAATATGGAGAAATGGAATAAAACATCTCCTAAACAAACAAGAGACAGAGCCACGCTGCCATAAACAAAAAAATAAAATAAAAAAAAGTCTCAACCCCTGTGTGTGTCCACTTTTGCGTGTGTGCAGGCTGAGGCGGCTGACGCTGCAGACAGGCTGACTCTCGCTGCCTCCCAAACTACCTGGGACTGGGCCAGCTGTCACTGTCCTCACCAGAACACCACACCCACCCACCAATCTCACAATAACATACACATGGATTACGGACACATGACAAACGGACACGGACACACACACACACACGTTCGCAGATGCTTTTGTTTACACATGGCACCGGGAAACATGCACATTTGGATTTAGACAAATTTGCCCACAAATACTTGAACAAATGTACCAACGCAAACATATCTCTAGGTAAACACAGGTTTTAAGCCCGACTGTCAAATTCTCAGAATCTCTTTAAACCAGATAGAAACATCTATCTCACACATTTTTTTTTTTTTTTTTTTTGAAGATTATGTTGCACAGACTGTCCCTTTAAATGTCAAGTTGTCTTAGTCCTGACGGTGTTTATCAAAGCCTGGCATTGGCTCAGCTGTGTACATAGTGAGGGGCAGGGTCTAATCTGTGACTCACATGGCAAATAGGGGTGTAAATCACCCGTTTTACCCCGAAACGATATTATATCGAAGACGATACAATGTTTCCTGGTATCACGAAGTCTGCCACGATACGACTTGGATTCCATTCAATTCAGGGGCCTGCGACGGATACGATATCAGTTCCATTTATATATATTTACAAAAAGCAACTAAAATATGATCAGTCAATTTCATTACTAAGCAAAAACAAAACTACACTTTTTAATAAACAGAATAAGTATAAAAGTGGGAATTTCAAAATCAAGGCGCATGTTAAAGATGACCCTATGTATGGCTATTTTCACTTTGCATCGATAACGTTGGATCGTTGTCGATATATCGATTCGATCCACACCGATGTATCGATCCACCCCTAATAGCATCACATACTGACCTCTTTGCGTGTATGAATTAACAAAATTCACACTAGTTGGTGTGTGTGTGTATGTGTGTGTGTGTGTGTGTGTGAGAGATGTAGGCAACTACAGTAACATCACATTCCTCTGTGTGTATGTATACACCCTAATAGCATCACATACTGACCTCTGTTTGTGTGTATAAATTAATAAAATTCACACTAGTTTGTTTGTGTGTGTGTGTCTGTGTGTGTGTGTGTGTGTGTGTGTGTGTCTGTGTGACGTAGGCGACTACAGACTAACACCACATACCTGGTGTGTGGACGAAGTAGGCCAGGTAGAGGTCCAGCTCCTTGACCGTCACTCCGATGTGGTGCGGCTGGACACACAGGCCGTGGTTGGAGCACTGGGGCGACTTGACCAGCCGCTCGCCGTCCGTGCTCTCCAGGGGGCTGCCCTTGAACAGGATGACCATGACCAGGTCCAGCCGCCACACCTTGTCGGCCTGGCGGAGGCAGTCGATGCGGCGGATCTTGCCCTTCTGGTCGGGGTTGGACAGCACGCAGCAGGGCGCCTTCTTCCCCGTGATGGTGAGCACAAAGTCCTCGCGGAACTCGGGCCGGATGTCCTTGCGGAGCTTGGCCAGCAGGCGCGAGGCCCACTTCTGCTTGATCTCCGGCTTCTCGCCCAGCAGCTCGTCCTTCACCGCGCGCTCTTCGTCCTTGGTCATCCTCTTCTCGTGCTTCTTGAAGTACTTGCGCTTGCGGGCCTGCAGGTTGAACCAGGTGTAGGAGAAGGCACGGACATGGGGGAGGAGGGCCTCAATGAAGGGATGAAATTCATCCTGATGACAGAGAGACGAGGCGTTAGGAGAATGGACAGAAAGGGCTTTCAGTTTGAAAGAGAGCATGCAAATCTTGGAAAAAAAAATAAAATAAAAAAAAAAATAAAAGCTGGTAAACAAATTAGACAATTTTAAATGAAAAAGAGGCAATAGAGTAAAAAAGTAACAAAATATATGATGATATATTGTGATTATATTGTTAAAATTACAATTGTAACTACAGGTAATTTAAAATCTAATTACAGTTTACTAAAATATCTATTCAAATAATTATTTACCAATCACATCAAATATAATATGCAGCAATAAACACGAAAATTGATCTTAACTGTAGAATGCAAAAGGTATAATGCAAAGCCTCCTTTTCATAAATAAACAGCAAAAACATTCATACAACACATATATAAAACACATGAATAGTAATCCAACAGCAACTGAAAAGCTGAGCCAAGTCGCGCTCCCAGTTTTCTGCTGCGAAAAGAAAAAGTTATTCTGCTGCACCATAATACCTTCACTACATATCTCTGGGCGACAAAGCCCAGATCTCGCCACAGCGTTCCTGTGCCAGGGTTGCCACACACCGGTCGCTCACCACCGCCAAGCTTTGCCGCCACAAGACCACTGTTGAAATGTGCAGCTAAAAGATCAGCCATACCATTTCCTATCTCTGCTACCATGCAAGGGGAGCTCCAACCAGACTCACATTTCCACAACAAACTGAAAGCAGACAGAAATCACCACAGAAAACCACACTGCTAGAGGAAGACAGACGGCCTGGTAGTTACCATTTTGCACTCTCATCATAAATTTGGCACAGCGTTTAAAGTGAAAAAAAAAAATCTCCTGCACCAGTTTTTTTTTTTTTTTCTCCCGCGCTCCAAAATGTAAAGCAAGCACTGGCTTGGCAGGGTGTGGAGAATTAGTAGATGAAAAAAAACTGGGGGGTGGGGACGTGGGGGTTAAAAAAAAAAAAAAAAAAAAGAAAGAAAGAAAGAAAATTAGCAGAATATGCTGCTCACTAAAAACAGTGGGCCAAAGTTTAAAAATTAAAACCCCAAGATTTTAGGAAGGACAAAATTCACTAGAGCCGGACCACGGCCAGCAAATCATTACACAAAAGCCAAAAATGACCCCCCAAAAAAAAGAGATTAAAAACTTGTAGCAACAAAAATTGTCAAATAAAAATAGAAATGTTAACAGTATTGCACTGTTAGAAAAACTTCAACAACGGGGATAGAGGTACTTAAAATAAACAGTCCTTTGTGCTTTCCAAAAAAAAAAAAAAAAAATCCTTGGCAAAGAAGTGTAAGTGGTGGTGGTGTCTGTTCTGATCCCTGGGCCCGGCGCAAGACTCACACACACACACACACACACACACACACATACACACTCACTCACTCACTCACACAGATGGGGGGGGCCAGGGAGAGTAGAGCACAGAATAGAGAAAAAAAAAAAATAGAGAGCCGAATCAATGTTGGACGAGCGCATACGACCGCTGGCAAAGCCGAGTGCTGCTTCTTTTTTCCCCTTTTCTCTCCAACTCTCTCTCTTTCTCTCTCCGTTTCTCGCTCGCCGTCTCTCGTCCTCTCCGCGTTCTTTCCCTAACCATTGCTTGAGCCTTTGCCAGCGCGAGTAGGGCCCACCTATTTGGCAACAAGACGCCTGTAGCCCAGCCAATGCGTTAGCTTCAAGAGCTGAAAGGGAGGGAAGAGAGAAAGAGGAGAGGGGAGGGGGGGGGGGGGTAGTGGCAATGAGAGGGAGAGCGCGCAGGAGAGAGAGAGAGAGAGAGCAGGTGGAGTGTAAGAGAGCGCGCAGCCTTGTCCGACGCTGCACAATTTGCCAAATCGACAAGTTCCACCCTGACACGGAGGCAAAGTTCAAGGGAGCAAGTCTTCTCCCGCACCAATCGCCGCAGCCCTCAGCCTGCCTCCATCTTTGCTATGGCCGCCATCGCCTCGTCTCCCTCACCCCCGTCCACCCCCACACACGAACCCCCACCCTCCTCTGCGCTCCTGTCTCTCTCTCTCTCTCTCTGTGTCTCTCTCTACCCCTCGCTCTGCTTGCATAATGCCACCTTGGCAGAGGATGGCAAAGAGAGGACACACAGCTTCAGAATCCCTCCAGACCCCACCACCGGCAGCTGCTCATGGGTTTACCACAGCAAACAAAGAGGGAGAAACAAACCCAGGCAGCCACACTGCTCTGACTGCGCGCACACACACACACACACATACACAAATGACGGGATGATTTAGAGGCAGAATACTGAAATGGTTACAGAATTTCAAGGGGAAGGTGGCTGGCAGGCAGGCGAAACTGAATGTGCCTCAGCTGTATGGCGCAGCACTGAAAGCAGCAGATAAATGGTCAGCTGGAGTGTTAAGCGTAACGTCTCCCACGAAAATTCCCCAAATTTGCTGTGCGCCTTCCTCCTGAACTCCCGGGAGGAATTTGGCGTTGGGTCGGTGAGTGGCGACGGCTGCCATGTCGCCTCATCGTGACAGCACGTCATTCAGGGTTGCACCTGCTCCGCGGACAGCCAGTCTGACGGCAGGAGTGCTGCGGAAACACGGACTCTGGGAACTGAGGATTGTGACTCCGAGAAAAAAATAAAATAAAATGCGGCCCCAATACAGAAATCATATGCGAGTTCACGTTAGGGCTGCACAATTAATCGCAAATTTTATCGAAATTGCAATAGCGACTAGTGCGATATCCAAATTGCAGGGGGCAAAATGTGTGTCAAACCATTCTGAAATGAAGTATTGTGGTGCTGCAGAGACGTCCCGGCCTACAAATCCTAACATACAGACTAAAGAAAAAAAAAAAAATGATCTTTGTTTGGTACAGATCCTCTCGCATTAAAATCACACTATAATCGTTTCCATTTTTCAATGAAAATGAGAACAACGATACAAAAATGATCATTCCCTCCAATATCAGGAATCATACCGCAATCGCAAGATCAGTCAAAACAATCGCTATTAGACATTTTCCTCATATCGTGCAGCCCTAGTTCATGTGCTCGGTCAATGCTAGAAACCAAGGCAACAATCCCAAGCAACCATCACCTAGGTCAGCTAGGACCGTGTGCACAGCGGAAACCATTAGTCAGAATCAGAAAAGGGCTTATTTATTACATTATTGCCACAGTAAGTTACACCTGCGTGGAATTTGCCTCGGTGAATGGTGCATACATACGCAAACAAACATATTAAACAGAAATAAAATAATAGCAGAGCTGGGCGATATGGAGAAAATCAAATAATCACTGACTATTGGTGCTTTCACAAAATATTTACACAATCAGAGTTTTGGTAAATAATCACCGATAATGTGGATACCACGGCAAATTATAAAACAGTAAGTATGTCCGGTAAGAAAATGACATCACTGACATCACCTTTAAATGCCAGGAAAAGACAACACGTACGTGTCATATCACGATATTACAATATCCAAAAAGTGAGACGATATCTAGCCTCATATATCGATGTCGATATAATATCGATATGTTGCCCAGCCCTAAATAATAGTCACTTAATCCATTAGTCGATCTACAGACAAATTAACCTGCAACTATTTGGATTATCGACTAATCCTTTTTAAGCAAAAATACCAAACTGGTTTCCCGGTTCCAGTTTCTCCACAACACAGATGTCCTGCTTTCCTTTGCCATGTAGGATACCAGGGCTGTATCAAATGTCTTTTTTATTTATTTATTTTTACATTCAAAGCTTCGAGGTTTTTCGAATGAAGCTTCTTATGTCTGTCGTCATATTTTTTGACGTCACCAACCAGAAAAAAAAAAAGGAATCCTCAAAAAAAAAAAAAAAAAAGGTAATTAAATGAGATTTTTTTATTAAATCAACTTTCTGCAATGAATATAACTCGTCGCTTTCGTCAACATAAATACATGTAGGCAGCAGGCTAATCCAATAAGGGCATAAAATAATGACGAAATAATAAAACGCGCCCTAAGGCTTACAGCAAACATTATGTTAAACAACGCTCTGGGGTTATCGGAAAGGTTTGGCTCACACAAGTCGGAAACAATACGCAGCCACTAGGGGTGCACGTTCAGAAAATGTCACGATTCAATATCAATTTACAGGCTCAAGATTTGATTAAAAAAAGAAATCGATTTTCGATAAAAAAAAAAAAAACGATTCACAAAAATTTAAAAATATGAATACATTTTTGGAATTCTATGAATACATTTTGAATCGGTAGAGCTCGATTCGCAAATTACTGATAATATAACTGTAGCCTTAACTTTATCTGCAACTGTACAGAAACCGGATTTCAACAGAATGAATAGACATGCAACAAAAATGGGTTTACATAAAGGTTATGAATAAAGCTTGGAAATATTCGGTACAGCCCTATATGATACCAAAGTGAGTATTTGGGGGTCAGACCAAACCATTCCAATACGTCACCTTGGGCTCTCAGCTGTCTGGCAATTTCAAGACAAAATGATTAATCAAGACAGTAATCGACAGATTAACCGACAATGGAAAATGACTGTTAGCTCCAGCTTCTAAATCAATATTTGAGCTTTGTTCACAAATTGGAATTAATAAAAGGTCTCTCCCTTACTCGGTGCAGTCACATTGCCCCAAAAAAAGGCCACAGACTCTGCCAACTCCAAACACAAGTGTTAATCTTTAAATAATGACAGAGGTTATTGGCATTCTCATTTAACCAGAGAAACACTATTGCATTATGCAAACAAAAGGTAGAGGCCCTCAAACACAATACCACCACCACCACCACTCTCTCACCAATAAACATCAGGACCTCGGCTCGCATGGCACACAGCAATGCCTTTCAGCTTCATCTTCCAGCCATCAGCCTAATGAAACAGACAGCCTCTCAGCCATCATCTGTTAACACGATGGAGGACAACACACCTCCACATTCATCCCGCTCGCTTTGTGTGCCATTGACCGTGGTTAGATAAAGATACAAAGGAAGCCAAGGGATTCACACATTTCATTGTGTGTGTCTCTGTGTGTGTGTGTGTGTGTGTGTGTGTGTGTGTGTGTGTGTGTGTGTGTGTGTGTGTGTGTGTGTGTGTGTGTGAGAGAGAGACAGAGAGAAATATGGCATCCGAGTTAAATAAATTTTCTGTTCCCTTCACCACCTGCAATTCGAAAAACAAATATAAAAAAAATCATGAAAGTTAACAGGCACTTGAATGTGCTTCCTGTGAGATCTGCTTTTCAGTAAAAAAAAAAAAAATTAAGTCTTTCTGGGTGACCCTGCCAAAATGCAAATAAACCACCATTCAAATGTCACTGGAATTTGACTACAAGGGGTTTTAAGTCACTTTCCTTAGCTATACTATTTGCCTTCCATGGGGCTGAAAAAAAAAGAAGGAATTACACATCCAGGAATAACTGTCGTGCAGATTCTTTCCAAGTGCCAAATGTGGAGGGAGAAAACCCATCATTCAAAGCGTCCTCGGTGGGTGAGCGCTACGGTTAGCTTCGCTTGTCTCCGCTATCAGCTGCGCCACACTAGGCCTGTATAATGCTCAGTACTGAAATGTACGCCTATTTTATTTAGGTTATCGAAACGACATAAACCCATTATGGAAGGTGTCTCTCGGTTAATCTCCTTACCTGGAAATTAAATTAAGGCCAAACGCGCGTGGCCTTCAGCCTAAATTCGGGCTTATTATTAATTAGCAGTCGGAGCTGTCGGTGCTTTCTTCCTGATATATTTTTACAGCAATGAAAGCGGCGCGAATATTAAGTTCCCATTTCCGGTTGTTTTATCTCTTCACCTTAAAAGTCCCCAAAACCAAACTGCATCCAGTCTGCACGTGATGCATCATGGGTCACATTTCAGGCCTAAAAATAAAATAAAATAAAATGACAAACTAGTCCTGTGTGAGTTTCTCTTAATAGACCCGACATTCAGCCAATTAAAGTCCTGATTTATTTATTTTTTTATTTTTCATGTTTCTCTGGCTAGTTCCCTCAAATATCCAGTATCCGTTAATACGTCGAAAACCTCAGCCAAAACAATTAATAATGCACCATCACTTCTTGTTTTCCCCCTGTATTTCTCTTCTCATAGGGCACTTGAAATATGAATACTTAAAAAAAAAAAAAAAAGAAACATGGAAATGAAAAAAAAGCTGGGAAAAAGACGGGCTGGCATTCCCGCATGCGACACATTAGTGCTACATCGTTACTAAAACCCGACGTCAATCAAACGCATGGAACACATGGAAATATGTATGTGAACATTTTGTCTGTGTCGAGTAAATGGTTTTCCTATGAGGCCCTGAATGACCCGGATTAGGCCAGCTGCTGATGAAAATATGAAATAAAGCCTGGACCATTATGTTTTATTCTCTAAGTCAGATTTGTTTTCATTAAAAATGCCTATTTAAAATGAATAAATGGGCCCTAAATGTGTGCTGTTATGATATTTTGATTAGTATTGACATTTAAGCCCCATTTCCATTGCAAAAGCGTCGATTTCAATTTCAAATGTTGCTGCAGCTGAATTTCAACAGTCTATGACAAGATAAAAGAAATGATTTTACAGTCCTTTATTTTTTTATTCTCCGCACGTCTGACCGAGACTGTGGAGTTGGCTGCCAACTTCAGATTAACTCTTTCAGTGAGGAGAGAAAAGGCTCTTTACTCTGAACAACCCCACAGTTTGATTCATTAGTGTGCCTGTAAGAGCCTCTGCATGTCGACAGACGAGGGTCTATCGTTAAAAATATTTACTATTTTGTTTTTTTTCACTTCGCATGGATAGCCTTAAAATTATCCCATTTTCCTGTTTGCTATTATTAAATGCTCAATAATTTCCATCGGTTTATAAATCAAAATCAACAATATTTTCATTGAATTTATAGGACTAATAATGTTAATCAGAATTAGATGGATCTATTTTTCTCAGCCACTTCAATATGGAACCCTCCTGCAGGTCCATGTGAATGTCAGACTGTCAATATATATATATATATATCATTCTATTTTTAGAATATATATATATATATATATATATATATATATATATATATATATATATATATCATTCTATTTTTTTACACGTTTGTATATATGTTGCTTGAAAATACTGCAATGGTGCAAATAGATGAATAAATATGAAGCCTTAATAAACCCGCAGGAGGCCGTCCTGCCTGCTTACAAAGTAAATATCTCTACAGAAATGCAAATGTAAATTAGGGCAAGTAAAAATGCATGAGATTAAAATGACAGAGCAGTCTGAAGTATCTGTTTGGTTTTTATTCAGGAAACCTTGTCTGACAGTCAAAGAAACAATGGAGGTAAGGGTGAGCTTTGCTCTAAAGTCCAAATCCTAGCCAAAAAAAAATCATAACTCTGGCACAGTAACATTTCTTTTTTTTGTTATGATAAATCCTTGGCTTGAATGTTTTGTTTTCCAACCAACATTGAAAGGTTTCATGTAAATAATTTCAACCCTTTTTGAATGCAGAGAATAGGGTTTTTCTAATATGATCACCTACACAATAACAATATCTTTAACCTATGAAAAGTTCAACAAACTCAGCCAGTGATAAAAGTCTCTTCCTCTTTCTGACCCATAATGCCCAGCAGTAGGCCTCTCGGCCCTGCTTTGTCTGTTTGCTCTGCCCTGTGGTAGCTGACCTCGCCGAGGCTACGCTGCATCTCACTAGACCAATTAAACCGTGGTCTGCATGACCCCGGGGGGGCCTCGCAGCCGCCTGGCCCTTCATTAGCGCAGCTCTGTGCTGGTGCAGGGCTGGGCTCTGTCCTCTCCTGCCCAGCCGAGTGTCCCTGACCCTGGAGGGGACAGAGCCTGACCCCGGCTCCCTCTGACCCCGGCTCCCTCTGACCCCGGCTCGGACCGCTGACAGAGAGCCAGAGCAGGCGAGGGGAGTTGGCGGAGGAGACGGGGTTAGGAGAGACAAAGAGAAGATGCGGAGAGAATCAATCATACGCTTAAGAGTGAAAAGATGCTAGAGGCTTGCGTAGGAGTTGTACATGACATTTAATGAGTGAAATCTTTTTCTTTTTTTTAAGGTTATTTTATGGCCTTTAATTGACAGGCAGTGGTGGAAGAAGTATTTAGATCCTTCTATATATCTATCCTTCTCCTGGCTAGAGAAAAAATGACTCTGTTACAAGTAAAAGTCCTGCATTAAAAATATGACTTAAGTAAAAGTACGTAAGTATCATCAGGAAAATGTACTCAAAGTATTAAAAGTAAAAGTATATACATTTTAGAAACTGGAAACGATGAAAACATCTCAGTTAATCAACTGTGTTTAATGGTCTAATCATTTCAACTGGACTGGTAGGCCTGTATATTGTTGGGTAGTTTATCATAAAACATCATATTTCATAAACTACATGTGTTTAGTGTGCAAAAATCTTAATTTGTAATGTAACTAAAGCTGCCAGGTCAATGTAGTGGGGTAAAAAGTACAATATTTCTCTCTGAAATGTAGCGGAGTAGAAGTAGAAAGTGGCATGAAAAGAAAAGACTCCAGTAAAGTACAAGTACCTCAAATTTGTACTTAAGTACAGTACTTGAGTAAATGTACTAAGTTACATTCCACCACTGTTGACAGGACAGCTGGAAGACAGGAAAGAGCAGAGAGAGAGAGACGGGGGAGCCCGGACACGCAGCAAAAGAGCCGCGGGCTGGACTCGAACACGGGCCGCTGCGCCTACATGAGGCGCACACTCTACAGGGCGAGCAAAAGGTCGCCCCAATGAGTGAAATCTTTAAAACAATGTATTTGGATTCTTCCAGGTGTGAATATTTTATTCCAAACTGGTCTTAAAAGTCAAGTTTCTACCTTAAGAAATAGCCATTAGGGGGTTTATATATCACGAGTGGCAGGTGTGTTCTCTGGTTTCATCCAAAACTAACCAAAGGGTTTCCTGATGCCATAGAGAGCACGTCTTCTCTAGCTCGCGGCGGTTTGATACAGTAATCAGAACAAGCTTACAGTGCCTGATGCATGACCCTCCATTGTTATCACACACAGTAATCATTCCTGGTAATAATTAGACATGGTTTAAAAGGAAGAGACACAGGATTACATTTTAAAGACTGGGGTGTGGAGTACCTCAGAAGGCCCCACACTCTTTGTCGCTGTGGGGAGTTAGTGATGCGTAAACATCCACGGAGCTCGGCGCCCTTCCGTTGGTTGCACTCCTCTGAGTTTACAAACCAGCACGTTACTATGTGTGAAAAATCTGCAAGCAATTTGCGGTGGCTGCGCGCTAACGTGCCCAGGGTGGGCCGTGTGCCGTGGGGTGGGGTGGTGGGGGGGGGACCAGCTGAGGAAGAGGCACGCACGGCACATTCCAGTCCCACAAAGGGGCTCCACTGCCTGGCTGCACAGCAAAACCAACAGGGCCCTTCCGACCTCTGGCTCTGGAGCTCTCGGTTATCCCCTTGTAACTACCAACATATTGAATTTTTTTTTTAACATGGAGGCCTGGTTCCATCAATACAGATTACTTTTGCACTTCAAATCACTTTAGCTAAGAAGATGATGGCTAAAAACAGAAAAGAAATTGCACTTACAGTATATGTTGCACATTTTTCACTTAGATGTTGCACCTATGTGTCTCTCTGTAGTTTTGCACATTTGAAGCTAATGTACTTGTACTTCATTCTTGGTTTGGAGTTTGTACCTTGATGGTTGAATGCACTTATTGGAAGTCGCCTTGGATAAAACCGTCAGCTAAATGAAATGTAATGTAAGGTAATGCAAATCGAGCTACGCAACGCAGACATGAACTCACATGAGCAACACTGAGGGTTTTGTGTGCTGAAAAGAAAAAAAGAAACGCGTCATCTAGAACTGCTCCAACAGCAAAGAGAAACCAAATCCCTTGAGGCTATTTTGTTTTTGTGATAGAGATTTTAATAAACTATCTGTTCCTGCTTGAGGATGTATAAGACATGTTGGGGCGCGCAGATCTTCTTGCATGCAGATGACAGTATTGATGAGCGGGGAGGGACGAAGGAGGGGAGGAACGCACTAACATATAATCCACGCAAACTTAACGCAGCGTGTGGTAATTCAGGCTGCCTATTGACGTGGATCTCAATACTGCTGATGCCACGCTCGTGCATTCCCTGCGAAATCAAGGCTCACCTGTGTGTAACTGCATGCATCAGGACACACATTACCTGCTTTTGCACACATGCATGCACACACAAACACACACTCTCAACCCCCGGCCCGCCTGCCACTGTCTAGAAAGAATGTGCTGTTGGATGAAGGAACCGCCTTGCGTCTCACTAACGCGTGCATGCGTGCGTGCGTGTGTGTGTGTGTGTGTGTGCGCATGCACTTGAGTCACTGGCCATGCCCGGGCAGGCCGACTCAGCACCACACAGCCGCCATGACTGAGTGTTTTCTCACTGTGCCAGCCAACAGACTAGCGCTGCTCACACTGCTGCCAGTGCAGACTGAGACTGAGTAACGGGGATACTACTGACTGGACCAAGATATTGTGTTCTTTTTGTTGCCTTTGCCTTATTTCTTTAAAGGTCCCCTATTATGCTCATTTACAGGTTCATACGTGTATTTTGGGTTTCTAGTAGAACATGTTTACATGCTTTACTGCTCAGAAAACACATTATTTTTCTCATACTGTCTTTCTGAATATACCTGTATTCACCCTCTGTCTGAAACGCTCTGTTTTACCGCCTATCTCTTTAAGCGGGCTTCCTGAAAAAAAGCCCATGTCTGCTCTGATTGGTCAGGGTTTCTGGGACTAATTATCTGTACCACGCCCCGAGGAAAAGCACTCAGCCTTTCCGCCAATTTTGTCCAGTGGCCACTGGCAGTATTGCAACGAAAAATCCCCCTGCTTCCCAGAAAGGATTTTCCCCATAGGCCACCAATGTAAAAGAGCTGGTCTGTAAAACTGTTGCCAGGACACCTCCAACTGCAAACCAAGGCAGTGATCACTCTTTCTATTCTGAATTTGTAATCCATGGATTTCTTATATTTGAAAAACTTCCCTCGAGCCGAGAAGAGTAATTTAAGAACCTTTGACGTCACCACAATGTAAAGTCTCTGGGCCGAGAGGGAACTCGTGGGCGGGGCCAGCTGGAGAAACACTACTTCGCATTTTCAGTGGGCCGCATTTCACAGAAGTAAACCCAGAAGCTTGGAAACTTTTTTGGGCGTATGTGCCAGCAACTCCATTGAACTGAACACGCACCATTTTGAGATCCGGTATCGAGTTAATATAATATATCCATGATCAGCACTCTCGGAGTCATTGCAGCCGGGGAATGACTGTAACAGCACTTTCTACCTATATTTTCTGAATATGGACTGAGTGCATTTCTCTGTGGATTGAGCATTTTGATACTTTCACAGTAAACTGTATATATATAGCACCTCCACCTGCTGTATATAAAAAAATACACTTTACATCCCTTTTGACAATACGGGACCTTTAAATATTACAATTTAAACTCACCCGGTGAAAAAATCCCCCAGGTGATTTTAACAACTTCATCTACCAAGATCCAAATCATGAGCCTGCCAGAGTGGCTGGTAGAGGAGACAAACTTACAAACCACAGCCAGCTTTTAGCAGCATTTGGCTGGTGGCAGGTGTTAATTTTCTACCCTGGTAAAAAGCAGCTCTGTAATCGGTAAACACGATGCGCCTGGCGTGCAACAAAGAAATGCATTTAGCAAATTCATTCTCTTTCATCCTGCATTCCTATTTTGGTTTTGACAGAAAGTGATTTATTTTTTATGAACCCATCAGAAACATTTTATCATACTAGAAGAAGGATATCATATCATTATAGCAGTATGCAAGCAGCCAGCGCCTATAGCCTTCTCTGTGTGCCACTTCGTCTTTGTTGTAGACAGTCTGATACGTGGTTGACACACATCACAGAGAATTACAAGCCCGTTGATTCATCAATAGGCTCAAAGCAGAAGGATGTTACACCATCTCAACCCCTCTAATGAAAAGATCCTTTTGCATTTGGAATTAGAATTTCAACACAGCATGAAATAAAAGCATCATCAGGTTCATGTGTTAACTTGCCGCCAAACAAAGCTGTAGGGCTTTACTGCTCTTCTCAAAGAGAGGAGTGTGAATTGCCAAAGTCAGCCTTTCACACACTGCTGGAAGACGAAAGTGAGCCGAAACAACACGATTGTGTTTTCAGACCCGAGACAAGCAGTGCACTCGAGCAGAACGCTGCTGTTTGTCGCCCCGTTTGAAAGTTAACCAGTGTCGTTGCACCAAAAAAAGAGGTTTGAAACATCCTCCGGATTGTCTGACACCTACACCCCCAATCAATACTCTAGGGCCGCAGCTAACGGTTGTTTTCATCGTCGATCGAGCTGTATTTTCTCGATTAATCGATTAGTTATTTGGCCTATAAAATGTCAGAAAATGGTTTAGAAGGCAAGGCAAGGCAGCTTTATTTGTATAGCACATTTCAGCAACAGGGCAATTCAAAGTGCTTTACATAATACATAGAATGTCGATCAGTGTTTCCCAAAGCCCAAGAGGACGTCCTCAAATGTCTAGTTTTGTCCACAACTCAAAGATATTCAGTTTACTGTCACAGAGGAGACAAGAAACTAGAAAATATTCACATTTTAATTTTTTTTTACTTTTTTTTCAAAATGAAATGACTCAAACGATTAATCATTTACCAAAATAGTTTGAGATTAATTTAACAGTTGAGTGATCGTAATCGTCGCAGCTCAATACTTATTTGTACTGGTTGCAATGATTGGAAAATGCACACTTGTTCCTAAGGTTGGAGCTTTGTGTAGTTTATGAGTAATGTTGCTTTGTCTCCACCCTCCACTCAGGTTCATGACATGAAGAGATCAAATGCGCTTTTTTAACACTCCCTAAGGCTTTTAGATGCTGTCAGATTATACTGTATGTCCGTATACAGCGTGATCATACATGACAATACATTATCTTCAAGCAGTTCAATGATGCACTTTCTGACCTCTTTTATAATACATTTGTGATTGATTTGATTAATTTACTTATTTCAGGTACAATTTTAAGGGACTCTGTGTCATGTGGCATTTGTGTATTTCTATTTCATGCTAATTTATACTTCTACATCATTACATTTCAGAGGGAAATACTGTACTTGTTACTCTACTACATTTGTCTGACAGCTACAGTTACCGGTTATTTTGCAGGTAAATATTTAACAATTAAAAAACATAACATATAACATATAACATATAACATAACTATAATACAGGGGTCTTCAACGTTTTTTAAGCCAAGGACCCCTTAACTGAGAGAGAGAGAGAGAGAGAGAGAGAGACGGAGCAGGGACTACTACATATTAAGTTGCATATTAAACTGGGCCTACAATAACGTGTAGGGCGGCCTAAAGCCTTTACACATACCTTTTTAGTACATAGAATACTAGGCTATTAAAATAATAATTATTGGCGTGATTTTTTAAATCGCGTTTTGGATGTTACTAATACATGTGGCAGAGTGAATCCTTAGGATGAACTGTATCTGTGGATGGCCTTCCTCACCTATAGGCCAGTAAGCCTATCGCCAATGTTTTTTTTTTCACAAATAGGCTGATTCATATTTGATAAGAATATGTTGGATTCATGTTAGGACATTTTCATTTTTGGAAAAACTTCAATATTTTTTTTATAATTAACAAATTACAAGAGGAGGACCCTATAGCCCCTGTTGAAGATCTCTGTTATAAAACACAGTGCATTGATAAAGATATGGAGGTGACTTGCAGTGTCTAGCTGGGGCCCTTTTGTCATGTTTCAGATGTTATTAGCAGTTTCACCAAACTGTGATTTTCCCCTCCAGAAAATTCTCACATGGTTTCATTCAGTCAAATTATCCAATATTTGGTCAACTGTTAGAGCGCACGCGCGCGCATATGCAGAGGCTCAGTCCTCGACGCAGCGGCCGCGGGTTCGGTTCCGACCTGCAGCCCTTTGCTGCATGTCATTCCCCTTCTCTCTCCCCTTTCAAGTCTAAGCTGTCCTATCAACAATAAAAGGCCTAAAAATGCCACAAGCAAAAAAAAATCTTTAAAATGATCCAATATTTCACAAAATAGCAGTGGTTGGAGACATTTTTATGTCCGAAATTGTTTTTGTTTTTTCTTCATCTGTCCTCTCCCATTAATCATGTCACAACCTGGCACATGTATCTGGTGTCCCTGTCCACTTTCGGCCAGCTCCAACAATGAAATGCTGCTGACGGACTGGTTGATCCATCACTATTAACGATCGAATAATGTCATATATAATAATATATCAGTCACAGGGGCCTTTTTCTTTCATAATGTTAGTAAAGTTTGCTAAGAAACATTTGTTTATTTTTAATTCATTCCGACTGTGAATGCAGGCATCTGGGAATATTATGAATGTCGTGTGGAAATCTTGTGATAACTACTAGAACAAAATTTGTCTTGTGATGATCATGAGCTTGAGCGTCATTTAGCAAAAAATAAATTCATAATTTTAGTTTTTTATCAAGTAAATAACATCCTTCTCCATGTGTTATCATTATTAAATGAATACTAATATGCTGACAAAATGAGCATCCAAGTTATAATTTAAAAGTTCAGTGAGAGATTTTAAAAATCCCTCTACTCGTGCTAATGTCCCTACATTAGGTCTATGGTAGGGCTGGGCAATATATCGATATTATTATATTGTGGTATTAGACTAGATATCGTTTCAGATTTTGGATATTGTAATATGACACAAGTGTTGTCTTTTCGTGGCTTTAAAGGCTGCATTACACTAAAGTGATGTCATTTTCTGAACTTACCAGACTGTTCTAGCCGTTCTATTATTTGCCTTTACCCACTTAGTCATTATATCCACATCACTGATGATTATGTATCTAAAATCTCATTGTGTAAATATTTTGTGAAAGCAAAAATTGTCAACCCTATACAATATTGTTGCAATATCAATTAAGGTATTTGGTAAATATCAATATCGTGATATTTGATTTTCTTCATATTGTCCAGCCCTAGTCTGTGGTCACAATGCGGTACCATGCATCACACTCTTAGCGGTCGTTATGACCACGGGTGGCCATCGATGTACGGAGCGCCAAGACTCTATATACAGCGCTTATGGACCCAGGGCCAGAAATAACAGGCCCACGCTAAATAATCAGCCCTTTCACTCGCTACTACCATGACATCACCACAACCACAGCCAGCATGAGGGGAGAACAGCACTGTTGTGGCTCTGAGACACACACACACACACACACACACACACACACACACACACACACACACACACACACACACACACACTACTGCTGCTCGATATGAGGGAATATCTAATTGCGATTATTTTGACTGATATTGCGATTGCGATATGATTCACGATATTGGAGGGAATGATGATTTTTGTATCCTTATTCTCATTTTCATTGAAAAATGTTAAAATTTAAAAAATATAAATGATTATAGTGCGATTCTTGCGAGAATCTGTACCAAACAAAGATGTTTTCTGTAGGATAGGATTTGTAGACTGGGACTTCTCTGCAGCATCAAAATACTTAATTCAGAATTGTTTGACACATATTTTGTTATTAACAAATATCGCGATTTGGATATTGCACTAGTCCATATTGCGATTTCGATAAAAATGCTATTAAGTGTGCAGCCCTAACACACACACACACAACCACACACACACACACACACACTGAGCGAGAGGGAGAAGGCCCACTGGCTGCTGTATTTGTAAATGCGCCCTGTACAGATTGTAAAATGCTGAAGAACACATCTGAACCATGATCATCAAGCTAAAATCAACAGCGCCATTAACCTTTGCCGCATGCTTGGGAATAAAAGGTGGAGACCAACGCGGACTTGATACAACAGACAGGTCAGAAACTTCCCTCCAAGCTGGCTGATGCGCTGATTGCACAGTTACACAATCTAAACTCTGAGACATATGTGGAGACACAATCACAGAGCAGAGCAGGCCAAGACAGAAAAACTCCCTCCTGCATAAAGGCTCCAGGAAAGTAAAGCCCACTACTAATGCAGTGTTGAACGCTTTGCAATCAGACAAATAAAGGGGCAATCTAGCACACAATCAAACTAGAGATTTAGCCTGCTCTCCTGCCAATAGCTAGGGACCTCCTCTTTCTGAACAAGGGATGCACTATTGACTATACCCCCCCCCCTTCTCTCTCTCTCTCTTTCTGTCTCTCTCTCCAGTCTTCCCTCTCTGCCAGTCTGAAAGGCGTGATGCCAACCTTTTCCACCATTGGGCATGTTGCCCTGCCCTTTATGCAAATGCATTGCCGCAATCCCTAACTCACAACCCCCACTGTCTCACCCTCCACGTCTGTGCACAACCCCCTTACGGCCTCCTGTCTATATCCTTTTATTTATCTTTATACGTTTCCATTTAAATTAGCCAAGTAACTGAGCTTAAGCCATCGCCATTGGTTATGAATTGAACCCTGACGATCCGAGGTCCTGCCTGTATGGCTCTTGAATGAAGCTGAGAAAGCTCAGTGTGGGTTCAGCCTGTAGGCCTGTACTTTGTTTGGTGCCCTCCGTGAGCAAAAAGCACTAACCAGGGGCGAATATTTGACAGAGGTGTGGTTGTATGTGTCTGTACGAGCCCTGATAAAGAAGGACATCTCCTGGCATAAATAATAGAATAAAGACAATGAACAGCAAGAGAGGGCAGGGAAGAGGGGATGAGAAAGTATAAAGAATAAAGGGAGAACTTCCTGCAATTAGTCACTGCTTTCTGCATTACATTTACATTCTTCAAAACGTGTTTAGAGACATATTTATGCTCCACCTACCAGTGTCACATAGTAGCACAATTTGTACAGGAAAAATATTACAAAGTGAGTTTTATTTATTTGTTTTATTTGTTTATTTATTTGATTAGGACAATGCACATTAATGAACATTTCTGTAAATGCGCCAGTGTTAGCCAGTCGGCTAATTTTCAACTGTAGTCCTAGTCGCATGCATGCTCAAAACCAGATTAATCGAGTTTTAGGGCCAGTGGAAGTGCTCAGTTTAGGCATAATGAGGGGTTAATGAACTTTGTGCGGGCTTAAATGGCAACGAAGGGGTTACTAATGTGAGTGAAGAGAAAGTCAATCATGGCTGCCACTGACAGGCGGGTTTCACAAGTTGGCACCGGGGCTGAATAAACAGGAGAGGTTCATAAATTAGAGGTAAATAGAAAAAGACTGAAAGGACCCGACGAGCGAACAAAGACAGAGAATTTTGAGAACTTGGGACCGAACACTTAAATCTATAAAGTGTAAACAAAAGTTATGGAGGCCAGTGAATGGACACAAATAAGGAGTATGAAAGGACAGTGATAGGGTTAACGGAGTGGGCCGGAGGCTGAAGGAAGAGCCCCGCTAATGCTGTTAAAGCAGAGCTTCCGCTTCTGCCGTAGGGCGAGCGTCGAGCCGCACAAACAGGGCGCAGGGTCCACACAAGCTGGACACATTCAAGCCCACACACACACACACACACACACACACACACACACACACACACACACACACACACACACACACACACCACAGGAAAGGAGTTTGGCCTAAGACAAACACTGCATGACCAGACACACACACACACACACACACACACACACACACACACAAACACTACTGTCTCCCTTATATACCCCGAGTGTACCAGTGTGAAAAAGACTGAAAAAGAAAATGGCCACAAAGTCAACCTAACCATGTGAAATGTCATATAGAAAATGCAAATAAATGCTGTTTAGTAATCTCATTTTTGTTTTATGCTGTAATACACGTGAACAGGTCTCCCTCGCTAAGGCAATCTTGATCTCAGTGGAAACAAATTGGAATTTTCTCTTTCCAGATAAACAAACATAGACTTCTAAACCCTAACAGGCAAGAGCAACAACGCAGCACCGCAACAATGTCCAAATATACACTACAAACTTTATTTCCCAAACCTCCGCACAATGGCTTTTCTAATCTTCCTGAGAGAGGAGAGACATACAGTATACACAAAACCAAACAGGTTGGTTAAGGGAGAATTAAGACTATAACACAACATGCCACCACACACACGCACACACAGACAGACAGACAGACACATGCACGCACGCACCCACACACCCACAGACACATGCACCCACTCACACCCACCCACACACCCACACACACACACACACACACAACACACACACATCCCTTTTTCCTCTTCCTCTGCGGACTTCCTTGTAACAGCAATAATGTTTTCAAAACCCTACGCAGTGCCAGTTAGTGACGGAGGGCAGCAATGGAAGAAGAGAGCTTAGGGAGGGCGATAGAGGCACAACAAATGATAGGCATGAAGCTAAAAAGCTATAGGAGCTAAAAAAGCTAAAAGCGAAAGGCTAAATGAGTGAAAATAAGCTTAAATAATTAAAAAAATGATACGCTAAATAAGTGAAAAAAGCTTAAAGCTAAATAAGTGAAAATAAACTAAGTACACACACAAACAAATCCCTGGGTTAATCGCTGTGGGTCAGTGTAGCGCCAGCAGTTGTTTTGACCCAGTGTTAGTGTTATATTAAATTATATTATATTATATTATAACCATATTTTAGTATGGGTAAATAACTTTACAGTAACAAAAAAATAGCACTAACACTGGGTGAATTTAGCACCAACGCAATACTGGGTTAACTTTACTTTAAGTAACCATCAGTAGAAAACCACAAGACAATGGGCTGTTTAGTGTTATGTTTATAATTGTTAACTGTTATGATCTACTGTGACATTTTTTGTTGTTTTTGTTTGTTTTGTTTGATTCTTTTTTGGGGGGCATTTTTAGGACTTTATTGACAGGACAGGTCAAGAAAGAGAAGAGAGAAGGGGGAACAACGTGCAGCAAACAGCCGCAGGTCTGAATCGAACCCGCGGCTGTTGCGGTAAAGACTGAACCCCTGTACATGGAGCGCACGCTCAACCAGGTGAGCTACTGTCACTCTTTTTAAACTTCCATACCATTATTTGTTACGGACTGTAAATAAGATTTGCTCCTTTGCAGTTTTATATGTCATACATACTGTATGCACATCGCTTTGTACAACTAACAACACAATTGAATTGTGTCAATTTTTAGGTCAAATTTGACACCGAGTCAAAATAAGCATATTTAAGTTGGGCTAACTAACCTAACATTTACATTGGTACTGGGTAAAGTTAACCTATTGCGTCGGTAGAACAGGTATTCTCACCCAAACTGGGTCCATTTTCAGTGTATACATGCATCAGCAGACTGTTTCTAACAGTTGCAATTATGTCGTCAGCATCAATAAATGAACAACAACAATAAAATGTTAAGAAAAACAGATATAAAGAGAAATATCAGGATAGATTAGAACGTAATTAGCTTCTATCCAGGCCAAACCCAATCGCAGAGACAAATAGAAAGTGTGTATGTGTGTGTGTGGTGGAAGGAGGGAGGCTAAAATGAATGAGGCCTTTTCTTACAGCAGGGCCCAGATCAGAGCTCCTAACTATGGGATTTGGTGCTGTTGCCTTTCTCCCCCGGGAGGGAGTAATTAGGTTAGGCAGGACAACCGCCACATTGTTTTAACAGAGGAGGGATTGTGCAGGCCAAAGTCCCACCAGCAACATGCTTCCCTCACAACAAAAATGCCAAACGGATTCTGCGGCGCTCGGACACACAGACAGAGAAACTTTTTTGTGTGTGTGGGGGGGGTTTTCTCCATAAAGTTTTTCACCGAGAGAAAAAGCGGGCGTTTTTTTTTATGCAGTCGGTACTGTGTGTATCCTATGAAAAGTCAAATATAGTCCAACGGTGTCAGATGTCCTCTTCATGTTGTTGCAGTTGTGGGATTCTGACTCTTTGTGGGACTCGGATCCCTTTAGTGTAACTGCGTCTACTCTCTCCTGTATCCAGAGGCTTGGCAACACACACCGCTCCTAACTAGTATAATATGGTTATGATGCATTTGCATTCCTTCCAATCCCCTAGGAAATACAATATGCCTATATCGTCTGTTTTAATCACGGTCTGCTTCCAAGGAAAGTAAAAGGAGAATACAAACAGCCACAGCTATGAAGAGGCTTTCTCAAATGTACTTCAAGTTCGTTTAAATACATCCTCCGCTGACTGATGGAGAGTAAATCAAACAAATCATGTTGCGAGAAAAAATTAAAAAGGACATGGAGTGCTCCCCAGTCTACTGTATTTACAATACACAGACTATGGCCTCTTTCATTCCCGCCCATTTCCCTCTCTTCTTTCCCGTCCCTTCTTTTCCTCTGTGCGCTGTATTCCCTGCTATAATCCCTCTGTCTTTCTGAACTGTTGTTTGACTCCTCTACACCGCTCTCAAGGCCTTCAGCTCCTCCAAGTATTAAAAAAACAAAAAGTAGTCACCATAATATGTACCTCTGCATAGCATACCCGCCCACACCATCCCTATTCACTTTCATCATAAATCTCCACAGCCTGGCTGCAATATACAGTCAATTTGTGGTCCCCATAAGAGTCCTAACTCTAGCTTGGAAATGTTTTATTCAGGTGTGCAGACAGAGAGGGAAAACAAGACAGAGGGATAAAATAAAATAAAAATGACTCGAGTAAATGTGTGTGAATTGAGTATGCGACTTTTAACAGACAGGTCCATAAGGCCGACAAGAGTCTTTTTCTCCACCGCAGCCTGCCACAGGTGGCTGAGATGATTGCGCTTTATTCCAGATGATGACCATAATGAGCCCAGTTTGAATTTCTCAGGGCTTTTCTTAAGACGTCGGACACGCTGAAGAGACTGACAGCAGCTTGACACGTCAGACAGACGGACGCTTTCGGGTCCGTTTTCCCTCCACCATTTCAGCAGAGCCCAAGAGAAAGGGGAGCGGCGCACACTGTTTCTCCATTACGGTTGCAGGCGATCACATCACAACAAGGGCTCCTATAACAATTTTAATTCGGAGACCCGCTAGACCAGCTAGCAACGTAATAACAGGAGAGTTGAGTGCAGCATGGAAGTGAATTTAAAAAAAACTAAAAAGGGTGTTTGAGGAGCAGAGCTAGTCCCACTCCGTGAACTCGCAGAATTAAGTCTGGCCCATCTGTGTTTTATATTTTTGCAGTGACATGAAATCTTCATCCTGCACTGAATTTTCCAGTCAAATATACAACTTTCCATGTAACGCACACTAATCCTGCAGCTATTTCTCTGAGCCTAAACAGAGCAGAAAGTTTATATCACAGAGTACGGTGCAGCTGTAGTTGGGATAGTAGTTACTGGCTGGCTGGGCCAAAAGGAGAAGCCACAGAGTTGTGTTTGAGTCTAACCCTGAGCCCTGCTTGGCCTCGGCCTCCTCCACTCAACTCTACTCTACTCTGATCCTGGCATTTCTTTTTTCAACAAGGCTCTATTTGACTCTACTGTACTCTGCTCGACTGTCAAGGGGGTCTCGAAACAGCCTCAGGCCCGCAGCGCCAGCCAGCAAACACAAGTCACAAGAAGCATAGAGTGCACACTCATACCCAACACATACACAGACACTTCCACACAAACAGTCGGTTAATAACACACAAACTCCCGCCCTCCAGCTCTGTTTGCTCACAGCTGCCAGGCCTCCTCAGAGTTCATCTGAGGTAAAGATATGTTATATTATGCAACCAAGTATAGATTTTCCACCCTTGGCCCTGTGCCAACTTCCTGCTCCGAAGAGTGAGCTCTAGCCCTTTGTTCCTTGGGGTGACAGCTATTCCTTGCCGGACAGGGTGGCCGAATTAGATACAGAGACAGAAATGGAGAGGGAAGGTAACAGGAAGAAATGAAAGGGAACACAACCTAACAAGCGGGTAGAAAAGACAAGAAAAAAGAAAAAAGAAGGAAAGAAAAGCATGCAGCTATGTCATCCTAATATATTGTTGTCTGTGATACTTTGTCTGTAACTAAAACTCCTCCTTCCCTATCTACTCTGTCTTTTCCCCCAGCTCTTGAAATCAGGTCACAACTGTTTTCATTACTGTTTGACTTGCAGGTTCATAAACCTCCAAGCGTCAACGTTCCTCCACCCACCCCGAAGACAGGAAAAGATTTTTTTCCCTCCAACATTAACCCAATAAATGCCTATTAAGCCCAATCGCATAGGCTTTCAGCCTTGTTCCCAGAGAAAGAGAATAAAAGCAGATCTCAAATGTTGATGCGAAGTTTAAGTCATGGATATAATCATTGCTGGGCTCATAATCTTATCTCCTAAATAGCCTATGTGGATTATACTCCTGCATGGTCACTGTTTTAATCCACTGTACTGGATCAACATATCCAGGACTCTATACTTGGAACTAGTTTGCCTCTGCTACAGCATGAGGTAATGCTGCGTGATGATGAGAAAAAGCCTCGGGGAATTTGAGGTACAATCAAGGAGCCAATCAATGCCTCTTTATCCCTCCTCTACTTAAAGGTAAGCCAAAGAAGCGGTGAAAAGATAATGAATGCTATGGCATCATTGAGTGGCGTCACTGCGTGATGTCATCCCTCGACAATTGAACAATCTCCCACACCACCGCCCTCTTCCAATTAACTGTGGCCGGATGTCTTTGTGTCCAAATGATTGCAATAGTCTCTCCAGGCTTACCCAGGTGTGCAGAGATGTTTCTTTTGCTAGGTAATAAAAGGATAGATGTCTGGATGGATGGATAGATAGATGGATAGATGGATGGATGGATGGAGTGATGAATGGATCGATGGATAGATGGATGGATGGATGGATGGATGGATGGATGTAAATCTACCTACTGTGTCAGCTGTAACAACTGAAGAGTTCCACTTAGGGCTGGGTATTCGATTGATTCACAGCTACATAAATGGCTAAAACAGTTAGCTAAAAAAGTTAGCTTAAAGAAATGGGAAAAAAAACTGTTCAATAATTTGGTTCAGGTAATGTATAAACAGTCAAAATAGTTAGCTAGAAATAACAGATAAATGGTTGAAATAGTTAGCTAAACGTAGGCTAATGGCTAAATGATTAGAACAGTTTGCTAAAAGTATTAGATAATTGTGTAATACCAAACTATTTTGCGGTTTTTACTTGCAGGTTCTGTTAAAGAGGAGTCAAAGCTAAGCTTTTACAGAACCTTATGTAGCATTTTCAACTTACACAAAGTGTCAGTGTTTTTTTTTTAACTCTTTAATTTCTTAACTACTGCAAGCAACTTAGGCAACAATATTATTTTCCATTTATGGTCTTATGGTCTTACAATTGGTAGGCATAGTTAGCTAAAAGTAAAGAGTAAATGTTCAGCTTCTGCCCTCCAAGTGGTAGGCCTATAGTACAAAATACCTAAACATTTGACACAAAATAAAATTTTAATAATATTCACTTGAGTTCATCTGACACGGTCCTGGGGGTACATTAGACAAAAAAGCTTGGGAACCACTGTCCTATATTACACACACACACACACACACACACACACACACACACACACACACACACACACACACACACACACACACACACACACTCTCTCTCTCTCTCTTGGCTGTAACACAGACATGCTGTTTTTTTTTATCTGAAAGAATGCACACCTGTGCCTCATGATTAAATATGTGCAGGTGCGTTATGTATGAGTCACCACAAAATATAGCTTATATACACAGTTAGGCTTGAATTCAAACAGACACACCTTCTCCAAATGCACAGAGGATTTGTTTCTGAATGGGGTAGCCCTATTGTGGCTACAGCTCCTGTCTTATTCACAAGACGATAATGTGTTTGCGTGTGCCATGTTTGTGTGAATGCCTGCATCTGTCTTTCTTTTCTTTTCTTTTTTCGGATTGTTGAGTTGACTGAGATGGAAAGTCAGCCTGGGAAAGTTTGTGAAAAGAAGGCTGCAGTCAAACACAGAGAGAGAGAGAGAGAGAGAGAGAGAGAGAGAGAGAGAGAGAGAGAGAGAGAGAGTGAAACGGTGCTCAGATTTCATCCAGATTAATCTGAGCTTTGTAATGACGGGTCTACTGTATATATTTAGCCAGTGCAGTGAGATGTAGGTCAGACAGGCAGGCAGGACAGGCTAAACAACATGCCCAGATTGCCCACGCTGAAATTAACCTTGAGTGGGCTGTCAATGATCCACAACAACAACTCTCTATCTCTTTCAGTTGACCTGTGACAGACTGATACAATGGCTTTCATGCTGCGTGTTTCGCTCGGTCACAAGTGTGAGCCCTTCACGTTCCTCCTTGTGGAAGACAAAAAAAAAAACATCGGAAATTCAACATCATAAAGCTTGTCTTTACGGCAACGTTACTTGTTGATTAAAAAGAATGAGCAGCGAATGAGTTACTGTCACCGTTCGCGACGTGTGTTGATACTGGCATTAGTTCAAATCTATTCAATGCAAGAACAAAGCACACTCAGAGACATTTCTCAGTCTGTCTTCTGCAGCACTAGAGACGGAACAAAACTGACCAAACACTGCGAACTGACAATTATTCATTTTACAACCCGCAACATGACTTTATGGACTGAAATCCTTTATAGCAATGGCAGTTTTGAGCTACTATCCACAGTTCCACTGGGTTTCTTTTTTGCGCCTGCTTATTCACTTCTCCTGGATGTTTGAGCTTCACCGTGTCGAATGATGTATGTGCAGATAGAGTTTTCACATTCATCTGCTGCAGGTGGAAAGTATAGGGCCCGGACCGAGCGCTGCAGCGATAGTTTCGGCGTCACCTCTATTTCTTCCGTCCGGGAGCGATCGTGTCAAACCAGGCAGGTAATCACGTTTAAGAAGGCCACGGTGAAGCTGGATACTTCACAAAATAAACCAAATTTCAAACTAAAACACCCAGGTTTATGGTGATTTTGGCTGTCTTGACTTCTCAGTTGTGTCTACAGCGAGACACGCGAATAGGCCCACGGAGAGAGAACGGGAGACGAACAGACAGAGTGACACACACACACACACACACACATTGGGAGAGGAAGAGAGAGAGAGAGAGAGAGAGAGAGAGAGAGAGAGAGAGACATTCTGTAGAGTGGAGAGGAGAAAGATCGCTTTGTGACCGGCGGAGAATTGCGCGTCTGGTATGAACAGTCAGGCGCGCGATCAGGCACGAATCTATGCTCCACGGCTATTCGCCACGCTTTAGAGTGCGGTGTAACCGGCCATTTTGGGCTTAGTCGACTAACATTTCTTTAGTCAATTAGTCATTTTTAATGCTGAAGGGCTTATTTCCAAGAAACTTATGAGCACATATCAGGTAAACCCACGATTTAATATGGCGCTTTTGCGTAATTCTCGATTGAAATCAACAAATGGATTAGTCGATAAAATCATATGAGTGTTATGTGTCGACTGAGAATTCCTTTAATCGAGGACACCGTTTCTCTGTGCTCACCTTAAATCTCATTTTAAGGCATGAGCAGGATTTGTATGACATCACAGCTAGTCTGCGAGCCAATCGGGGTTTAACATGCAACTTGGCACAGAGGGAGTAGGTGTCACTTTAAGAATTTTTAACAATGTTGTTGAACTTTTTGTAGGAAAAAACAACAACAACAAAACAAACTATCAAGTAGTATTTTTTGTATGTCTAACAATTGTGGAGAGGGTCTTTCAATTACTACAACACACTCAATCAATTCTAAATGATGCGCCACTCTGCAGCTCAAAGGTTTTGCCTTTGAAGCCCGCTCCAGTGTAAGCCAAGTGTGACAGAAATGGCGGCTGAAATGTGACATATCGCTGATACTCTCACAGATATAAGATCTATTCAAAACAAACTGAAGCCCAGGAGGAGGAGGCTGATGAAAGAAATATGTGTATGCCTCATGAAGTATCTTTATAAACCTAAGTCGCCACACCCTCTCTCACACAAACAGTCGATTTTTGTCTCTCTCTGTCTCTCTCTCTCTCTCTCTCTGTCTCATTCTTTCACACACACAAACACAACTTGTGTGTCACCGCAAACACCTTACCCTCAAATGCCCTGTCAGATTGGTTTACACAACGTTCCAAATACCCACATAATGGCGGCGCTGTTATTTAGGTTTATGACTCAAAATCAGAGGAAAGAACATGGTGTACTGATGTCCAAAGCTCAGCTATGACAAAGCTCTCAAATATTCAATGCGTTTCAGTTTTCTGCTCACGATCCGTTCTAGTAAAGGCACACTTTGTCTCGGTGGTTATACATTTTTGTTCTCTCTGCTCCCATATTGTACACTAAGTATTTTGCGTTCCTCTGTATATTCTAGCTCAATTATGTAATTTAGCACTCGTGTGTGTGTGTGTGTTCAGTAGCCATGACAACAGCGCAACATATCGGCGACCACAGAACCGCACCGGGGCCGCCGGCACTGGCGGGGTTGTGCCAAAGACTAATCCATGCCAGAGGTGACATGAGCGAAGGAAAAGTGAGGCGGGTGGAGACAACATGACACACACATCACACACATCACAACACACACACACACACACACACACACACACACATCAGCGTATTACTCTCCTCTCACTCCTTCCTTTTAAAACACAAGCGCACACACTGGATATCCTCCCATTCTTCTTGGCTGGAGCCTCCCATGGCAATAGCAGTAGGAATCCATTCTCCACGGATACTGGGACAGCTGTGCTGATATTGAATGAGACACAGTTGGTTATGCCTCTCTCTGCATGCAGCTCGAGATAAAAACTACATGCTACTTAATTCGAATCTATGTCGCCGGCTGCCAAAATGCGCCCAGCTCATCTCGTCTTTGTCTCCGCCACCAAAGAGAGCGCCCAATTTCTTTGCAAAAAAAAAATAAAAAAATCGCTGTAAATTTTCGCTCCTGCTGACGCACAGTGGCCCCCAGTCACCAGCTGACAATAAACACAGAACATTCATAACCCTGACAAAGACATTAATCACACGTATGTGTGTGTCTTCATAATTCTCTTCCGTTATATGCTCATAATGCAAATAATCCACAGCATGCCAGCGATTTTGAAGCCGCGAAGATAACAAAAAGCTCACATTCGATGCTCTGGGATGTCTACCTCTTTGTTTTAGGCCGCTGGCGCCAATGGAAAGGAGGGCAAAAATACCCAAAAAACAGCCACCTTATACGAGCCAAGCCAGAGTTCAATGTGTAAAATTTTTTTTTATTTTACACATTGAATTTTTAATGATGGCGGTTTGTGCGGTGGATTGGCCTACAATTGGCTGCGTGGTATGAATGAATAAGTAAAAGGAACACGGTGTCCCCGGTCCGTCAAGCGTCTGGCATCTTGACCTCCTGGTGTCCCGTGACGAGGGGAAAGGATCCGCTGGTACTGCACGCCACAAAACTGCAGCACAGCCAATCAGGGACTCCGATATTACCGCCTGTCTTCCTTTCCTCACACGTGCGCGCACACAACTCAGTTACAAGAGAGCACAAAAGATCAACCCCACCTGTCAATCAAGCGTACTATGAGTTCATTCTTCTGTCTGCTGTCCAAAAGCAGAGTGCTCTACTGGCTGCCGGGGTCACTTTCATCCACACAAACCAAACTTCTATTTGCTGTCTGGCATCAGTGAGTTACACTGCGGCTGTATACACAGAATTAAGACAGTTTAACTTGTGAACCAAAACCCCACAGTGATATCATAATTCAATATACCTATCTGAGAAATGTAATACAGGCAATAAGACCAATTCTGAAGTCCTTCGCAGTGTGACTTTGGCGCTTGCTTTTGACATGAAACTGCAGCGATTGGCTTTTAAAAAGGATTTGGATAAAGGTGAAACAGTCGCTTGGAAGCTGGCATCCCGGCTAATCTCGCGATAACCACTCGCAGGCCTAATTGGCATGAAGACGCCAAAGGTTTTAGGTGCATGTTTGCATGTCCGTGTGCACGCATGCGCACACGCAATGCGTGTCTATGTGCGCGCGCGGCGTGTATGTGTGGGTCTTTAATTCTGAAAAATCCAACATTTTCTGTTTATTCAGACTGCGGTTCCATCAGATTTTAATCCTCCGAACAGCTGTTCCAACTCATTTTGCAGGCCTTGGGAAGAGACAGAGAGGGGGCAGAGGGGGGAGGGGGGGGTGGGTATGTGGTGTGTAAGGACCACCTCATCAAATACGTGTAAATGTAAAGTTAATGCTTCAAAGTCCAGATATTGATTACATTCATTTCATCAGATTGTTCACATAAAACAAGCCACAGCTCATGCTCTGATTATTTTCACTGAAAACATTGCTGTCTGATAACGACTGATAGCCACTGGTGGTGACGTAAGAAAAATATAATACATCCTCTCGGAGCGACACATAGCGCTGATAAAGAAAGCTGCGGCGCTTCAGACTGGGAGGACAAAGCAATAAGTCATGTGCGCCGAGACGCTGACCTCGAAGCAGAGGAGACTTCTGACGGACAAAGAAAGCAGAGTACGAAGAAAAAAAAAACATTTGTCATGTAGAGAGTTCTTTCAAGCGATTGAAAATGAGCTGTCCGATAGCTAGCCTACACCTAAGCAAACAAGCAACTTGCAGCTGCATGAGAAAGATGGAAAGCCCAAAGGGAAAAAGTGCAGCGCAAATAAGAGTTTGCACTGATGCAATAAAAAATGAAAAGGAAAAGGAGGCTGGTGTTTTAAAACGAGTGTATAACTTTTTTTTTTTATTACAAATTTCAAATTGCACGTAAAAAAAAAGAAGCTTAGAAGCAATATCTGTAATGTCATATATATTTATATATATATATATATATATATATATATCTCTGTTCCAAAACTACAATCTGATATTTTCCTTTGCACACATTAAAACACAGCGTGGCCGGAGCTGCAGCCAGTTTTTTTGGTCTATTTGCGCTGCAGCATGACTGCATTTGCAACAACAACAAAAAGTGGTCTGGTTAAACCATATCGGCAGGAACAGGCTAGAAAAACACACAGAGAGAAAATGCAACTTTTCATTGGAGTAATCAAATATTTAGCTCTTTCCTGCACGGGCCTGTAATAACTCCAGCTGCAGGTCAGTGTGAGCGTCACAAGAAAAGAAACATTTTCTCAAGATGGAATATATAAAAACACAAACACCTAATGCGGAATAAATAGGGACTAAATAGGACTTACCACTAAGGCATTGTTTAGAAGGTGAGTAGGGTAATACTTTAGTGTTGAGAGGGTGTTAAGAGGCGAGGAGAGCAGGGGTCAGCGTCCAGGCGGGCAGAGGGGGGGGGGGCAGAGGGAAGGAATAAGTTAAAATGTCGCACCAAGTGAAAACAGTCTGAGATGAAAAACATTACGAGCTGCATAGAACTACAGAACACATTTGAAAAAAATGCAATGAAACCAATGAAGTTTTGTTTTAAGGTTGCAGATTTTTTTTGTGCTGCGTCATTGTGGCCTGCAAGGGAACGGACACTTTAGGTTTGGAGAAAGCAACAAAAACGGACAAAAAAACAAAACAAAAAAAAGAGAATCAAATAAATATAGGTTCATTAACTGAAAATTACAAGAGAAAATGATGCCGCGACATTGTGTGTTAGAGGCTTCAAAATATATTTTAAAAAATGAATGGGAAATTGAACTGGCTCCCACTTCTCATGACAAACCTATATAACATGAATTAACGGCCTAAAAATATGGAATTTTATTCCTAAATTAGATCAACATCAAAAACACACCAGTAGTCACACACACACATACACACACACACACACTCCTTTACTCTCAAGGCTCTCCCCGTCATTTGCTTCCATTACGCACTGTCCGCCACATCCCAGCACGCTGCTGCTCTCCAGCATGGCTTTTATTTGATCACAGTTAATAATTCAAGTGATTGTTTACAATTCGTGCCATATCTGAGATCCAAGCTCAAATTCTTAATTATTAACAGAAATTAAATAAACAAAATGTGCCTCCCCGTCTGCAGACGGAGCTGCAAGAGAATGCTGTGTGTGTGTGTGTGTGTGTGTGTGTGTGTGTGTGTGTGTGTGTGTGTGTGTGTGTGTGTGTGCGTGTGTGTGTGCGTGTGTGTGAGAGAGCTGGTGCCGTTTGCACGGAGAGGAAAGTTGGGTTGGGTCTCTGCACAACACACATAAGGTACAATATTTTTCAAGTGACAAGATACACATTACGCTTTTTCGGCTCAGCCAATGGCACGCTGTAAGTTAGCCTCATGTGCAACATGTGTACTGCATTACACTCTGTGAGCTTCTGGTGTCAACTAGTTAACTTCAAGAAATGTATATAGCTAAATAAAAGCTTCTTTTGTTCCGAGATGATCTGCTCATTTTGTTCGGAGATGATCGGCTGTGAAATTATTATTATTATTTATTTATTTTTTTTATCAATTACAGATATAGTCATCATCTCTAAAGGCCTGTTTGGAAATGCATGCTGGACAACTCACAGCTGAGGGACTGCTTTTTTCTTTTCTTTTTTAAACAAGTGAGTATCTTATACACACACATATCCTCATCTATAGGCAATATGTGTAATGCTGTAAGCATAATTTACTAATAATGAATCGGTTTCTACGTTCTGTCTACTTCTAAGTTAGATTCAGTCCCTTAAGTCGACACACAAAGTAGCCCATAATATTTTCTCAATAAAATGAAGAATTAAGGGGAAATAATAATAATAATAAAAAAAATCTCCTTTCCCCCTCTCTGGTGTCATTGAGACGACGACATTACGATCCGAGATGCGAATGTTTTGAAATGGAAACCAGAAGCGACTCGTGGCGGCACCAGAGGGGCCCGGGAACGTCCTCTCAGCCAGTGGTAGCAGCGAGAGGCATACGATGCTGGGTGGAAAACTCTTTTAATAAAACCACTGGTAAAATCAGGGTTGAATTACACATGAAACAGGCCCTGGCGGCCCGCTGTCAGACGAAGCCAATGAGGGATAAACAAGTCCGCTTTATAAGAGTAAGAATTCCAGCAGCTGTGTGTGTGTGTGTGTGTGTGTGTGTGTGTGCGCGTGTGTGCGTGTCGCTGCCACCGGTTGGCTTAAATGAAACCTTGAAAACCGTGTAGTAGGCCTGGAAAACAAGGTACGGGAGGGAAACACTTACAGCTAGAGAATTTGAGATTTTTATTTCAGAGGGCTAATGACAGTTTACTGTATATGAAGATAATAGCGTGAGATTGTTGGATTTGACATTCTGAACATCTGACATTTTACGGCTGTGGCGGATTGCATACAGCTGCAACATGCACCAACGCTGCAAAAAAGCTCCCTGAAAAAGTTCTACGAGCAGCGCTGTATTACTCTGTCCACTCTCTCTCACTGTGGGGTTTTTTCAGCTTCGGGTGAACGATTTAAAATAAAAATATAAAATAAATGCAGGTTTCAACAGGATTAATCACTAATAAAAGCAGAGAAAATAAAGAGTTAAAATGTGACTGAAAAGCCAAATCGAATCGGTCAAGAGGTAACATTTATTACAGATGCCTCACATCTGAAGAGACGCATTTCACCACATTGTATCCACTATAAAAAAAAAAATTTTCAAGTTCAAAACAGCTACTCAATAATCATTTCCTGATTCCCCACACACACAACAACAACAGCAACAAAGTGACAAATAGCATGTGTGAAATGTGATGTTGGAGCAATCATTTCTAAAAAAAATAAAAATAAAAGCGGCTGCTTTTAGAATATGAACAGCTCAACAAAAAAAAAAAGGCATGCCAAGCCTGCAGCATTACCCACAGCAAAATGTTAGAGGAAGCAATAAGAAAAACACAGACATTTATTTTGTAAAGTTTGTTTAAATTGACTGTAACCGGAAAGGCAACTGCTGTCTACGCTAATGAGGATGGGGTGGGATGGTGGGGAGAAACAGGAACATGAAGAGACAGAGGCTGAAAAATAAATATAAATATAAAATCAAGTAGTTCCTGTTAACCTGGAACATGTCAGCACGTGTCAAGTGGGACAACTTGTAAGATAGTCAGCTAGTACAGCAAAAAAAAAAAATAATAATCCAGAAATAAACACATTATCACAAAAGATGCAGAGTGCCTGAGCTGTTCTTCACAGTTTATAATCGCGCACTCACGCACGCACGCACGCACGCACGCGCACACACCACACACACACACCAATGTCTCTCCTCTCCCGGTCTCAGCTCCACATGAAAGCAGCCCGTAAAGGCGGCAGTGTGCGCCCTGCTCAACGGACAAACACTTGGGAAAACCCGTCCAGCAGTTCCTATCAACCTCCGGGTCCACATTCTGCCTGTCCCTACGCTCTGCTTTCCCCTCCTCCTGCGGGCTCCCCTCCTTCTTCTTCTTCTTCTTCTTCTTTTTTTTTTTTTTTATATGAAATACATTTCAGGAGAAGCGCCATTTTCTCTCCAAAAAACCCCATGTGCGATGGAAACGCACAAGGAAGTCTCTTCCACTTCGCGCGGGGCAAAAACGCGCACGGAGACGGCACGGCTGTCGGAGAGTTGAGGTGAAGTTTCAGAAAGACGCTCCAACACAACTACTAAACACACAGTAACACAACAGACAGAGGCAGCGCGATCCGAAATACCCGGCGTCCCCGGCTATTACAAGCTTACAAAAGAGTGAAAGAAGAGAAGACAATTTACCTGTGTCAAGCAGTACGGGGAGTACATGGTTGTTAGCTTTTTTTTTTTTAGTTTTTTTTTTCTCTCTCAGAAAAAGGAGAATTGGAGAGCTTATTTAAGTTGGATGGAAGCTCGGTATACAGTGCTGCATTGCAATCGCTCGCCGTCCTGTTTCTCTCACTCCATGCTGCTGCAGCTTACAGTAACCCCGCCTAGAAAGTGAAAGCTTGCACAAACTTTCAGGGAAAAAACTTTCTCTCCCTCCCCTCCTCTCCTCTCCTCTTGCAGGACTTTTTTTTTTTTTTTTTTATCGCTCTCCTATTTCGAACACATTTCTCCTGAAAGGCGGCATATTTTCTTCTTATTATTTTACGCTACATTTTTTTTTAACACCAAAGATTAGTCGAGGTGTTGCTGCCTGGCACAACTTTTGAATAAAAAAAATAAAAAGAGACCAATCTTTCTTTTGGTGAATCTTCGATGGCTGTCTGACGCGCTGCGCCCCTACATCTTTTCCATGGTAAATGGTATGCTTTCGGTTGAGTTTCTACAGAGGGATCAGTCATTCGGTGTAGTGTTGCATGTATCTGTAGTTACACTGTTGTTACATTTGGACTTAACCCTCGTTCTGTCTTACGTCTTCTTACCACTAGTTTTACACTTCTTTTTTTGGAATTCATGGTCAATGAACCTCGTTTATTCTACATGACATTTTGCCTACTTTTGGAGTAAAAAATAAGCAGAAATTGTGAATTATATTTTGATAGTTAAGTTTCATAGTTAAGATCAGAGGAACATACATATATGTTTATGGCTTATTAACAGATTTTGACCCGGGTAGACCATGAAAGTAGTGATCATTAATTTAAATTTTTTTTTATTTTACCATTGTATGGAACCATCCATGTTATTTTGGGGAAAATTTGGTTAAAAGAAACGCCATACTTCTGATAGAAAAACTTTGAAAAAGGGTCAAATTTGACCCGAGGGTTAAAGGACACATAAATTCATTATCAGAATAGATCTAAAAAAAAAAGAAAAGAATATAGTATAGGATACGGGCCTATATAGTTAGACCTGTGGACACTTTTTTTGTAGTTATGATGTGACACACAGACACATGAACGTCTCTGATTTGACTTTGTTAATAATGTATATAATGGACAAGCCAGGGTTATGTAAGTGCAAGTCAGTTGCATGGACAAACTATTACAGCTCCTGATGGGAGGATTGCAGCTCTTAAGTCTCGCGCATTAAAAGCTAAAGTTTGCACCGGCTTACTGTATATTGCCTCTTTAATTCATTTCCAGGCGTTTGAAAATCAACGCATTATCTCATCACAGGCTGTAAAGTTAAGACTATTTATTTACTGAACCGTATTTGACCCAGTCTGGAAGCCGCAACTGTACGTTTCAAAAGCAGTGAAGTGAGTCCAAGCCAAACAGTTACAAACAGTTACTGCGGCATTCACCATCAAGCAGAGCAAACAGCGAAGACAGACATATAATCACAGCCTCTGAGCAGTATCAAAATACTAAATTAGTCTAAATTGGGGTGTGTGAGGAAACAGAAACACACACACACACACACACACACACACACACACACACACACACGACAGCCACACACACACACACAGGCCTACACAAACAAACAGTGAGTGATACATGTGTGGCACTGTGGCAATTTGGGTGGGAGTGAAGTCATTGTGAAGAATGAAATTCTGGGCCTGACATTGGAGTCCCACAGATTTATGAGGCCTACTGCTTGTGTATGTCTAGCGCAAGCCTCTGCAGGCGAAACAAAGGGATCTGGCCGCTGTGTGGCCAATCACTGCACACGGCCAGACAGGCGAGCCAGAGACGCAGGCGGGGAGGGAGAAAGTGTGTGGTCAGGAGTGTATGTACGCCACAGAACTGTAACCTCCTGGCCTCGCCGCCACACAAGAGACGGTCCTCCCCACGAAAAACGCCCACATAAGTCGCTTGTTCAAGCAGCAATTATGACTCAAGTGGTTGTCGTAGTTATGATGGGAGCAAAGCAGGAAGTAACGCGAAGAAGTATAAAAGCGCCAAACTTCTGCGTAAAGAGGCAGGTAGGGTTGGTGGATGGGTACTATGTCACGGGCGTAATCGGAAGTGAAGTAGCGTCTGATTTGAACCCAAACCACGATCTTTTCCTAAACTTAAAGCGGCTATTTGTAACTATCAGTTTGTGTTGATTCTATAGCGGCCCCCCTCCGGACAAAATACCACACCTGCTGTCGTAAAGATCTTTTAGAGCAGGGGTCACCAACCTTTTTGAAACTGAGAGCTACTTCATCGGTATTGAGTCATATGAAGGGCTACCAGTTTGATACACTCTTATGGAATAACAAATTTGCTCAGTTTGCCTTTAGTTATATATGGTTATTAATGATAAATGATACTCATCTATGTGAAAACACTGATCATGTTAATAATTTATCACAATAATTATCAACAATGACTTACCAAGGTGGGAAACCATGTTGGTGATCCCTGTTTTAGAGTTAGCGTTACCGGGAGGTCACATACAGTAGTTGCGCTGAATGTTTTGCTCGGACAGACAATCATTCATTTACAATAATTAATATGCCACTGATGCATCGATCGCATTTCGATCGTTGCATACGATAACTTAGCCTCCAACAAATCAGACCCGGGGAAAGGCATTCATGAAAACTAAATAGAAATAGCGATATGTTCACTGTTAGTCTCAGTTGCTGTTACAGGTCAGATGGAAGATGGAAAATTACTGCAAAAAGTTTCTCGTAGCTACTTTAAGGAGTTTGGGTGCCTAAATATAACCAAACTGCAACGACGTGTTTCAAAAGGCTACCGTTACGTTCTCCGGTTTAGAAATAAGGTTGTATTTCCTGCCACCGCTAGGGGGCCTTATTTAGGAAACGCTCATGTAGGTCGTATTAACAAACAACCTATATCAGTGTATGGTTTGGAGGACGTGTTGCCACACAAGTTTGAATACCAGCATTCCTCTGTGTGAATATGATACATTTCTTATATGAAATAAGGGTGTAGGTTTTGTATCAACATTGGGGGAACACATTATAAACGGGGAGTCTGGGGGTCGTCCTACATAGAATTTTGGGCGTCAAACACTTCATTTCCTGCCTTCTGGTGCATTTTTAATGCAACAATTTATGGTGCAAATGTCTTTATTTATGTAAAAAGGAAATTATTATTCTCCTGTATTGTTCGAAACTTTCCGCACATTTAAAACATCACACGTGTTTCTGGATGTTTTCTTTTAGGAATCCTGTGCGTCTCAACAGCAAATCTGTTAGAGGATGAGACCTAGTTAAAGCCAGAAGCTCCAAAGTTTAAATCTACATAAATCTTTCTTTATTTTTCACTTCCGGTTGTGTTCTTTAACCCAAAGAAGCAAAGAAGACAGTTCTTGTTTTCCATACGAGTTTTGAGCCCCCTGAAAGGTTATTTATACCTCTTTAGGGGAGTGGGTTGTCTTTCATATTTTTACCTCTTTCATATTTTTACACCCCCCACTCCCCTCACACACACACACACACACACACCCTTTTGGTCTCTCTTTGGGCAGTTGTATTGACTTCATAGCCATGGCCTTCAACATTTAAGGGATATTCTTTGTTTTCAGCTCTATTTTGCAGCGAAGTCATTAAAAGTACCGCGAGTGCAAAAGGTTACAGCGAGCGGTTAGGCAGGGATCAAACCCCCCTCCTTTATAGAGTCGACTTGCATGCAACACACGCAAACGCTCCTCTGCCGTGGCTCCCTAAATGAGCCACACATTTAGTGGTCTGTGTGAGTAAATCTCTCATTAAGTAACACATGGTAGAGCCATATGCTATGGTTGGTGGGTCTGCTGCGGCTCTGCTTTTTCACACACTTGGAATATACATATTTACCACTGCTGTACAGTGGCCAGCGCTGTAATGACTTCACCCATCAGCTCGGAGCTGTTGTACAGTTGCGTTGAAAAAACGGAGGCTTTCGCTAATAAATGATCAGAGAAATTAATGTGTCATTTTTTTTTACTGTTGACTACTTCAGGGAAGCTTTAGGTCTGCAAAACCGGTTGTTTAAGGATGACAGTGAGCACCCATTGTCCTGAAATGATCACACTCCGTATGATACCACACCTGGCTGTCTGTCTAAGGAAACCGGACGCAGCACATGGGAGATAAGCTAAAAGTGTGGTTGTGCTGTTTAGCTGAGCAGATGTCAGCTCTAGCGGCCCACAGTTAACATGCAGTGCACGTGCAGATATGGAAGCTTTGCTTAAAGGTTCCATATCATGCTCATTTTCAGGTTCATACTTGTATTTTGGGTTTCTACCTAAACATGTTACATGCTTTAATATAAAAAAAAACATTCTTTTTTTTAATCATACCGTCTGTCTGAATATAGCTGTATGTCTGAAACACTCCGTTTTAGCGCAGGTCTCTTTAAAAAGCCCTGCTCCTGAAAAAGCCCAGTTTGCTCTGATTGGTCAGCATTTCGAGGTGTTCTGCATCTGCGCTATCAGAGTCTCTGCAACGTCATTGCAGCCGGGGAATGAATGTAACGGCACTGTAACAGCCCTTTCTACCTATATATAGTATAGTGACATCGCAACTGTACGGAAGTCCTGACGGTTAGTTTAAAGGCACAGCTTCTGAATATGGGCTGTAGGCATTTCTCTGTGGATTGAGGGTTGTGATACTTTCACAGTATAAATATAGCACCTCAACCTGCTTTTTTACAATATGGGACCTTTAAAGCTATAGTGTGTAGTTTCTGTCTCCCCCATGAGGAATTCTAATCCGGGATTTCTACTGGATGCGGAACGGCTCCGGAACGGCGGCGGAGTCATTAGGTTTCCCTTAAAGTCAATGCGTGTATTTCCACTGACTGCAGAACGGCTGCGTTACGACTCCGGCACAGCTCCAGTGATCTGCAGCCCTCCGGAGCAGATACGCAGAGCTTCTATTTTTGCCGGACGCCGAAGAGCTCCGCAGCAATTCAGCACACGGCAGATAGTGCGGGACAGGAAGTCGAGTACAGAAGCAAAATTAAACATCCGGTTAATTTTCAAAATAAAATACACCGTGCTCACAGCGGATCATATTTTCCTGCACTACACCTTGAAAACACAGCACAGAGTTGTTTCCCCTCTAGTCCTCTGGATGGAAACAAACTGTTGTCGGTTTTGTGGTTCTATTCTACGTGAATTTGCGAGAACTTGTGGGTCGTCGTGACTACAGCTGCCGCAGCCGTGCCGCAACAAATCCGGACCTAGTGGGTATTGACGGACGGCGGAGCACGCAGCCGGCAAGCAGCGGAGCCGGTCCGCAGCCGTTCTGTATCCAGTGGAAATCCGGAGTAAGTAATGACAACAATTCTGTCGGTGCATCCACATGATACAAGCCTTCCGGGATCACGCTTCACCCCCACCCCTCCTCCACAGTTGCTAGTAGCCAAGGAGGACACGGAGGATTAAAAAAGCATGATGGACTCTTCAGAAGAGGTAATTATCTTCACTTGATTTTCTGCGTGCGAAAGTCGCCGGACGACACAATCTTCTGAACATAGCCATACTGAGAAATCCAGAGAGAGTTTTTCTGATAATTAGCTTTGTAGCAACTCATTTGGCAATGGCTTGAATGTAACGGACATTCATTAATATCAAAAAGTTAAATAAGATAAATGATTTAAAGATAAATCAGAGGGGTCACTGCAAAAGGCTCCTTTTTACCAAGTCATTTCTGCATGAAACTTAACTCTTTAAAGTAAAAAAAACCCACAAGAACATATTACTGTTTTCCTGTTTAAATCAAGTATTTTCTGGTCGCAATTTCTTGCATTATCCCTACGAATGAATGATTTTGCAATTATTAGGCTAATGCTTCCATTTCTAAATTGACTTTAGTGTCTTTTTCTTTTTTCTACCTTTGGAACACTATAGGCTACATTGTGTGATATTGAACTCATTTGAGTAAAAAAAAAAAAAAATCCCTTGTGGTCCTTATTGTGTGATATCGTTCTACTTTCTATAATGTTTGTGATTTTACTGTCTGTTTGCAAACGGAAGAGCTCAGTATTCATTTTAATATCTGAAGAGCTCATTGGCCCTGATTTTTATGCATACCATAAAGTGTTGCTGGCGCCCTCTGATTTTCTCGGTGGAGCTCCTGTAGCCCATATACAGTATGTATGTGCTGTTTGTAATGGACGTTCACTAATATCAAAAAGTTACGCACTAAAGCTTTAAAGAAGTGGCTCCCAAACGGGTGGGGTGAGACAAGATAAATCAGAGGGGTTACTGGGTCACTGCAAAAGGCTCCTTTCTACCAAGTCATTTCTGCATGAAACTTAACTTTTTAGAGTAAAAAAACCCCACAAGAACATATTACTGTTTTATTATTTTCTGGTCGCAATTTCTTGTATTATCCCTCGTTGGTATGAATGATTTTGCAATTATTAGGCTAATGCTTCCATTTCTAAATTGACTTTAGTGTCTTTTTTTTTTTTCTACCTTTGGAACACTATAGGCTACATTGTGTGATATTGAACTCATTTGAAAAGAAAAAAAAAGAAAAGAAAATTTAAATCCCTTGTGGTCCTTATTGTGTGATATCGTTCTACTTTTTATATAATGTTTGTAATTTTACTGTCTGTTTGCAAACAGAAGAGCTCAGTATTCATTTGTATATCTGAAGAGCTCATTGGCCCTGATTTGTATGCATACCATAAAGTGTTGCTGGCGTCCTCTGATTTTCTCGGTGGAGCTCCTGTAGCCTGTATACAGTATGTATGTGCTGTTTGTCTATACTGTATTAACATTTTCTGATGAATGCGTGAGGACCAGAACATCGTCAACAAAGGGAGTGTTAATTGATACAGGACAGTGTGCAGGATTCTTTGTTTTCTTTCCATTTCAAGACTTTTTCTAAAATCCCTATCACCTATCGCTATTCTTCATTCAAAAGCAGTAACCTGCCTTGTTTCGAGACACAGTTACTCATTTCTAGCTCTTAAGTTCCTAAAACGAGTTGATTTCTATCGTACCTGCAGATTTTGCGGTTGAGGTTTTTAGAACTGAATTAAATACAGAAATGGCTTGATAAAATGGAGATTTTTTTCTTGTTATAATACTGAACGCTGACTGGCCTCTCAAAACCTTTCACATTAAAACAATCCGACAAAGAAATCTGCTCATAACTCACATCCACACTACAACTACACGCAAGCAGATATCTCTTCATTGTAAGGCTTCACAATCCAAACAGGTCGGGGCTTAAAGAACTGAACAAAGGCACTGCAACATCTTACTCTTTACCACTTCTAGTACAGGGTGTCAAATTCATATCTGTGTTCAGTTTTAATATCCCCTTTTTTTTTTCTTTTTTTTAAAGCAATTGCACTTTCTCCCTGACGTGTAAGCCAAGAGCACACAGGCAGAAATAAAGAGAGAAAGAAGGAGAGCCGTGATATAGAAAACTAAGCCCCCAACAGCAGACCTCCTGGTGAGAAGTTGGAGGTGGACACCCTCCTGTGGATGTTCTTGAACTCGCTGCCCCTGGAATCCAATACAGCCCCAGCGACGCTCCTCCCCCTCTCCAAAACTCTCTCTTCTAGCAGCCGTGCTACTCAATTACAGTCATAATGGTTCATTTCTGTACCCCGAGACACACGATACACTGTAGCAACCCAGATTCTGTGTGAGACTTGGCGTAAGTCTTAACTCTGGGAAACACACTGTAGCCTAGAAAAACTGGCTCCCACCTCATGAACTATCACATTTTTTTGTTGTCATCCAATTCCCCCCCCCCCCCCACACACACACACACACACACACTCTGTCCTCTCACCCTCCCCATACCCCACTCCTTTGTTTTTATTACCATTCTATATCTCTACATCGATCGGCGTAAATCCACTGCGCCCGCTGCGAGGATTCGTCTTTTCTTTTTTAGAAAAGCTGCTCACTTTCTTTAACTTTGTATTCCTTTTGTTTCACTTTTCATACGACGAGGCAGACTGCACATTATCGTCATAATTTTCACTCCCATGAGGCGAGGGCGCTTCGGTTGAAGTTGCAAAGGCCCCTTTTTTTTTTTTTTTCTTAAATGTGCGTGTGGAAATAATGATTGTAATGGTTTGCAGCTGAGTAGAGGGAGCTGTGAATGACATTATGATTGTGGTGCAATTACCAAGAGCATGAAAACACACTGTCAGTCATAGTAATGAGTAATGACTCAAATAACACATTTAACACAACACATGAAAAAAAATTTAAATTAAAAATTTAAAAATAAAATAATAAGAGATGCATACCCTGTATGAATCTGATACTACAAAGCATTCAGGCATCCCAGGACCTCTGGAGGGTTCTTCGTTCAACAGAAAGGTTTCGGTTGCCTGAAATGTAACACAACAGTCATTTATTCATTAGTTGACACTGTCTTTATGTTCAGGGAATTTCAAAACACAGGAAAGCTGGGTGCAAAGCTGTAAACGCAGGTTTATCCTGCTGCTTCTGATAATGACCTATTTATTAATCATCCTCAAGTCCCACCACCAGATAACTGCTTGAGAAACTTTCATCTTTACATTACACAGATACACACACACACACACACACACACACACACACACACACACACACACACACACACACACACACACACACACACACACACACACACACACACACACACACACAGAGTTCACGGTGTGTGCTGCCTGCCTGAACCCATATGCTGTGCAGGCCCGAGGCCCGGCCCTGCCAGTCACCACCACTTGAATGGGGAGCAAAGTGTTTAGCTGCCGTACCCGCACGCACACAATACTCCCAACACAATGGCATTTCCTGTCCCTGCTATTTCACCTGCATGGTCACTTTTCTGTCTGCGTGCACTGATTCAGCACAAATCATTCACACATACATACACACACACACACACAGTCATACGCACGGTCACATACGACACACGTTCGGCACAGACTCGCACATACGGAGGCCATACGTCTGCCAACATATACACATGCGAACACAAGCCCTTGGCCACACTACTGGCCCCGCATTGCATTCCCTGAGAGATGCAGCTAAATTATTTATTCTAAGTGTTTGTTTCTATTCAGCGCAGTTCATTTGTATGCCGTGGGACGCGCCAGCAGAGACTTGGGCTCTGAATGAGCATCCATTGCAGTTCTGCTGTCAGTTGAGGCAGCCAGGCCAGGCAACATGGATGGGAGGGAACCACAGACTGAGGACACTTTTTAGTCCAAACTGGTCCAAAACAAATAGTTTTTTTTCGCCAGGCTAAATTTGAATGTCTGTTTTGGATATCAACTAAACCTGTTAGACGGGGGCTAAAAATTGCTAGGTTAATGAAAATAACTCTGAGTTAGGGGAATAAAGTTTAAGACCAGGAGCTTTAAGTTTAAGTTGCTGGAGAGAGGAGAAGAAATAATCCTATTTTCCAGAACTTTAACTTCTCGTCTCTTAACATACCTTAAGCAGAAACAAACACGGACCCAAAACAGGAAGAAACATTGCTCGTAGCCAGCTACAAAAATGTAAAGTTATACTATTTAAACTGGCATGTGAGGTAAACAATCTTTCAGGGGTTTCAAACAGACATTAGGCTACTTAAGCATTTACATATGCACACCAATACGCACACGGTGACACGGGATTGCACTTGGTTGGAGAAATACATGCGCAGGCACATGCATAAAATCAGAGCACTATAATAAGTCCCAGACTTGGGCTAACCAAGCTGCGGCTGGAGACACAGGCTATTCATATCCTTCAGAATGAGAGGTTACAGCCCGAGCCTTTTCCCTTTCCCTTTTACTGTAACACAGGAAAGGCATCTGTGTGTGTGATTTCACTCCATCTCTGCCGCGAACGGTCAAGCAGACGGATTGATTAACATAAGATTAACATTAGTTTGTTTAGCGTTGCCTCTCTTCCTTGCAATAAGTTCAGCGAGGGCCACGTTGAAGCGTTCACTCGGCTTAAAAAAAAAAAAGAAAGTTTGTGTTCAAGTCATCCAAGTGACTAAGAAAACACTCGTCATGGCGTTCGGCCTCAGCATCCAACCTCTGGCCTGTCATCATTAATATGTGGGGAAACACCGGAGGAAAAACATTTAAAACCATTTGTCCCACTAAATGGTGCCCCTGTCAAGCTTCCTGGGCTTTCTGTTAAGCTCTTAAACTGCCCAGTCCAGCTGAAGGATATATTTTACTCTGTTGATAATCACAGAGTAGCACAGAACAAGGCACGCTGGTAGTTCTAGCTGCCTCTTTTCTGACAGGTTTGAGTCATTTAAAGTTGAAAAATGATTTTGCGCTGCACAGAAAATGGAGATCAAGCTGATACAATAATAATGAAAGGATAAAAACGTGGGTCTGTTAAAAGGAATGAAGCATATCTCTGTCCATATCTTTCTCTCATTTGTTTGAGACTGATTGTTTGATGTAGCTCCCTACAGCACTGGCCCCTTCTCCACCCCCCTCTCTGTGAGTTTTTATAGAGCATGGTATCAATTATATATATGTGTATATATATATATATATATACACACACACACACACATATACACATATATATATATATATATATATATATATATATATATATATATATATATATATATATATATATATATATATATATATATATTCAGCATATGCCCAATCCATATGGCCAGCCTAGAGCAAGAAAAAAAGGCATAGAGCCTCGTTGTAATTAACACTTAAAAAGCTCTAGGAGTCATATGATGTCTGGGATGTTGACTTTTTTGGTGACCGAGACGGAGTGTAATACAACACTGAAATGGTTGTCAGATTGTATCAATGGAGAGCGCAGACAATGTCTTTATGACTGCAAACAAAGTGGAAAAGAGGATGAGGAAATTTCAGAGCCCAGGCCAAAGAACATTTGTTTTCTTGGTCAATGTCACAGTTCATGTCTTTATGTCATGTGTGTGTGTTCAGTGATTTGGGAAATTCGCCATGGTGCTTTCTTACCGCGAGTGTGCTGAGAAGATATAAATCTCATGTGTGCGAGTACAAACTGGCCCCATTAGCGAACTCAGAACTGTGTATGTTACTCTGTGATCCGGTCACATAGTGTTCCCAACACAAACCTTTGGGGGGGGGGGGGAAATCAGAACAATGTTTTTTCACCTGTTGTTCAGCCACCGGTTCAAAGGTAATTTAAAGAGGACACATTATGCTCATTTTCAGGTTCATACTTGTATTTTGGCTTTCAACTTGAATATGTTTACACGGTTTCATGTTCAAGAAACACATTATTTTTCTCATGCTGTCTGTCTGAATATTCACTCTCTGTCTGAAACGCTCCGTTTTAGCGCCTGTCTCTTTAAGCCCCCCTCCTGAAAAAGCCCAGCCTGCTCTGATTGGTCAGCGTTTCCGGGTCTTCTGCATCTGTACTCTTTCTGCACCGTCATTGCAGCCGGGGAATGACTGTAACGGCACTGTAGTGGCACTTTCTACCTAGATATACTGTATTATAGTTGTAACATCACAACCGTACATAAAGGCACAGTTTCCAAATACGGACTGTGTGCATTTCTCTGTGGATTGAGCGTTTTCATCCTCCATTCTTTATGCTATGCTAGGTTAAGCTGAATTTCGGGGGAAAAAAGCAAAAGAGGGGATTGTCCAATATGTTAACTGTTCTAAGCACTGCAGGTTGCAGGCTGTTCTCCACCATTTGTAAATAATAAATTAAAAAAAAGCTATGAAAACTACTGCACTGTAATTCATATGTAGTCCACATATTTATAACTGTATGCACCACACGGACAGTATAAAACTGTATCGGGAGTAGGTCGGATGGGTAGGTCTTAAAACACAGGGCTGTTAAGCAGGGGAGTTCATGACCCGGAAGAAGTTAAGGGGAAAACACAAGACTTTCACCCAGGAAATGGACGTTTGTTTCCCTGGAGTAGGCTACAACTTAAGGGGACTGGTGTTTTAACTCAAACCACAAACTTTTTTCTAATCTTAACTAGTTGTTTTGGTGCCTAAACTTAACTGCAACGGCCGCTGAAATGACCAGGGCCTTACGGTGCCCTGTACCCTGCTCACAGTAACCTTTTTCTCGGCTAAATTTAACCGTAAAGGCCGCTTAACTTAACTGTCATGGGGCCAGTCACGTGACGACCGGTCACGTGACCGCGTGCGGTCGCCGCAATTCCGTAATATATAATACTCATTGTTATGCATACGTTTTCGTAGGATATCATATGAACCCATTAATGAGAATGCGTTGCAGGTTGTTAAACCCGTCCATTGACCCAATGTACTCTGACAGGCAGGCAAAGAGGCCTACTGATTGCGTGAGTGTCATCATGAATTTTAATGTCCACAGTAACTCAGCTGCACTCTGCAGCTATGTGGTGTATATACAATAAGTCAGATCTAAAGGGGGTTCTCAAGGCATTGGATATATTAGCGCACATATACATATGGCCCACCTTCCCCTTTCTCTCTAATTCTCTTGATCCTACACAGGCACACAGCAGCACAGAAACCACCTGGGTTTCCATGTTTCTGGATACACAACAATCCAGGAGAGGCAGGTATCCTCCCAACCACTGATTAACAACCTTCTGATCATTCCACGGCAGCCTCCTCCTAGTCACTCGCAGCGTCGACTCTGCGAGCTCAAACACTTTCTAGCGCATCAGAGACTTTTATCTTCTACTGCAAAACACAAACTGATATCCTACCCAGTCCCACTTTATTCAGTCTTAATTGTATCCCCATTCTTCACCTGGTAACAAGCTAACAAACCTGTGCAGATGTGGCAAGCACATCAAAGAGAGGGAGGGGTGGGAGGGGGAACTTGTTTGTAGAAAAAAATGTGTGGGGGAATATGAAAGGGGAAATTTACGTTCTGTGAGTCCAAGCCAGAGCCACCTCAGGGAGAAATGCTGGAAAAATGTGATATTTTACACCTGCATCTCAGGAGGTGAGGAACGAGACAGGGAGCAGGGGAGGCGGTAATTAGAGGAGAGTGTGTGTGTGTGTGTGTGTGTGTGTGTGTGTGTGTGTGTGTGTGTTTATAAAGGATTTTTAGTATGTTTCTGGGGCTTGCCACTGGTTCTTTTTCAGCATTCAATTTGGTACGATGCATTCGATGCCAGATTATTAAAAATGCTGAACCTGGTTACAAATGCTAAAAAATAAAAGTGTTGAAAATTTAAACAAATATGCTAATATTGTTACAGTGATAAATAGCTGGCAAGCTCTGTTTAATGAATAATGCTATTGGCTCAAAATCCTCATTAAGGCCCTAAAGACGAGAGTGAAGAGAGAAAATACATGTATTGTTGTTGTGGGTTTTTTTTTCTTCTCCGAATTAAACTCGGAAGGCAGAAGATACCAACACCTTCCCAAATTAAGGAGATTCAAATTACTCGGTTACACAGCTGGTGTGCAGTCTGGGGTGTCTTGTGAAACCAATTAATGTGAGGGTTAAAGTCTTGATAAAGTAATTGAGGCAGGGTTAGAAATGAGATGGAAGAGTTAGGAGTGTAATGTGATCAGCCTGTGCTTGATAAGACGCCGCACAAAATATACACCCCAAAGTCTGAGCGCTGTAGTTGCGTTAAGACGAGTTCAACAAATCTGTCAGTGTTGTTTCCAAGGCAAACTAATCTGATCTGGGGTCTGAAGTCAAATTATCCTCATACTTCATGTGTCTGCTTTCAACATATAGTCAAAGAAAACTCTAAAACTGCATTGGGAACAGGTGAGATTACTCACTCCAGTGTTTTTCTTTTTACTCAAACAAGTCATAAAGACAGACTGCACAAGGTTCCCCCCTGCTTTCATTTGGCATAAAGTACTCTCCACTAACAACAAGTTCATCACACTACTATTGCTTTCATATTACCCTTTAACTTTTCAAGAGTAGAAGATCCATTCGAACAGGCATCACTCAGAAAAGCAGCTCTCTGTTCATGTGAGAGTCTGTTTTAATTGCTAAACTACAACGTGACCCTGAAGAGGGCTGACGTGGAATGCTGACAAATAAAACCAATATGAGTAATAAGCTGCCGATAACCTTTTATGTTTATGTTGGCCTGTAAATCATTAAGCCTTGTCTTTGTTTTCAGCTGTGCTCATAATGATTAAAACAATAATAATTATAGACACTATCTTCACTCATAAAAGGTCAGTTTATTCATCATGGAGAGTACTACTCTGCATGTGAACACAGTGGTATAATGTCTTTCTAAAGCCTGAGAAAATCCCCCTGGTGATGTCATGGTGATGTCAACAGGGTTATCTTAAATTAGGCTTGACTTTGAATATTTGACAGAAAGCTGCATGTTACAAACTTGGGCCATGGAGTCTGAAAGGTGAGGACATTCAACAAGCAGGAAAGATTTCGAGAATGATGCTTTTGAGTTGCATTGTGGGAATTGTAGGATCCAGCTTTGGTGAAGTTTGGCTCATCAGAGTTAAAGAAAGGGATTGTATCTCGACCTCTGCTGCTTTGATTTTGACCATTCTTATTTCAGTCTGTCTCTCGTAAGTCCCCACCCCCAACTTTATGCAAATACAATACTAGTCTCGTATAGCCAGACCTATCTCCACAGTACTGCACAGTAAGGTCTGGCTCCTCCACACATACATTCCAGGATAGGAGAAAAGAATGCTCTGGGTTGTTCCAATCACAACTGTCATGGGCGGCGCTAAGCTTGGGAAGGAACGTGTTTTGGTGGAACATTTGCACCCCGCAAAAGAAAACGCCACATACAATATTAGATTAAGTTAACTGTTCACACAATACATTAATGCGAGCTATTTAAATTAGCTAAATACGTGGTTAAACGTCATTTGCTCTTACCAGTGTTCCGCTGTGTGTATTTTGTCCATAAGAGCAGTCGAGTAAATGCCGTAAACATATTCTTTGTAAATCTTTAAAATCATTCCCCGAAAGAACCAAGCAGGGCTGCCTAGTTGCACGATTCAATTTTTCTTCAAAAGTTGCCATTTTCAGCGTGTAGCTTGCTAGCTCGAAGGTTCTGGTTGTTGTTTCCAGAAGCGAACAAAATTTGAGAACAGCAACACACAGAGAGCGGCCGGATGTTGCGCCGACTATCCTGGAAATGAACTGTTGTTGATTCAGTCTAGTGCAAAACTAAATCACTGGAGTGCCCCTTGAAGTCTGCTTTTTCTGCCCTTACCAGTTGCTTGGCTTTTAAAAAAAGATACATGTAAACAATTCTGGCGACTCTTTTAATTGTCAAAAGTGACACTTTTTCTTTTGATTCATTTAATGCAGCATAGATGCCACATCAAAATCATATCACGATGTGTCCTCGATAGCCACTCCTCTAAACAACGCTACAATAGCTACAACCACTTAACAACCAATCAACCTGACAAACCCATCTGAGCTCACTACTGTAATATTTACGCTGTTGTAACGTAGATCAGAGTTTCCATCTTCAAACTACGGCAAATGCTTACACGCCACATAAGCTATCATGGCCTGCTTGAAGCCTTATTTATTTTTCCAAATGTCAAGGCCAGGACAAACATAATAGCATAATATTCTGTATACAGTCAGGGATGACATCACTGGCAGCAACAGCCAAGAGGGAGATCACACAAGACTGGAAAACCGCTTTTCTGATCGTGTGGCAGACACACGCACACACACACACACACACACACACACACACACACACACACACACACACACACACACACACACACACACACACACACACACACACACACACACACGGATACAATTACCCCAACTATTTACACAGCACTTCATGATTACTGTATTTGTTTCTTATGTTCCTATACTGTACATCACACATATGCTGAGCAGGAGAGAGCAGTGTAAACTTTACATGACTATTATTACTTATCGTGAAAATCTAAACCATAATTTGGGACCAAACATGTGTCATGATTCCAGTTTCATGATGATGGGTCACATTTCCTTTTTGCTTTCCAACACATTTGGGAAAATCAATAACCTGTCATGCGGCAGATAAAGATCGTCTCTACAGAGAAGTGGAGTTTAAGTGTTTATTTGAGTGTCATAGACATAGCCTCTGGGGGGTGGGGGGAGGTAACGCAATCCTGACATTGATTGACAGATGCCTCCAGTGCATGCAACTGAAATATTTTGCACAATTTCACAATATAGCCTTCCCTGTAAAAATAAATAAATAAATAAAAAGAGGTGAGTTGCTGCTGTAAGTAGGGGAATAACAAGTCGAGATAATCCCATGTGAGGCCTGTCCTGAATTCTGTATCATTTTTACTGATGAGCTTTTTGGGCAGCTGCCATGTCAGCTAGGATGCTTGTAAACAAATAATTATTCATACTAATAATCTTCCATATTCATGTGCAAATAAGATCCCTTTCTGGTATCTAAGCTGCTTCAAGGTTGTATGTGGGAGGTTCCCCTAACTATTGCCTGACTTGACTCATTTCATGCCAAAAAAAAGATCTATGGGTCAAGGATGTGCTATATATCATAATTTTGTATATAACAGACTACTTATTACTCATTTTGAAACCTACAAGTGCTGCATTCAAATGCATGTTTTCACAACCTCACAGGGAATACATTTTTGCATTTTAACAAAATTTAAACAAATATGCTGTCCGGGGCAAATGGGGGTAAAATAGGAAACAAAAATATATAAAAAAAAGTACTTGGCCAATTCAAGTTATAAGGAAACCACAAATAAAATCCCAAATGTTTTTGAATAAGAGAAAGCTAAACACAAGCAGATTCCCAGAGCAATCATTTGCTTCGTGATGTCACAGGATTTGTTCTGAATTGCACAAATAAATCACCTGCGTAATGAAGGAATTGGTCTAAACCGCTGTGCGCAATTACGCACAAATGAAATAGGCACATAATTGAATGTTGGCGCAAAGAATAAGTTCCATCCTCTTATAGCCAAGTTTCCAAACTCTGTTTAACTTTGCCTTTAGGTGGGATTCAGGCTCTGGGGGCTGTTCACATGTCACCATGTAACCTTTATAATAAAGTGTATGACGCCTCTTGATTAGCTGCTTGTATGATATGCGATAGCGCGTATCATATATGTGGCTATAAATAGTCCACAGGCAGGCCCACATCAGAGACCACCGCAATGAGGGGAGTCATGTTCTCCTTGTGGAGAAAACGGCAGAAGGCAGTGGGCATCGGGCGCTGAACTGAGAGGGCTGGACACTGATTTGGCCAGAAGGATGGAAACCCATTTTGGCAACATGTTGTGTAACTATTAAAATAAGGCGTATTATGTTTTTTTTCCTAACAGCAACATCATTTTAAATATACATGCAACATTTTAGCAGAACAAACTCTCCTAATTTGAAAAAAATAACTATAGTACCATAATAAATCTGACTGTGACAGAAAACATATACAGGTAGGTGGAAGGACTTGGCACACTCTTTGGCGACTGTTACCCAATAGCTACACAAATAAACAGTAACATACACACGCACGAACACACACACACACACACACACACACACACACACACACACACACACACACACTAAACTTTAAAATCATTTCTGTGTATCATTAAATCTATGAACAACTAAAATGAATCTGAAAGCTGACTGCATAAATGAGCAAATGATATTGGTTTACATAGCACGTACCATTGTGGTGTAGGGAAATGTGCCAACACTCTCAAAGACCCATTTTCCACTCTCAAAAGTTCGGCTTCCAAAAAAAAAAGTGTGTGGGAGAGAGAAAACTCGGTTTCTTGTTCGGCTGGGCCTTATACCGGAAGCAAAATAGCCCTAATACACGGCCTGCTGCCCGGTAAACATTTTTTTTGTGGTAATTTGTAGTCAACTCCTCTCAATCAAGGCAAAGGAGGACAGAGCTGTGTAATCCAAATCGTCTGCTTCCCGACTTCTTCATGCAAGGTGTTTATGTTCGGTTTCAACTCGTGAAATTTCCATGAAAATGGTCGGCTCCAAGGCTGTGCTTGCCTGTTCTCTGTCCAGTTTGTCCCGGTACCGTAATGTCCACTGAGTCGCCGCGACACCGACACAGTCACCGTGTGAGCCCGAGTGACAGAGCAGGAGTGTGGCCGTGCACCGACAGTAAGTAGCTTTGCACTCTCTGTTTACGCGCTCACCAGATCAGCTGTTGCTCCTGCAGATGGGACGCCGCCGCGCGCTTTCCCCCCTTGTGCATGCTCCCGGCTTTGCTGATATGAAAACGTTCCTCCTCGCTCGGTCCTCCCCCCCACCTGTTCCTCAGTGTCCGGAGAAAGTCGCGGAGAGAACAGCGTCTACAACCGAACTCACCATGTGGCAGCGCGGATGTCGCAACAATAAAGAGTTGATGAGACTATAGCGGGGCTCGGTGGGCACTGCCAGCCGGGACTGCCTATAGGCTAAACACGTGAACAAGGAGGTGAAATGTGCGTACGCCTGTGTGAGACACCGAGTAAATCCCCCCCCCAAAAAAATGTAAGAAAAACAACTCGAAGTGAAAACCCAGCGTGGCTGCACGGAGGCACCGGCGCAATGAGGTCGTGCCGTGCGGGGTCCTGCATGCGGCCGCGGCCGGAGAAACGGAGCGGAGCGGAGGGCTGGTGAATTATTAATAACCAGAGCGGTTCACAGTCTGTCGTGTTCAGTGAGTAACCAGGGCGGCAGCTGGGGGTTTAGAGGAATTAAATACGGGCTCAGAGTAAACCATGGACGCAGGGGATTAGTAGCTCGCTCCGGCAAAAAGTGTAGGGGCAGCTCGGGACCGAGAGAGAGGGCGGGAGAGGGAGCGGAGGTTAGGGAGCGGCGGCTGCTGCGGCGGCGGTGGGGGAGGCAGCCGCGGTGCTATCTTCTATGATAAACCCAAATCTTTTGTGATGGCTGTGAACGTCGTTTTGCAAACTTCAAATATTCAGCCTCAATGCAGGGGAGGCGTGCGTAGACAAGTGGGGTCATTCTGTAAAATATGACCTTCAACTGGTCAACAACAATTCAAAGCAAATCTGTAGCATAAGCCATCTATGTAGGCCTATTTTACATTTTTATTGTATTTTTAAAAAAGGAGGTTAAACGGAGCCTAGGTGGGTTAAAGCACTGCTACCCATGTTGATTTAATTCTCATAGCAAATTATGGGACAGACCTTTATCCCATGTCATGCCTGTGATGGGGATAACATGAGAAGTTTCCACAGCCGTTAACTGTCACGTGTCTGGCCTTGTTTAGAGGTGTGTATCACATTTGAATTGCCACTCCAAACTACTGGACTGCAGTCTTATAGTTCACAATCACATCCTCTGTCAATCTATAAAAAAAAAACGAAAAAAAAAAACGTCTCTGTTTCGTCCAGTTCACATGCACCTCTGTTTATTCTGTCATGAATAAAGCAGTGGGTTTGGACAGAGCAGGTGCATGACATGCTGGCTGGCGTATATAAACATCATATTTATTCACTACAAATATCCAAATAGCCCCGGGTATTCAGATGGAATTTCAACATGCAGACACGCCTTCAAGAGAGATGGCCTATTAGTCATGAATAAATTACCAAAGTAGCGTTTTGACCTTTTACGGGAAACAGAGCACTTCAACGGAAGTGCGCAATTGCAGACGTCATGCAATAAAATGATGACCACTGTCAAAATGGATCCCACCTGCCAACAATTTAGTCTGTATTGGTTCAACTTTATCACTTTACAAACAGACAAATAAAAAGCTTCTGGACTCACAGTTGTTCCTTAAAGAGGCATGCAGCTAAATATTTCAATGACAGAAATAAGCTAGAAGCATTTTTTTACTATATAAATGTTGTTTTTGGACTTTGGAATAAAAAGCATTGTAACATTTTAAATGTTGGACGAACTGATTGAAAACAGGTAATGGCTTAATGGCCCACTCATTTAGTCAATAGAACGACATACAGATCTATATCCATTTTTTCCATTTTGCATTTTTTAACTACAATCTCCGTCTGAGATTTTCCACAAGCAGCTAGGCTACATTTGGCCCTTATTTTAAGTGAAACCGTTGTCAATGAATGCCTGAACACATTGATCAAAGTTGTCACAGTCTTTATATTTTGCACACCATGGCTCTCTTTATATTTATAACATGTAATAGGATATCTGTCGTTTCTGTAAGTTCATTTAAAAAATATGCGACTTTCCATAGTTTTTAAACTGTTTACAGAGCACAATGAAATACAAAAAAACAAAAACAATTACATGACAAATAATTAGCTTAGGCCCCAAGTATTTTATTTGTATTTAAAAATAGGCTGAACCATAATTAGGCTGCGTGACAGAGGGGATAAATGATGTCATTTTTTAGACTACATGTCCGAAATAGGCTAGTTATATTTTTTTTAAAGGCTACAAAAGCATCAAGACAAATCTGTTTAATTTATTAAATACTTTTTTAGTTATAACACATTTAAGGCCCAGATTTGGTCAGATTTTCATTCAGCCACGTCCAAACTAAAGCGTTTTTTTTAATAGCTGTACAAGTGTGGTAAATAATGGCAGCAGCAGCAGCAGCAGGCCTCCATGTGAAGGGCTGGCCTCTTCAGTCAGCGGCCTGCAGCACAGCCACAGTCTTTAACTGTCTTCTCCATCAAGTGTCTTTGGGCCTGTACGATCACAATCACTTGTTAAAGTGCGTCGGATTATTTTTAATTTTTAATTTTTTTTTGGAAGGGAGCTCATGTACAGTGCACCATGAACACAAATTATTATTCCTTAATTTAGTCAACCTGCGCAATCATTTAAGTGCCCTGCCTGCGATTTCAGTTGAAACACTGAGGCTGCTTAATGTTGTGTAATGCAACGCGAACGTTATAACACGTGTAGGCGACATTAAATCGCGTGTAAGATACACACACACACATCTTATTGCTCTGAAACAAAGTCGTCTCATTTCATTTGTGACTTGACCTGCCGTTTGACCCTGAACACGGCTGCCTTTCTTCTACTCTACTTGAACGTCCTTGAACATGCGGCCTGTTAGGACCTAAATACACCATTGCGTCAGACACGTTGAAAATCATCGGAATCCTCCTTTTATGACGTCCGTTTACTTAAAAAAATAAAAATAATAATAATTTTGAATTGTGGATTAACGGATAAATTCATTTTAACATATGACTCATTCGGAAAGACTACATGTGCGTGTGGCTGATATGTTCTTAACAGACCAAACACTCTCTGTTTGCACAGACGCATGTACACTACCTGCATAGCCTGAACTGGGCCATGGCGTCTGATAGCATCTCCAAAACCTTTAACCCCGCTCGGGTCGCAGATTCACGGGGACAACAGTCACTGGTCACTGATATCATTAGGATATCTCGAGATTTTTGCACTCTTTAAACTACAAAAGCACATTGGCCCCTGCAGGCTGAATTGTGGCCAGTGTCTGTCTAGCCTATACCTTTCCATACATGCAGCATGCCGTCTATACAGTAGTATTCGCCCAAAACAGCAGCCTGCCTGCGCTCATTTGCAAAATCCTTTCTTTGGTGTGTCCTCTCCCGCTCCTACATGCATATACCGTCTCTCCCTGGAGGTTTACACACACTGGGAAACAAAAGTTCCACTAGGCAACGGCCTGTCGAGGAATGCTGACCTTGGCACGGCCAGTGGAACCGGCCCGACTCACGGCCATTCTCTCATTTGTTTTTGCTTTGAATTAAGACGCATTTGACCTGCGCCAACTTCCAAGAGGCTGTGCCACGGTGCCACGGTGCCGGTGGTTGAGGCGTGCTGGAGCCGTGTAGGCCGAGCTAGGGATGGCTGATGCTGGTTGGCTGACTGCAGTCCTCACAGGGACGTCTGGACGAGTAGACAGCTACAGCAACGTTAATACATCAGGTAGCCTACAACACGCACGCAACATAGTTGTCCATCAGTGGTTGAATGTAACATATGTAAAGTACATTTACTTAAGTACTGCACTTACAGTAAGTACAAATTTGAGGTACTTGTGCTTTTCTTTTCATGCAACTTTCTACTTCTACTCCACTACATTTCAGAGAGAAATATTGTAGTTTTTACTCCACTACATTCATCTGACAGCTTTAGTTACTGTGTAGGCTACTTCTTCATTTGATTTTTTGCACACAAAACACATGTAGTTTATAAAATACGATGTTTTATTATAAACTACCCAACAATATACAGGCCTACGAGTCCAGCTGAAATGATTAGACGATTAACAGAACTGTTCGATCGTTTCCAGTTTCTAAAATGTAATGTCATAATTGAGTAGCCTACCTAAAAGTACATTTTCCTGATCATACTTGCATACATTTAGCCTATACTTACATAACATTTTTAATGCAGTACTTTTACTTGTAACAGAGTTTTTTGTTTTTTTTTACAGTGTGGTTTAAGTAGTTTTACTTAAGTAAAGGACCTGAATACTTCTTCCACCACTGCACATTACAGCAACATTAATACATCAGGGGAAAAACACACAACAGCATTGTCCATACATTGTAATGCGGTCCTTGACGCCAACAGTGCTCTCTGTTCTCCTGGCAGGTTTGAAACAAAGCAGGGTTGAATATAAGCATGTGGAATAATTCACATTGGGAGTTCATATTTTAGTCATTGGTGTTACACGGTATCTCAATATGGAGTACATAGGCTAGCCTATTTAATATCTGAGTACAAGTATATTCATTTAAACAAGTGTAAACGTTTGACTCTTAAAATTTGATTTATCTCTATTTTGGTGTTAAATATGTCCCTTATCGTGGTACATTTGACTCTGTGCTGGGCCAAAAGGACACTGTATCAGTGGTCATGTGTATTCTTTGAGAGTTGCATCAGCTTCTACAGGATAGGTGTTGGGGTTATCTCAGGGCAGGCTCAAATGATGTGTCTGTGAATGAGTGTATTTTAACACTCGTTTTGGGAATTTCACACTATTTTAGTGTTATTATTTTTAACTCAGGTGTCCAGCGTATGTTCACCGAAACGGGTCTTCTAAATTTGACTCCTATAGAGTTCTATATTCACTGTAGAATTTGCTGTGCGGGAGGTTAGAGAAAATGAGCAGTTTAGACTTTTTATGTAACACCATATAAAGAATACCACGATCTCTCTGGGGGAGTATAATGACCAACAGCAAACAATAAATATACCATTAGTGCATTAATAAGGTGACCCTAAACCTGACACTGCATGCTCCTGGTATTGTAAGAATATTATAGTGATAATTAAGAGGATAAAAATCAAGTTAGAAAATAGAGATAAAAGGTCAAATAAGCAGTGGTGGAAGAAGTGTCGAGGTCTTTAAGTTAAAATATGGCCACACCATACCAAGTCAAAATCCTATTCATAATTTTACTTCAGTAAAAAATACAAAAACATTAGCAGCCACATGTCCAGTACACTAACGAGGACACTCTTGAAAAGGAGGTTTTTCCTGGTTAAATAAAGGTTTAAAAAAAAGTACTCATTATAGGCAGCAGAATGGCCCCTATAAACCTGTAAACTTCTACTGGTTACAGCTTTAGTTATACTTTCTTTTGCATCCCTATTAAATTAAAATTAAATTCCAATTGATAATGTTTTGTTGTCTCTCTTTATTTCTTAATGACTGTATGTTCTGTGTTGTTGTTCTGTATTGTCTTTGTAATCTGACTCGATGACAAAGATGATCTCTCTGAATATCATTGGATCTGTAATAATATTGCATTTCAATTATTTTTAGTGTTATGTTTTCCACTATATGGGGAGATTAATCTTTTAACAATACATTAGGTTATGGTGGTTTTGTATGTCACATCTTTATCTTCAAAGTAAGTACAAGAGTCAGATTAACGTAGCAAAAAGTACGATATTTCCCTTGAAAATGTTGTGAAGTAATGGGCGACCTCTCACTCAGTACAGCGTGCGCCCCGTTGTAGGCTGAGTCCTTGGCAGCGCCCCGGGTTTGAATCCGCCCCGCAGCCCTTTGCTCCCCCCCCTTCCTGTCTATCCACTCTCACTATCCAATAAAGTAAAAAGCCCAAAAAATATTCTTAAAAAAAACAAAAAAGTAAATGTTGTGAAGTAAAAGTATAAAGTAGCTTAAAATGAAGAACAAAAAACAAGTAAATAGAGTACCACTGAAAATTAGGGCTGCATAATTCATCGCAATTTGAGCGAAATAGCAATAGATAGATAGATAGATAGATAGATATAGATAGATAGATAGATAAATAGATAGATAGATACTTTATTCATCCCGAGGGAAATTTTAGGCATCCAGTAGCTTAGACAACCATAACACAACTAACACACATACACACACATATCTCACATACATAAAAATCACTCACAGAAATTTAAAGAGTTATAAAAATCACTCAGAAATGTAAAGAGTTAAAGGTGCTATGGTAGACTGTGCGCAATGGAATGCAATGCAATATGGACTAGTGCAATATCCAAATCGCAGGGGGAGGGGGGCAATATTTATTAAAGGCAAAATATGTGTCAAACTTCAAATAATATCCTTCAGACTAAAGAAAACATCTTTGTTCTTTGTTTGGTACAGATCCTTGCAGAAAATCACACTATAATCATTTTATTTTTAATATTTGTTAAAGAAAATGAGAATAATGATACAAAGATGATCATCCCCTCCAATATCGTGACTCATCAATCAATATTGTGCAGCCCTGTGGTCCAATGACGTTGCCAATATTACAGGAGAACTCTACTCAGATAGAAAAGATAATGACTCACTTTTTGGAGAGCACAGTACATTACAGTCTTACAGGATTTTTAGCTTCAGGGCTGACGGGTGGCTCCATCACTCTATCGCTGCACTCGCCATGAAATGCTGAGGCGCCAGAGGAAACAACGTCACAACCAAAAGACCAAGATTTCCTCTGATGAAAATGCTTTAAAAGTTAGATTTTTTTCACTTTATGAGGTTTCTTAACATTAATATGCATTCCCCCAGCCTGCCTATCCCCCAGTGGCTAGAAATGGCGATAGGTGTAAACCGAGCCCTGGGTATCCTGCTCTGGCTTTGAGAAAATGAAAGCTCAGATGGGCCGATCTGGAATCTTCTCCTTATGAGGTCATAAGGAGCAAGGTTACCTCCCCTTTCTCTGCTTTGCCCGCCCAGAGAATTTGGCCCACCCATGAGAGAGAGACATCATGGCTTTCAAACGAGGAAAGTGGCAGTTGGTCAAGGCCACACCCCCACCCTCCACCTTGCCTCCCTTCCCCCCTCTCCTCCTCAATAGCATTTAAAGCTACAGACACAGAAATGGCACATTCTAAGGAAAGCTCATTGTAGGACTGGCTCTAGTGGCTGTAATTCTGCACCAAAGCTGAATTTCGTGAAAGAGACTTCAGATACAGTATTAGGGGACCACTAAGGTCTATATAAAAGAGACTTCAGATACAGTATTAGGGGACCACTAAGGTCTATATAAAAGAGACTTCAGATACAGTATTAGGGGACCACTAAGGCCTATATAAAAGAGACTTCAGATACAGTATTAGGGGACCACTAAGGCCTATATAAAAGCATCCAAAGAGCACCATGTCATGGGACCTTTAAATGCTTGCACTGGCCATGTAAAGAGCTTAAAAAAAAAAAAAATACACAGAAAAAAAAATGGGATTGGAAACTACACGACTGCCACATTTGACCAGGAAAAAGATGAAAGAATAAACAAAGCTTACAGCAAATGTTATATAACAATTTGAGCGAATGATTGTTTTGTAATCACAGTTAAAGACTGCTCTGTTAACTAGAGTGTAATTTATTATACAGTACAAGTTATCTGGCTCTGTGGTTTCAGGATCATTGTATAGTTTATAGTTAATTATATATGTATCTGACTTTTTCTAAATCTGTTTCAGAAAGCTCTGGAGACTGTTTGGGCCTTTGATATTAAAAATGAATTACTACCCAATACCTTTACTGACACAACTTTTCAAATAGCTGTGGAATGCAGTATTTCCATATCTCACAGCGACCGATTCATCTGAGAAAGTAACTGAATCCCAAAGAGTCTTTGAAATACAGGTTGAAACAAGCGGTACTTCATGACCAAAACCCCCCTTAAGAAAGTGGGCCGGCCCTTTGTACATCAAGGTAGGAAAATGCTGTTATGCAGGATTAGACTTAAAGTTTTTTTAATTTTTTTTATTGATTGGGGTTTTTGATAATACATCTCATAGGTGTGGCAAAACAATTTCATCCCATCCACAGGGAAACCAGATTTAATTTTATTGCTGCGCAACTAAATTAAGTTTTCTCACATACACTCGATCGCTTTAGCATAAAATGTGGTTGCTAAACACACACGCACGCACGCACGCATGCACGCACACACACACACACACACACACACACAGACACACACACACACACACACACACAACACCTGCAGCCTGAGCGCTGAGATTAAAAACGCCTGATGGAGGAGGATGATTGGTGGGGCCTCAGGCCCTGCGAATCACTGATTGGCTCAGCAGAAGACCTGGCTAACTGATGCTAAGCATGTGTTTGTGTGTGTTTGTGTGTGTGTGGGTGTGTGTGTGTGTGTGTGTGCGCCTGGATCACTTAGGGTATCCCACACTCCCCTGCCTTATCAGGCAGCTCCACGGCACCGCTAGAGGAGTGCTGCTCTCAGGAGGCCAGGGCTAGCAGCTAGCACAGCGCTTATCTTCTACTGGCAAGGAGGGTTTATAGGTCTGATTAACTCACTGTTTGGGTTGTATATATGAGAAAAGAAGAGAGAGCTGGGGTGTATTATTGTGCACTGTAGACTAATGTGTGTGCGCGCTATTGAGTATGCAGTGGTGGCTGGGTGAGAGGATGCGAGTGTGAGAAAGGTGTTTGCTCAAGTGCAGTAAGCGCTCGGCGAAGCACACGGCGCAGGATGACACACACACATCCTCGTGTCCCCTCAGAGAATTGTAGCTCTTCAGAGGCTCAGAGGCACCCAGGAAACATAAGAAAAGGCTCCGTCGTGAGCAAGGGAAAAGAAAACACACACACACAGAGCCCTTTCAAAAGCAAACCGGTTGTGATGCATTACAAAGCTCCAAACTTTCAAAAAACCCAGCAACCTCCCTCCTTTGTAAAATCTATATCAAATGGCACCGTTTGTCATCGTGATGACTGGAGCGCACCCTCCTCCCTAGCAGAGTGGAGCTCAGTGGTATGATTTGTTCTGGTTTAGGTCCAGCCGCTACTACAAGAGAGTGTCATCGTCTGCGGGGGGGGGGAACGAGTGGGAGGCCCCCTCCCACCCCCTTCGCTCAACCCCCCCCCCCCCTCTTCCCCCATAGGAGAAAACAGGGCTGCTATAATCTCTTTTCCTGGCTTTCAATGAAAGGGAGAGGAAGAGCCACCAGAGCCTCGGTCCGCTTAGATCTGCTGCCCCTCACCCCTGCTGTCAATCTTCTATCTCCGTTCCCCTCTTTTTCTCTGCCTATCTGTCCCTCTCTTGTTCCTGCTCTTCATCCTCCGCTTTACTCTTGCTCATCCAGGATCTCCCTGTAGTCACACTTCATCATTCATGCATTTACTTTGCTCAGTGTGTAACATTTCTCACACCTCCAGTTATTGCTTTTTAGATCTGCAGTATGTGCAGGCACTTCTCTTTGGTGTCTCAGTCTTCAGTCATTTTTAGCCACGCTAGCGCCGTGGCTCCAGGGGATGATGACAATGTCCGTCTGTCTGTCTGTCTGTCGCTCGCTCGCTCGTCCACTACTTTGGTCCAGACTGATACGGCTCAACAACTACTGGATGGATTGCCGTGCAATCTGTGACATTGATGGTCCCCAGAGGATGAATCCTACTGACTTTGGTAATACAATCAGGGCCTCAAGTTCACGTTTTTTTTGGTCACCAGCCACTGGGGCAGGTGCATTTTAAAATTCTGTACTGCTGTCGTAAACCAGCCACTCATGAACCTTGTTGTTGTTGCCGTCGTCCTCGCCAACTGTCCACTTGGTATTAAAACATCTTCTTTTACTCTTCTTCGAAACACCCTCATCTTTTTTGTTGGTTGCTTGTTTCGCCACCAGTAATATGCCGCCACATTTTTGAGCTTGAATCCAAGGAAATGGCGGAATTGGTTGAAAACGTGAAAGAACAACAGTGGCAAAAAAAAAACAACTAATGAAAGACTAAGTTGGTCACCAGCCTCTTACCAACGTTTTCATAGATATTTGATTGCAGCACGATATTTCAAGCAAAGCCCCCAAAGTACAAAATGTTCCCATCTTGTTCCCTAAATTTCCAATCCCTGCTCCCCTTTTCCTTTACCACTTCCTCCCATGCCCGCCTCTCATTACATTCCCTGTTTCACACCTCTGGGGGAGGGGGGGTATCATTTTATGGATCCCTGCCATTCAGTCTGGTCCTCCTCCCCTCCCTCCGTCTGCCTCCATTTCCCATACTCTTCCATTCACGTTTCCCTGACTCTTCCTATCCTTCCTCCTACCTGCTTCTGCCTTCCTTTCCTCCCTCCCTCCGTCCTCTCCCAAAACCCCCCCAAATTTTTTTGGATGGGTGGGGTCTCCTCTGTGGTGCCATTTTCTGTTTGGAAGTACATACAAGGGAACATGAATATTCATCACTAATCCACTCTGCGCCCTCCACCCCCAAACCGCCACCGCCACCACCCAACTCGGCCCTGTCGTCGAAGGCAACACTTGGTAGTGGCACATGGCGAGACAGCTGTTGCAAACCAAGCCAGGCATCTGTGCAGCGGGAGCATACGAGGAAAAGAGAGAGCGAGGGAGAAAGCAAGCAAGAGACACTGTTAGAAAAATATAAAAGTAGGCTGGAGATAAAGAGACAGAGAGGGGAAAGAGAGGGACAGATATATGTGGAGATAGAGTCAGGGTGGTATGGAATGGGCAGTGCTGGTGGAGGGGGGCATATGGGTAAAGGAGAGCCAGACAGACAGAAGGAACGGGGCGGTGGCAGGGTCATCTGGGTGAAAAGGAAGGGGACGAGCCAGACGGAGGGAAATGGGCACTGATAGGAGGGTCTGTCTGGGGATGGAGAGGGAGACAGATTGAAAAAAAGATTGAGAGTAAGACAGGAGAGAGAGAGAGAGAGAGAGGGAGGGAGGAAGGCAGAAGGGGGCATCTGAACATCAGAGACAAAAACCTGTAAAGAGACAGCAGGAGATGCGAGAGGATGGAGGGATGTCACACCTGACTTTAACGCTTGTGTAAAAAAAAAATTGTGTGATTCTCCTCAAGCGGTCCCAATAAAGATACATCTAAAAAGGGTCACAAGCAGCGTCGTAGCCAGGAATTTAGAAATAGAGATCATGAGTCTAAAGTCTCAAACAGGATTCCAGAAACCTGAAACTTTTGACAAGCTACTAACAAGTATTTTTGTTTCTGCCTAAAAACAGCTACATTTTAAGATATTTTGCCTAACAAATTAGCTTTAAAAAAAAAACGAATAGTGTGTAATGCGTATGTAATCACAACAGGCAAACTCCGCCGAGATTCCCAAAAACACCAGCAAGGACATGAGCACGCTGTCATCAGTGGTAGCGACAGCCCTGGTCACAAGATGATTACAGGGGAAAAAATACATCTTAGTTAGTTTGCTTCTTTCTTGTGAAATACTGACTACTGGCATCTCTGCAGGCCAGTAAAAAATGCTTCAAACCAAACAACGTGAGGATTTATTCATAAATTGGAAAGGAGTCTTTGGTGGAATTGCTCCCACTGTGTCCTCTCTATAAGACCTACGATCACAAGCAGGTATCAGCAGCTGATGCAAGATCAGTGATGTGGAGGGAAATCAACAAAGGCGGGCTTACTGTCTGTTTGGTGGGGATCACCAGTGGCGCAATGTAACTAAGTACATTTACTCGAGTACTGTACTTAACTACAAATTTGAGGTACCTGTACTTTACTGGAGTCTTTTTCTTTTCATGCCACTTTCTACTTCTACTCCGCTACATTTCAGGAGAGAAATATTGTACTTTTTACTCCACTGCATTCATCTAACAGCTTTAGCTACTTTACAAATTAAGATTTGTGCGCACAAAACCCATGTAGTTCATAAAATACGATGTTTTATTATAAGTTAAACTACCCAACAATATGCAGGCCTACAAGTCCAGCTGAAATGATTAGACCACCAAACATTTAACTCTAAAATGTGAGGATTTTTCTGCATTGAGAATATTTACTTTTAATACTTTTAAGTACATTTTCCTGATTATACTTACATACTTTTACCTAAGTAACATTTTCAGTATGTTATACTGTGGTATTAGTACTTTTACTTAAGTAAAGGATCTGAATACTTCTTCCACCACTGGAAATCACCCACCAAAACAAATACAGAAAGTAGCTATTTTTAAGAAAAGCATTGATTGACATTCATTTTCATCAGGACCTGTAACTGTCAGGGGCACTCTACCAATTTTAGACATGACGTTGATGTGATTCATGCGATTAGTGGTTCAGCCCTACTACTTAGCCTGTAAAAACAGTTGTACAATGTCTTTGGTGGCTATGGACGGAGCTTTCTAAAGAAAAATGAACCTGATGATGTCATAGTGACGTCATCCTGGGTATCTCGGCTCGGGCTGGATTTTCTTTTAACAGGACGCCTACACTACAAACCAGAGGTGTGGGGTTTAAAAGAAGGAAGCGTTAAGGAGGCAGTGAGGGTTGCAACAAAAGACACAATCCAGTTGCAGGGCTGTAGTCAAGTCCACCTTTGTCGAGTCCAAGACAAGTCCAAGACCATTACTAGTCGAGACCGAGTCAAGACCGAGTCGAAAGAGGTTCAAGTCCAAGTCAAGACCGAGTCCAAATGAGAGACCGTCGGGATCGTAGAAAGAAAGGGTCAAATTAGGCCACATTATTTACTTAAAATATAAAACGGACATGTTCCCATTCTTGAACTTATTACTTGTCCTGAAGAATCCAGATTACAAAGTGCTCGCTGACTGTCTGTGGCCAAAATGAAACTGATAGATGCCTGTTGATTGAGGTATATGACGCAGCCAGGCCTATACCGAGGACCAATGTCAATGTCCGTTGTAGATGGATTTTGCATTAAAGTAATACCTGTTTTCTGAACAAGCACACTTCATCAATGGTGTTGTTTTGAAAGAGGTTACTTTAGAATAAAAGAATACAGTGCCGAACTCGGTCGAGACCAACTAGAATATTTGGGGAGTCCAATGGCCTAGTCCGAGACAAGTCCCGGTCCAAATACCAATGAGTCCATGCGAGTCCAAGACAACAGAAAAGCGTCTCGAGTCCGGACTCAACTAGTACAGCCCTGTCCATTTGCATCATGGTAATTGGAGGATGCAGTGTATTGGAGATTGACCCATACTAGGGACTTTGATTTTAACCATTCTTTAAAAAAAAAAGAAAAAAAAGAAAAAGAAATCTGTCTCTTATGTCTCAATAGCAATGCTAAATTGCTGGAGCACCCCTTTAAATCGGTTTATTTTATATGGCAACCTTAAAATGTGAATGATCTTAACTGTACAGACGGATAAAATGGCTTAACCTCCCACTGCATCCTTGCCTATGTCACAGAACAAATTCAGCAATTCTATCAGGAGCAAAAAAAAAAGAAAGAAAAAGAGAAATCTTATTAACAAGAAAACTAAAATTCGAGAAAAAAAATGTCCCCCCCCCCACACCAACTTTGAGTATGACGGAGCTGAGACACTGCACGTCCACAGACGGAGGGAATGCTCCTTTGCCAGCCATGGGCAGCCTGTGCCCCTCTCTCTGCCCCCTGTAGCACCCTGTAACCCCTCCCCCCCCCTGCTCACCATCTCCTGCATCCCTGCATGGGGCCCCAACACTGGCTGCCATCCCTCTGCTACTCCCCCTCTCCCTCACCCATAACTCTCTCGCTCTCCCCTCCCCACTCCCACCCAGGCAGAGGGTCCAGCTCTGCCCTACATAGCAGCGAGCGCAGCAGGCTGGCGGTGAGAGGAACCCTCGGGTTTACAAACTGTGTCAGGCCTCGAGACACCTCTGTGATCAACACCAAACGCCACAGGAGGGGAAGTGGTGAAGCAACTGCTACCAAGAGATTGGAATGATTGATGTTGTCAATATGTGAAATCTGGAATAAATTAGCTCTCTGATCTGATCCAAACTGTGGATGTTTGTGTTACAAAAAAAGCAACAACAACAACAACAACAAAAAAAAAAAAGGTCAAAAGCGCAGAAGACAGCAGCTACAGCAATTAAAGCCATGGCTGCCAGTTGAACTCAGATACATTGATTTGCAGTTGTACGGTAAATTCAACTCCTTAAGTAATATATTGCTCATTAAAATGTCTGAATCTGAAGGCAACAATGCACTACAGGTAAGGATTAATAGGAGAAAAAAAAAATCAAGTAAGGTTTTAAATAGTGCTGTCATAAGGAGAAAAAAAAAGCACATGCCCCAAAAGTGTATCATGGCCTTAATAAATTCTAAATCATTTTCTCAAGTGGCAAAAATAGGTTTTAATTAAACACCACTATCCTTTGGGATAAGCCCTACTTTGATGGAGTCAATCACCCAAATTATCTTGTGATTTGAATTAAGGAAGAAAAACTAAGTGCATTTTTGGGGAAGCATCTCCGTTCCTGGCATAGCTTAAACATTTTTGCACACAAATATATTGTAATATATATACCACCATCATCACTTCATTCAGGTTTACACACATTTCAAAAAAAGTGAATTGCATCATAATGTCAACACGGAGAATTAACTTCTAGAAGTAGACGGACACCAAACGTGGCTCATCTTTGGCCTTGGGCACCAAACACCTTGAACACACACACTTAGCAAAGTGACTGAACACATGTCATTTCAGATGCACAGTGTGGAAACATGCAGCGTACACAGCGTGTCAACATTTTGTCCCATTCTGCAGCAGAGGAGAACATTTCATCCAAACACAAGATGGGTTGTAACGGAGTTGCAAAAGAGAGCAGGAGAAAAAACAAACAGAACAGAGACAGACGGATCGATCGAAACAGGGAGCATCCATCCTACCATCCACCATGACCTGGCAGAGAAGTCATAACACAGCTGCCACCTGAGCCCGGGGTCACTCTGCCTCTCCCACGCCATTCCACACACTGCCGGCCCACGCTGCCTCTCCCACGCCAGAATCCTCTTCCCGGGACTGCTGATAAATATATAAATATATAAAACACAGTCAATGAAGGGGGAAAAACACGCATGGAGTCACCAATCAGGAGCTATCTGTTACCAGGATGCTGCTGCTGCGGTGTGAGTGATAGAGAGGGTGTGTGTATGTGTTGGTATATACCGTATGTATGCTCTGTGTGTGTGTGTGTGTGTGTGTGTGTGTGTGTGTGTGTGTGTGTGTGTTTGTGTGTGGGTGTTTGGAGGGAGAGGGGACACAGACACAGAAATGCCATGGAGCCCTCTCCAAGCAGCTGTGCCTCTCGCCTCGCCAGTCCAACTGCTCCCGCTGCCATGTGCAGACTTACCCAGCCACCAAACACCGAGGCGCGCGCTCCGGTACGAGTGTTTGCACACATGTAGCGACTTGAACGTGTGTGGTGTGGTCATATCGGCGCCGTATGCGTATTCCTAACAACTTTTTGAGTCACATTGTCGGTCAAAAGCAATAATGTCTGTGGGCCGTGCTCTGTGCTGATATACATTTTCCAGGAGGCCCCGGGCCAAGCTCAGATGTCTGAGCCAGGTTACTGAAGGGCTTCCATCGCACACTCAACACGGCAAAGTGAAAACAAAGCTAGTTATGTCTACCCGTCCTATTTTTCATTTTTCTCATTGAAAGCGCTGGGTTACATCAGTTCAATGATACTATACTCTACAGACTGCAGAAATATAATGTCTGATTAACCCTTAGGTGCGTGTCTCTCTTCCATAAGTGGGTCAAAATGTTAAATTAGAATTAGCAGTTTTTGCTAATAATACATATATGGTGTCTTCATACTTTGGAAAGAAATAATGAGTTGACTTCTGAACAAGAATTACGGAAGATTTGTAATTTTGCTTTTTCACCTTTTTTAGTTCGCAGAAACTACTGTTTCACACTTACGGTGGCCCTGTGAGTCAAAACAGAATGTTTCAGAAAACACTTTAAAAAAAAAACATGTGTTATGACCCCTCAGGGCTACCATACACCCTTCTATATATGATATATTATATATATATATATATATATATATATATATATATATATATATATATATATATATTATATAGTATATATGTTGAATGTGTGTTGAACCAATTTTGTGGGTTGTTGTAGCCCAACAGCAAGACTACAAGTCATATTTTACTGGCTACCTGTGCTAAAAATGGACTGTTTATACAAAAAAAAACGAAAGAAGAAAAAACCCTCCACCAAATAGTTTTCAGGACCGTTCACATCCCCAAACACAATGTTTCTCTTCTCCTCTCTGGTGCGCATGCAAACCAGAGGGAAATCTGTTGCTGATGAACATAATAAAAACAAACGAAAGTCATTTTCTTCTGAGGTATAAACAGTTAGTCATTTCACATGCGGACAGCATTATTGTGGATCTTATTTAGTCATGCCTATTATAGAAAATAAAAAGAAACGTCTGAGAGTAAAATTGGGTTTGCCCTTTTGTTTGAGTTCTGTGCTCAATCCAATGGAACGGCAGATTTTATCTGATGCATTGTATCTATTTGATCAGTCCGCCTGTCTTTGCCGGTCGGCTCGCCAACATATGATGCTGTCTTTATTTATCTGTCTCTCGGCTTTTATTTCTGTCTCCGTGTCCACTTTGCCTCTCAGAGCTAGAGCTGCACCATATGAGGAAACTATGCGATAAAAACGTTGTCGAATATCGCGATAACGATATTACTTGCGATAAATAAACAGATATTACAGTGTACTCAGTTCTGCCTTTCTGCTGCTTTCATTCTTCTGCTACAGCAAATTGCCTGTTGAATTTAAAAATAATGAAAGAAAACCATTCCCAATGTTAGTTTATTGAACTAATTGAATAGAAAAGGGAAACAAACAATGACAGTTACATTTTAAAGTGTCTTTTTTTTTTTTTTTTTACTGATGCCTTTCAACCAACTAAAAAAATCTCTAAGTGTCTTTTGAGATATGTCGCAGCCTTTCGCGATGAGCTTATTGCGCCAGTTGATATTGCGATATATTGTGCAGCTCTACTCCTCTCTGTCCGTCTCTTCTCCTGTCTGTCTGTCTGTCTGTCTGTCTGTCCAGTGAGCTGTCCTCGCTGCCTGTCTGTCTACCTACCATATAGCCCGTCTCTCTGTGTATCTGCTTCCAGACCTGTATGTTTATGTATGGGTTCATTAACAGCCATTGACAGCTTGTGAAGGAGAGTGCCATTAACATTGCATGTATTCCCAAGTGGTGATCCTGCGGGGAGTGCTGCGCTCCGTCTCTGTGTTTTACATGCGTGGTGGTTGACCGTAGTGAAGGGGTGGGGGTGGGGGTGGGGATGAGTGGCAATTACAGGGCCAGTTATAGTGCGATAGCCTGCTCGACGGGCCGCGCTTGGCATGGATCCGTATTTTAGGAGATTTTAAAAGCACTAGACGGTGCTCTATTGTGTGACCCCATCCCTCTGCCTCCTACCCCTCCTCCATCCATCGCTACCTTCCAGTCATGATTCAACCCTGTTTTTTTAGGCCTCAGCGGGGCCTAAAAGCACAGGGACTGGGCGCAATGCCTAGATGACCCCCGGTAATATGGAAATGGATGGAGCAACCCCCAATCACAGTCCCTCACGGACCCACTCACACACACACACACACATAAACACACACTGAGGTGCTTACTCTAGCGCACAGTCGACTTCATTTTCCATCAGAGCTACTTCACCTGAAATATATCTGCCAACTGAGCAACACTCAACCCTCTTTGGAGGCCTCCTGTCCCCTCTGCTCCGGCTACCTCTGCAGATCCCCTCCATGCTCACACCGCAGGTCGCTCAATAGCAGCCACTGATCATTTCTAATGAAGTGCACAACTCAGAAAAGTTTCTCTTGTCAAACACGCACCACATTTACCAATATGCACTCGTGCATTTGCACTGAAACAGAGCTGGTGCATGTTATTATTATTTTTTGTTTCGCCTTTAATGATAGGACAGCTGAGACATGAAAGGGGAGAGAGAAGGGTGGAAGACACGCAGGTAAACATGCCACAGGTCGGACTCGAACCCTGGACCTTCTGCATCGAGGAACGACCCTCTATATACTGTACGTGCGCCTGCTCTACCAACCGGCCACCTGGTGCACGTTATTATTAAGTGTTTGCAAAGTTCTGTTCTAATGTTCTACATTTCTGATCATCCAGCGTCATTTTTCCACTCAAGGTTACATTTACGTTAGTGAGTTATAGGATACACTAAAACTCCAAAGTTGACCCTCTCCCCCGCTCTCCCTCACACACACACACACACACACACACACACACACACACACACACACACACACACACACACACACACACACACACACACACACACACACACACACACACACACACACACACACACACACACACACACACACTCCCGTCGTAATTTGTCTGCCCACTGGTTTCACTTATTAAGTTTCAAAAGGTTTCTGGGCAACGTGGTTTGAGAAAGGGAAAAAAAGGAACCATGGCATTTTTTTGGCACACCGCTCTGCCCGTCTTGCCCAGAACGAGGAGGTTACCATGGCATCAGTGGGCACCTCATAAAGCAGACCATTGTTGGTGCTTGTGTGTGTGCGCATGTGTATTATGTGTTAGTGTGTGTATAATGTGTCAATATACCAATGAAGTTGCATGGCAACAATCTCTGGGCACAACCAGCGCTAGCAAGAAGCTCAAATTTTGCACGGGGCAGTGCCAGCCTGAAATACAACATAAACATGAACTTTGATTCTGATTTCTTTCCTACCTGCTTCTTTATCTGTCTCACATTACTACACACACACAGACACAGACACAGACACACACACACACACACACACACACACACACACACACACACACACACACACACACACACACACACACACACACACACACACACACTTTCCCACCGAAGCTATAAGTCTGTCAGCAAACTGCAAGAGAGATTCCATAATTGTTACTCATCATGATTTATTATCTCCAAATACAAAAGCAACATATTGTCAAAGGTTAGCAAATCAGGAAAGATCTGGAGTGTATTTTTTATTTTTTTTCCCCCTGTGCAGCGATGAGTGCAGATTTTCATTAAAGCTAGAAAATGACTGAGAAACATGCACTGCATGCTTAAAGAATGGCCACCACAATTAGAAAATGAGCCTGCAATCTAAAATAACCCGAGGGGGAAAACAGAAACGTTTAATTTTCTTGTCTTTTCTAGTCAGGTCCATTAGCGGAGACTGAGAGAGGGTATAATAAAGGTTTGTTTGTAATTGTTTCAGTTCCAAATAGCCCCAAACACTAAGTTACTATGTGTGAAAATCTGGACACAATTTGTGGTTCCCGTGGAAAAAAAAAAAAGAAAAAAAGAAGAAGTGAGAGGAGGGAAGGAAAGGGGCTATTTTCAGTTTATAAAAGTTTTGTTGGGAGTTGAAAGACGTGGGTGACAACAATCTTTGACAGGTGTACGCTCTCTGGCTCACTGCAACCTTTGTGTTGGAGTTAAGGCCTCAGTGTGTGTCGCGTTGTGAGCTGCAGACTCCAAGTATGGAATAAAGAGCAGGCGGTGTGAAGCGAGACGGGGGTCCTCTGGCACACTCTGCTGGTGCCTTTGGAGAATTACAAACACTAGTGCTCGACTCGTGCAGCTCTCAGCCGTTTTGGTGAAAAAGGTCTGAAACATTTGTGGTAACACCTTTAAAACACATGCGTACCTAATGTATAATCAAAGCATGACCCAATGACTCATGATGATTCGATGCATGAATGAATGCAGGATGTACCCCGAGTTCCTGTTGCTCGCCCGCCCATTAACAAATTATCACGTCACTATGAATGCATGTGATTAGTTAACGCTCAGTGCAGATTCACAGTTGCTTCATACATTTATTTGTATGCCACCACATTAGCTTCAGTTAAAGGGGAAGTCCACACACATACACACACACCCTACCACTCATAGACTAAGTTAAGTTAATTCACTTATTTCTCTCTCTCTCTCGCTCTCTCTCTCTCTCTCTCTCTCTCTCTCTCTCTCTCTCTCTCATCAGTTTTTATGTTTTCATAGTTGTGTGTCAAAATGGATGCCATATTATTGCTGCAAAACAAATCAGCCTACGGGTACAAATAAAGTAACCTGGACCTGAACCCATAGTTCCCACCAACAACATACCATCCTACCAACACAAGCACCACTATGTCCTCATAACCCACCCAAAATCCCACCACTGTGTCTTCATAACCCACCCAAAACCCCACCACTGTGTGCTCATAACCCACCCAAAACCCCACTTATTGTTGTCGTTCAGCGTTAGCAAAGTCCATATGAATATATACAATGCTTACAGTGATTTTATGTTCTGTTGTTAATGCCACTATTTATCTGTTGTGTGTTTCATATTATCCTGTATCAATTCATGCATCTTGACTCATGTATTAGGCTAGTTATGTATTAAGAACATGTTTTGGGGAGGGAATTGTGAGTTGTTGTTTTTTTTGCCAGGTCAAGGAGAGGGTCAAAAGTAAATTATTAATAATGCAAAGGAATACAAGATTCAGCCCCTCTCCCTATCCCAAGCATTTTGGTACAGTCCCTTATTCTATGGGTCTATTGAGCAAAGGATATGTATGCTTCAATATTAAGTAGCCTATGTGCAAATCCTGGTTTATTTTTTATTATATTCTTCCTAAGGGGCAGGACTATAGAAGCATTATGCTTCTGCCTACTCCTTTTTTTTCCTTTAATGAAATCAGATTGATTCATCTGTTGTGTTTTATCTTTGTGTTTTTATCTGTTTTATTGTTTCTCCTTTTAGAGTATGTGGTTTGCTCGAGATGAAAAAAATCCTTAATTTCTCCTCTATAAGAAGTTGCAGAGTGTATACTTAGGCTAGCAAGCCTACAGTAAAAATATGAAGCAAATTCAACGTTTGAAGACAGAAAAAGCCCTGCTTTAAGAAAATAAAACCTGCTATTCTTTTTTTTATTCATAGGCTCCTTTTTGTAAACGACCGTGTCTTGTACCCCTTGTTATACCAACTTACCAAATGTGTTCACACGCTAGTGAATTCTGGGAGTTCAAATGTTTTTCTTCTGTATTGCAGGCCGCCACTGGTTTTCATTCATTCATATGATTAACGCTCTGCTTTAATCATATGAATACAACACAACCTAGACGGAAACCCAATTACGATCACACAAGTTTGAAGTCAGAAAGAAAAAAAAAAAGAAATATTATAACATCTTTTTGGCACTAATGTGAAGTACTTGAGATTAGTGACAGTCAATGGGCTCAAACATGTTAAAAGTACCAGTACGGTACCTAAGAGGGTTCAAACTGATCGCAACTTATATATTCAGCCACCTGGAACAGACTTCCTCACTTGCCAAATACATGCCATGTTAAGCCTGGCTGCTCTGAGTGTGTGTGTGTGTGTGTCTCAGGTCTGTTACTGTGCTACTCGGTTTGGTCCTGTGCTGTTGTGCAGCATGTGGCTCAAAGATTAACGCTTTAAATGAGACTCTCTCCTGTTCTGAATGCCCCCTCTGTTTGCTTACAGGGCCCGGGTGAGACGGAGTGGAAGGATTTGAGAGGGTTTTTGTATCTCCTCCTGTTCAGGGGAGGGTGGGAGGGGGGGCATCCTATTATGAGTGAAAAGCTAAGGGAGGGCATGGTCACAAAGGGTTAAAACCTGAGAGTGTCTTTTTTTTTTTTTTTGGCATAATATGCAGAATTGGCTTCTTCTTTTTTTTCCTTTTTTAAGACATGTGGAAAACGGCTCCAAACAGATTTTAGTGTAAGACAGGTGCCAGCTCTGCCATCTGCTTTCAGTTTTACCTCCCTCTCTGTCTGCTCTCAGACCATCCCCTCCTCTCTCTACAATCCTGATTCATCTCTCTCTCTCTCTCTCTCTCTCTCTCTCTCTCTCTCACTCTCTCTCTCACCAATCACATCAGTCTGACACCCTCTCCATCATTAGCTGGCCTGGAGAAATCAAACCAAAAGGGAAATTCATTAACTTCAGGTATGACATCTTTGGAAAATATTGGGTATTAAATGTACAAGTATATGTATGTAAACACAGATGGATGGGATTAGGTACTGCGTGAAAATTATTAGGGAGGGAAGAGGGGTTAGAAAAGGAGGAGGGTTATCTTGTTTTTCTTTTGGTTGAAGGGAGGTTAGTCAAACATTTTTGGGAGCGTTTTTTTCTTTTTCTAAATATTTTCTCATTCTCTGAGCGTGTGATATCAGTTTTTTCAAAGACAATAACACACACATATTTAAATTAATACTTTTAATCTGACTTCCCCTCATTCAGTGACTAATTACAGTTTATTTTGAAGAATTTAGTTCAAAGAATTCAGATCCAACCGGATCTGTTCTTGGTAACTTTGTTTATTCGGAAATAACAAAGAGTTGCTCGTATTACCATCAACAAGCATTAATGTTAAAATAAAAATACTCTCGGTAATAATCAGATTTTTCATGTTATAACAAGATGCTTTTTAATCATTCAAATTGCTACAGCTATGTGCCCTTTAACTCTGAGACACAAAACTTTTGTTTAGTTTTTCCTTAAAATGATGTACATGTTTTTGTCACTGTTACTCTATTCTATTCTCTTAATTTGTAAAATGGGAAAGCTGAAGATAAAATAGAATTTGCAACACAAAAATACAAGAAAACTTGATTTGACCTGGAAAAACATTGTGACAGAGACTAGAATTTACTTCATAAAATACATATTTTTACCGTGCAATGTGCAAAAATGTTAGAGAGAGAGAGAGCAGGGGACAACTGTCTCATAGTCCATTCATGCACACACTACATAGACGTACTGTTCCCTGTCCCTTCTCTGTATTTTATATCTGTCTATTAACAAACTTCGACCGAGGAGAGATGGCAGTTGCCAGGTGTGGAAACCTCTGCGACGCTAAAGTGATGTTCCATACAAACCGGCTCCTGCATGAAAAGTGCTGTAAGCAAGTCGGGAAAACTCTTTTGTGTGACAGTCTACAGAGTAGCCTATTCCCAGAGCAAGGGAATTTAATTTTAGCGCAAGCATGTTTCTCTTTTGGAAAAGATGCAATTTCTTGTGAAAAATATCAACTTTAGTGGCCAACTAGATGACTTATGAAAATACATAAAAGTGAAAACACATTGTTGGCTCGTCTCTCTGCAGTTTCCCCATGAGAAACGGGGCCAAGCCTCATTTAAAGTGCGGCGCCTAAGCGGTGGCGCTCGGTTCAGAAATGTGGGGCTTTAACCTGGTGGTTTTCTTCCTGGAATGAGGCCGCCGCTTGCTAATGAGCCCGCTAGGACAAAGGTAAGTTCGAAATGAGCGGAAAGGAAAGTAAACAAGCCAGGTGACAAATTGCAAATAGGCGAACATCAAGTGGCCAGGATGGAGATTCTGTCCACGAACACAAACTCGGTCACAAGAGAACCAGTGGCTGTCAGCGTTGTAAAGAGTTGTTGAGGCTAGAGTTGTTGTTTCTAGGACTCTTATAGCATGCAGGTGCTCTTTTCAAAGGCAGCCCTCTCCGCCAGGCACTTCTTGGCCGCCGCTGAATGTTGGGGCTCCCAGGGTGTTTGTTTGGGTTCTTTTTTGTGTGCTTAGTGTCTATGCCTGCTTGATACCTATTCCTCTTTTCTTCTGTTATTTAAGTGTACATTTTCTCAGGGAACGCTTGTAAGGCTTTCCAAAACATATAACCTGCTCACAAAAGAGCGTGGGTCACTTTTTCCATTCACGAAAAGAAAAAAGAAAAGAAGCAACATCACAGACTTAGTTAGGAGTTCACAAGCCTTATATAGTCATGTAGCCGCCCAGAATGTATAAATCTGTGTTGCTATAAATCTATACATTACTGTTTCATAGCTCATTCTCTGGACAATAGTTACCTCTGCAACCTGGCGAGTTAAGAGCTCAATTAAAAATAGAATCTGAATTCCTGTCAATGATTGTGGCCCACACTCTTTCACCGAGTGTGTGTGTGTTTGTATGTGTGCGTGAGAAATCATCAGTGTGTCAGATGGAGCCTGTTGTGCCAGGCAGCCGGGCAGCAGCGGTGCCACTCTGTGTGGTCAGGGCACAGTGTGTCCTCTCAGCTGCTGTTTCCAATTCACAACTAACTTGACAGCGACATCCTCGCTCATTCACCGCAGCAGATGGCGGCGAGCTCGCTGTTTCGCGTGCGCATGTGTTTGCCCATTTCTTTTTGGATAGGCAGCTGTGGGAGGCAAAGCTTTGCCCACTGCGGCGTCCACCGTCATGTGCGGGCAGCAAAGAGGGAGGACAATTGAAATGAAACTCTGGAGTCTGAAAGATCAGAGAATCTCATAAAAAGGATGCTCCCAGTCCCAGCCAAGGGTTGTATCAAATCTCCCCATATCACTCTGCATCATCCAGAGAGGCTACGGCCCAGTTTCATCACAGAGTAATCCTTGAGATTATATCCCTGCATGGTGGACAATGAGCATATTGTTATGATCTTGTTGCCGTAATCCAGCTCAGCACCATATGCAATGGACAGCGGTGCTCTCTAGAGAGCTGCAGTGGTGAATAACACTCTGTCCAGTCTAAGCACAGCGATCCATCTATCACCGGCTCTCTATGTCTGAAAATATCTCCGCTAGAGTCAACTCTGAGGCAGCATATTACAGTTTATTCTCAATCTGTTTCTGTTCATTTTTTAGTCAGGATGATGCCAAATTGCAGATACAAATGTTGCTCATGATGGACCGCAACTTGGTACAGCCATTCAAGTCTCCTGGAGTTTAATATATGAATATGATTTCAATTTTGGTCATAACCTCGGGTGCACCGAGAGGAGATAGATTAAAAATGGGGAAGGGGTGAAGCCATCTGTTTTGTGGTAGAGGCAGAGAGACAGAGGAGGAAATTTGGACGAGCCGAGCAGGGACGCTGGAAGTCAGTCAGAGCCAGGGGGGTGCTGGGGGAAAGTCAGTCTATATAATGACGTCATGCTAAATGCTAAAGCGGCACTCATGGTCTTTGCATTCATTACAATGGACAGGATCATTTATATCTGATAGTTATTAACAACATTTCACACCAATTACAAAACGTTTTACAGGACAACACACGGCAAACATGAACAGCAACATACTGTGTGTCAAAGCAGCCACATCTACTACACCAGCAACAACACTGAAGCCAAACATGAAAACGGAAGGAGATTAGTTACCAGATCTACTTTATAATCAAGAACTATAACCAAATCGCACATCTTATTGTCCTAATGGCCTACAAGTGTGACTGTACAGCGGCAGTATTTCGAGTTAACCCACAGCTGAAGCTGACTGGATTGAGCTGTCACCACGGGTCTGCCTGACATGGATGATCTCTGCCCTAACCTATTTGGTTACTCGTGATTCAAATGTAAAAATCTGGACCTTAATGTGTTCTCCAGGGAGTAAAAATGCTCTGACCTCCGGCGGGTCACATCACTTTGCATGAAGTACTATAAATAGACTAACACATATTGATAACTAACGGATGAAAAACAAAGTAAAACCTTTTTTCTGGCGCAAATACCAGTGGACTGCACGTATTTTTACCAGTAAAAAAGGGTGAAAAACATTACAAGTTCAAACTTTTTAATCAACCGATGGTTTTTATTATGCTTTTTATTTTAGGGGGGTGCTGCAGCCTCCTCATCACCACTACTCCCAGCGTCCATGGAGCCGAGGCCAATAAAGACACGGCAGACTCAGGCCAAATTGTCAGTTAGTAGATGAGATGTCGTGCTAGCCAGACATGCCAGCCAGACGGCTGGTGTTGCCTGAGGACTGGAGGAACTATTTAATGTGCCTCTGCAACCCAGCTGATTCACCACTACACCATCCAGTCTAATCGGTTTCTGTTCTGGTGAATCACTCCAGGTTTCCTTAATGGAAAAGCCAAACATACTGCTCTAACATTGGGTGACAAGGGCACCTTGGGTTTGCAGATGTTCACGCAGATGACAGATGGCGCCGGCGTAGCTAAGGGAGCAACGGGAACGATGTCTGCGCCAGACTGGTGCCACATGCACCCTCCCCTTGTAGCTACTGCAGAGTCCCCCCATCCCAAAATCTCACAAATGAGGGGCGTATAGCTGTGAGCATGAGTCTGTTCTTGTGTCTGAATATCTATCTGAATGTGAATGTGCACATGCAGTGACTCAGCACCCTAGGGTCAGGGCTTGAGGGACAGCACAGCTACAACTCACTGTTTGTCCCATGCGTCTGGATCATGGTGTTCCAAGTTCAATCAGGCGGCATTGTTCCGTTCAGGAACTCAATGTTCTTGCAGAATGTTTATGAGGTCAAATTGACCATTCGTTAAGTCCCCTCCCCTAGTTACTGGTGCTACACTTCATCAGTGAAGATTTCCATTTTCACAAAGCACATGTGCTTTTTATGATAACAACGGCAGATTTACTCAAAATTCTCAGTAATTTAAAGAAAAAAAAATGGATCCTTGATTTCAGACAAAAGGTAAAGTTTTGCGGGCTGAAATGACAACTACTGCTGGCAGGTTTTATCAGTTAACAGTTAGCTGCTAACGCTGCCTAACGCTACCTAATTAAGCTAGCGCTAGCTCCATGGGTAGGCTAAAAAATGCAGTCTCCAGATGGCTTTTTAATGTTTCAACATAACTCTTTCGAAAACAAGAACCCTATAAATATGTACTTGATGATTGTGGACGGTTAGCTCAGTTGGTAGTGCGGGCGCACATATGCAGCGCCTCACCTCCAAGCCGTAGTAGGTGGCTCTTAGTCTGGGTTATCATCATAACCCCAACTAAGTGCCTCCAGGCTTGGGTCTCGACCTCCAGGGTCCTCAGCCTACCTCCATGCCCCAGTAAGTGGCTCTAAGCCTGGGTTATCATGCTCCAGGATCCCCCTCTCTCTCCCCTTTCATAACTCACTGCTTTCCTATCCAATAAAGGCAGAAAGGCCCAAAAATAAAGAAATATATATATATATATATATATATATATATATATATATATATATATATATGCACTTGATGGCTGCATGCATGTAGGAGACATGGAAAAAAAGAAACAGCACTGTTGTTATAATGTTATTGCGGAATAGAGCTAGTTAGTCCTGGTATTAAAAATGTAATAAGAAAAGGTAAGATTCAACTTTTAATTGCTTTCTTACATAACCCCGTTTGGCTACTTAGCTTACATACCTGTTAGTGTACGACTTTCACTTTTAATGTTACAAAATAAAAAGCTTTCAGGATAAGGACTAACTGATTTGTTTGGCAAGTGTAACTCGGATTTGCTACTGTAAACCTCCCCAAATCCCAGAACGAGCAGGACAGAGCTGCTAACTTTAGCCTAAACTCTTATAGGGTTATCCACCCAGTTGGAAAACACTGTTTGCAGTTAATGAAATGCACCTTGGCCTTACTGTAGGTAGTAAGCTAGTTAGCAGGACATGCTAATGTTTGTAGCTTAAGTTAGAATAGATAAACATGTTCTTTCATCCATTCGTTACATATTAGCTTGTGTGTTTTTTTACTTTTAACTTTTAGAAAGGCTAAACAATAAGACACTACCCTCCAAAGTATTAATATCCATACAGTCCCATACAAACAGCTTCGGTATGTAGAAAAATCCAAAGCTTAACTGCAATGGCCGTGCGATCCTTGTTACGCTTTCTAGGCTACGATTGAATCGTTCAGGAAGGGTTTAGCGAACTTTACATTTTTGTCTTTAGACCGTGCGACTTTTGGTGAATCTAGAGGAGCTTTGTTGTGCCAAAAGCATCTCTCTTTCACTCTCTGAGGTGTAAATCTCTTAAGGTGGCTCTGACTGTGCCAACAAGGAAATGAAACTCCAGCACTGTAAAGGTTTCTGTCATATTATCCCTAACTGCTCTATCAGTGGTTACTACTCTCGCAATTTGGCAGCCAGAAAGCATATTCAGTGCATCTGGCAGGACATTTCACAGAAACCAATGACATTTTACAACAATGCCAACTGGAAGTGCAAACAGTAATAGCTCTGTTGACCAAGTGACAGCACTTATAGCCCCACGGTATCTAGTGGAGAAAGCCCAGTGATTAGATCATTTGGTGCCCATGTGCAGAATTAGACATTCAGTATGGCACTCAGGCATTTTGTGTCATGAGCGCAACAACACTGGTGCATTAGTATAATGTGGAATGATCTCTCACTTCAGACTCGATTGAGATCTATCAACAAAAAGAGGAATTTGATTTAAGCCTCAGCTCTTCATGCAGACAGATTATGAGCCCTGGAACCCCAGGAAGAGAAGAGGAGGATGGCTGTGAACAGGTAGAGCTGATAATTACCTCCATTCATCTTCACTGGACCCCGGCACAGCTTTATGAAGGTGCATCTGAGTACAGGCCTGCATTTGATGAATCTCCCCTTAAATTAGCAGCCACTGGTGGATAGAGAGCCTCCATCACTCTGTACGCTTCAATTCATCATCTCATTAGGACCCTGGGCTGGGCTGTACAGACCTGAGGACTCCCAAAGAGAAAGGAGAAACGATGAGCTCCATCATAACGAAACCATTTTTTAGATGTTGTCGTTGTTTACAAATCTGTCTTTTTTTTTTTTTTTTATAAACCACAATCTGTTCAATTCCCAAAGCCATTTGATCATTTGTAGGAAAATCTTAATGTATCAGGGGCAGAGAGTGGCACAGTTGTTTACTAGCGCGGGACTCCAGTGCCATTACAGACATGGAACAAATGCCAAATCCTTATGTAAACCCAGTGGGTGAGTATGTTTTTACGAATGTGCTTCTCTTCAGGTGTTTACATGAACGTGGGATATAAAGATTTGTGATGCAAGATAATTTAGCTAAAGTGTTACAGCCATTATGTGGCAGGAGATGCAGTGGGAGTCCAGGGAATCCCAGTTTGCCATTTTTACTGCACTCTTTGCTGCGAAGTGAGCAGAAATAAAAGCTCTCTGGTGGTTAACTCTGCTCCGCCACCCTGGTCTCTCCATCACCCCTACACCCAGGTGGATGAATATTTCACAGAGCCACAGCCACCCTCGCATGTGGAGAAAGCAGCAGGGCAATGAACCCCCCCTCCCACTCAAACCCCCGGTCGCGCTCCAAACGCATCACTAACTGGATCTCCATGTGGTACATCCATTACTGTAAAATACTCTGCTGCTCCCCAATGAAAGCTCCCCGTCCTCCTCTGCCCTTTTCAACATACACACACACACACACACACACACACACACACACACACACACTTCATAAGACCGCTTACGCTGGCAGTTCTGATTTGGGCTAAGTCCAAGTTTAACATTAGTGTGTGTGTGTGTGTGGGGGGCTTTTGTGGTGTTTAAAAAGCAGCCTGCGGAGAGCTGCAAGAGTGATCACAGCCGTGACTTACACTCCAGTAAAAAAGAAATCTGCATGTCTACACTTCTTATTGCTTTGTTGTGACCATGATGGCCTTTATTTAACCACAAATTGAGCAATCAGGAATGCCATACAAACGTGCAGTGTTTACATGTTTCAGTTACCTATGGGGAATTTTTATCCGTGTTGCCAAGGACAACATTAGTTACCTTTGGATTATTAATTTCTGCAGAAAGCTGTAATTTATCACCCGCGCTCTAGGGACTCGTCTTACTCGCCTTGCCTTTTTTCCCCTCTTATAGTTTGTGCAGTGAAGCCACAGTGTTCTGTCATTACCAGGAAATGGAGATATTTTGGGGCTCAGCTCTTGGTTATTTGGGATTTGTTCTCATCCCTTGTTCTGGGGAAATGCTGACATATCTAATTTTGGGTGCCAAAATTTTGAGCAAAACCCTGTCATTGTTAAAGGCCAACAAAGGAGCGGTTCATTTAGACTCAATTTATTATGATTTCTTCTTTGTGTCAACAAATAGTAACACTGGCTTGGCAAATTGCTTCATAGGAAAGACAACACCAAACCTTGGCTCTCTCTCTCTCTGCCTGTGTGTGTGTGTGTGTGTGTGTGTGTGTGTGTGTGTGTGTGTGTGTGTGTGTGTGTGTGTGTGTGTGTGTAAAGAGAGTATTTTCATTATTATTTTTTATTAATATTATTTCATTAGATTATTATTACAAATGATGGTTACAACAAATTTGGTGGTTATTGATTAAGTAACATCTGACAAATAGGTATCAAATTTATTAAAAAAATTGTTTATTAATATTATAATAAAAGGTTCCTGTAATTTAGGAATGAATTTTGTGTTTAGAAGACTGTGTTTATTAGTCAATGTGTCTTTAGTTTAGTTTATATTATGTAAACAACTATACAAATGTCAAAGATGACATTATTTAGCTGCAACTATTTTCACCATTAATGGAATATCCAATTGGTCGATAACATGTCAGAAAATAAGAGGGGAGAAACCTTTTACAACTTCCCAGAGTCAAAGGTGATTTTAAATTTAAAATTGTACATTTAACAGGATTTGCTGCTTTAATTTAACAATGACAGCAGCAAATCCTCACATTTAAAAGGCTTGAACAGTTGTTGGAATTGTTGCTCGAAAAAATATTTAAACGACTAATTACTGAGAATAATTATCTGTTGAACAAATTATCAACTGATAATTCAGCTCTAGAGGACACAATAATGTCACAATAAGTCATATTATAGGCCTGTCTTATTATTTTTACGTTCCGTTTACATTCCTGGCACCACAGACCCTAAAGGAACAGGTTCTGATGTTGGTGTTAAACCTCAGCAAGCCCAAGTTGGCAACACTAGCTCTGGTGTGCAGGAGTTTCTCCAACCATATAAGGGGGTCTTTGAGATACTCAGGGGCTCTACCAATAATAATTACTCTCTACCATCACCAATGTGTAGCACCCACCTGGGAGATGCACAGCAGCCCGCGACACCAGACGCTCATCACACATCAGCTTGGTAGAGAGGAGAGGGGAACATGTTTTTAGTGGTGGGAAACCAGAGCACCGGAGAAAACCCAGTACAGTGCTGCTAACCATTGGGCCACACTGAGTTGTTTTGTAAGACTCTATCCTTCAAGAGTAAGCACCTAAACCATTTAAAATGCTGTCTGCCAACATGTACTCTTATGTTTAAGCCTAACACAACCCTGACTAATCTTATCTGAGCGATCTGTCTTTAAGAGTACGAGATGTGGTTTTGGACATCTGACCAACAATGAAGGCCAAAGTGTTGTGCTGTGCTTGTTCCACTTAGAGAATACCAAAATCTCTCAGTCTCATGCAACTATCCTCCTAACCAGTGGTGAGAGAAGTATTCAGATCCTTTACTTAAGTAAAAGTACTAACACCACAGTGTAGAAAAAATACTGGCACCACAGACCCTAAAGGAACAGTAGTTACGATGTTGGTGTTAAACATCAGCAAGTACAAGTATTAGACAAAAGTAGCTCTGGTGTGAAGAAAATTCTCCAACCATATAAGGGGGTCTTTGAGATACTCAGGGAAGATCCAAACAGTTCTGTCAGTCAACTAATTGTTTAATCTGCTAATCATTTCAGGTGGGCTTGTAGGCCTGTATATTGTTGGGTAGTTTAATTTATAATAAAACATATTTTATAAACTACATGTGTTCACAAATCCTAATTCGTAAAGTAAAGCTGTCAGACATATGTAGTGGAGTACAAAGTACTACAATATTTCTCTCTGAAATGTAGCGGCGTAGAAGTAGAAAGTGTCATGAAAAGAAAAGACTCAAGTAAAGTAAAAGTATCTCAAATTTGTACTTAGGCCTATACTTGAGTAAATGTAGTTACATTCCACGACTGCTCATTATAGGCTATTCAATACAAATGTACAGCTCCATACAAATTAAACACATCGGTAAAAACAGATGCAGTCCTAATTCCGGTGAGCCTGTTCTATATAACTTCCCTAAACATGTATTAATACACCAGCCAACCCTCCTACTCACATCCTCACTCAGAAATAGACCTGTCATCTTGCCACCATCCCCTTATCGTCTCAACTGCTAACAAGCCTATTTGCCTGTGACTGACGTTGATGCGATCCCTAAAGCCCCGGGCTTGGCACCAGATCGCTCCTATAAGCCAAATTAAACCTCTGTCATGCCCACACCCACCCGCACCCGCACCCCCCACCTCCAGCCTGGTGCTACCCCCTGCCATGGGAACCCTACATCTTTAATGACGATGGAGAGAGCCCGGTGCGTTCCCACGACACAAAAGCGATGACATCTGTCTCTGTAAGAGCTGCACTCCAGAGCAACCCCAGTTGTCCTATCTCCGCTTCTTGTTTGTTGAGGGAGGATGGAGGCTGCTTTAAAAAAGGACGTTTAAACAAAGGTCCTCTCTTTCAAAGGTTTATTTCCCTCCTAAGTTTACTAAGGGCCCGAGCACGAAAGTGCCAGGGCCCACCGGTGCCTGGCACTGAAACAACTAACAGTAGTAGTTATTATGAACTATAAGCTGTCAAATGTCTTTATGATTAATCGTTATTCTGTGCAGAAAACAATGAAGACTGTCCATCACAATTTCCCAGACACCAAAGCAAAGTCATTAAATTGCTTGTTTCTTTATACAGTCACAAACACAAAGACATTTAATTTGCATTGATATAAAAAAGAGAGAATTTGGGGAGTTGGTATTTTTGCTTTAAAAACAATGAAACACAATATAGCCTATCAATCTACATTTCTTGTCAAATTATTGTTTGTTGATCAACTAATTGATTAACACATTAATTCTTTCGAAACTATCATTCTTTTAAACAGGTTTTTTAAATGCCATATGCTTATTTTCTAATGCAATGAATGTAATGTCTTAATCAAATCACTTTGAGCGGCCTTTTTGTAATAAAACGTGCTATATAAATGTCGTGCCTTGCGTGTCCCAGTAGACTAACCAAACCAAAAAGTAGATATTAAACATTTTAAACTGTAACTTTACCAACATACCAGAGCACTGCCTCCTGATCAAAGACTCTAAAGCATGGATGTATTATTATTATTATTATTATTATTATTATTATTATTATTATTATTATTATTATCAGCATTATTATCCTGATGAACAGGCACTGCCGTAGTTACCTCTTCTTCTTTTTTTTTTTTACCCCGGGTCCTTTTTGTGGACTAACAAAGATGGCGGCGTCCATGTTGTGCAGGAGGACGGCAATGTTATGTAGGACTTTAAAGGGACTTTCATGTTCGAAAACTGTATTTTCTGCGAACTCCCAAAGTGGGTTTCTGTTGCAGGCGGCGTCCTATAACCCCAGACCTTTAAAGCTGAACCTCCGGGAGCCCTACGTCCCAGACAAGGACAACGAGAAGACGCCGGAGTGGCAGAAGACGGCCCGGTATGACAGGAAGCTATTCGGTCGCTACGGCTCAGCGTCGGGTATCGACCCTGCGTTGCTGTGGCCCAGCCATGAGCAGCTGGACAAGATCATCGCAGAGGAACAGGAGTGGCACCCTCCGTTAGAGGTAATGCTGAAGAACATTGAGGCCAGGGAGAAGCAGGAAACCGAGAAACGGCTGGCAAAGTGAGTAATGCTACTGTAGCTAACGGTGGTGCGCCAATTATCGGACAGCTAGCTGGTACGCTGGTCGGTTTACTCTTAACTTCAGTTCACTGCCAGCACGGTTAGTACCCGTTTATATACTGTCTATGGTAGTACCGGGCGGTCAGGATGTAGCTACTGCCGTTATGGATTGGTAAATATATGTGAGGCACAAGCTGGGGCTAAGAGAATACAAGGGCACGTTCAATCTCAAAACGCTGTGTACCGTTTTGCTACGGTTTCTCGGAACGGTATGCAACGGCTCTGAGGTTATTTATTTTTTAAATTAATTTATTGAGAGATACAAACAACACACAAAAGTAGGGCTGGGCGATATGGAGAAAATCAAATATCACAATATTTTTGACCAAATACCTCTATCGATACCGCAACGATATTATAGTTTGGACTATTGGTGCTTTCACAAAATATTTACACAATGAGATTTTTGATAAGTAATCATCTGTAATGTGGATATAATGACTAAGTGGGTAAAGGCAAATAATAGAACAGTTACAAAAGCCTGGGAAGTTCAGAAAATTACATCACTTTAGTGTAAGCAGCCTTTAAAACCAGGAAAAGACAACACTTATGCCAAATTATGATATCCAAAATCTAAGAAGATATCTAGTCTCATATCACGATATCGATATATTGCCCAGCTCTACACAAAAGTACACATACACACACAACCACAAAATAAATACATAAGCAACTCCTATATCCCAGGGAGTCTGCAAAGTCCAGCAAGGCTCATCAACAAGCAGTCCAATTCATAGCATCACTTAACAGTTAGAAGAGTTCCAATATCATTCAGTCACGGGATGTCACAAGGGTTGACTATATCTGCACAGTCTTCAGAGCTTTACAGTTCTTTGAATATCTTATAGAGTCCAAATATTCATTGACTTCGTTTTCAAACACAGGTAAGAGAGGTTTTGAGCCCCTGAACTTACATTTATGGATGTGATATTTAGCGAGTAGAAATAAAAGATTAATAATGAAAGGTTTCCTTCCATATCAGTCTTAAGCTCAACCGCACCAAAGACAACATCCTTAAAACAAAATGAGAAATCTGTGATGAAATAGGTTTGGATAAATTCAAGGAACGTCTGACCAGACTTTTTCTGTGTAGGAACATCTCCAAAATAAATGGGAAATATCTTCATCTGACCTTTTTACAGAAAGAGCATTCAGATGCAATGTCTGGTTTATACCGCTTAAGCACACACTTTGCTGGGTAGAATTTGTGAATTAATTTAAACGTAACTTCTCTCACTTTATTAGTAAGCATATATTTGAAAGGCAAAGACCAAACATTTTGTCAAGGGACAGCAACGGCTCTGCGGTGCGTTTTCTCTCGTTCAGTGGCTGTGTCACAGGTGATGCCCAATCAGCAGAGACGTGTATGTAAACTCGTGGTAATTAAAAGGCAGAGCAATTGGGCACACAGCAGGGTGTTCAACTCACACCAGTTGCAGTTAAAAAAAACCAAACAAACAAAAAAACGTGTTGCTACGTGGCTGAACGTGGCCCAGGTGAACAGAACCAGCAGCAAATCCATCCACACTGAACTCCTCAACACCAGCTGATGGAGGAAGAGGATGCTTTCAGCTCATTCACAGAACTTCAGAGCTCAATTTACACTCATCAATCATGGTAGTCATTTTTTAAATCTACAACTAAAATCGTGCTTCCACATAGTTGGGGAGCTCCCAAGAGAGATCAGACATATCTTGAATTGTCTCCAGGATGGATCAGCCTCCAAAAATGCTGTGTCCCTATATTTCCCATAATGCAACCGCATAGTATCATTAGTTAAGGTTGTTAACATACTACTGCACCTGACTAGTCAGAAAATGTCCATCAGTTTTCCTGCGTGGTGGCTTCAAATGTCCTGCTTTTTCTGACCAACAGTTCAAGTCCCAAAGTTAATATTCAGTTTATGTTCACTTAAAGCAGAGAAAAGCAGCAAATACTTACAAATGAAAAGCTGCAAAGTGAGAATTTGAGATTAGATAATGCTATATTATTCCCACAGCGGGGGGATTTGCAGTGTTACAGCAGCAAAGGGGATAGTGCAATAACAAGAAGTATCACGATATATCAAGATATGATAATGATAGCCTATGTAAACTGTAAAAAAGTTTAAATATAACAAGTAGAGAGACTGAATATTTCCTATTTACTGATGTCAGTACATACTAATGCACAGTTCAGTATACATTGATATTGCATGAATGAGTTAAACGTTTGCATAAAAAACGATTAAAACAATGATCCAATTAGCAAAATAGTCAATTATTTGTCTTTTGATCGACTATTCAATTGGTCGACTAATTTGTGTTTGTGCGTGCCTGACAGTTGTGTTGTGATCACGGATGCAAATTAGCTGTCAAGCTAACCCTGGCACATTTAACCTTAACTTCAATGTTAATTAATGTGCATTGTCCCAAATTATGTTAAAAATAAAGAAACTGATCATTTATAACTGTTTAATGGTATGTGTATATACAGTATATGATGTGTATGTATTATTTGATGTATTTTATTGTGATTTTTAATATGGAATGGGCAAATAGTCTTGTGTTAAAAAAAAAAAACATAAGAGGAAGAGTCAGGGAGATTGACATAATTCATCCTACGAGGACCAAGAACTGCACATTCCGTGGCAATCAATCTCATAGTTGTGGAGATATAATGTGAACCAACCGACCTGTTGAACAACTGTGCACGATGCAGCACATTAACATCGGTCATACTAATCTTTTCCATTTCCATCGCAGAGAGAAACTCCTAGCAGCGAACATGGCCAAAATGCCCAAGATGATAGCGGACTGGCGCAGAGAGAAGCGGGAAACCAAGCACAAGCTGAAGGAGGAGAAAGCGCGGCGTGCAAAGTTGCTGGCCGAGGCCAGAGAGCGCTTTGGCTACGCAGTGGACCCCCGCAGCCCCAAGTTCTTGGAAATGGTTGCTGAAATAGAGAAGGAAGAGAAGAAGAAGAAGAAACTAATGAAACGCAGACTGAAAGAGGAGCAGGTGGTGGCCCCTGTCACACCTCCTGCTGCCTCCTCATAGTCTAAGTCTAGACGGAGTCATTTCAGACATACAGAACTGCTGGGGCTTGGTCTAACTACTTACTGAGATGGAAGGTGTGCTGCATAATACAACTCACTGGGACATTTGTGAAAGAGTATCTGAATACAGGTTAGACCTTGTGTTACCTGATGGCATTTGTAATCATTGTAATTTCCCCTTGCGAGATTAATACAGTATACATTATTATTATTGGCCTGGATTAAAGAAAATCCCCATCCATGTTTTTTTCTTTTGTAAAAAAAAACTAAGCATGTTATTTTTCATTACCTTTTTATGTATTTAGCTGTCGCTGAAATAAATACATTGCTGTACAGAAATGTTTTTAAGATTATTTTTTGGGGCATCTTTAAGACTTAACGGGACAGTTTAAGACTGGAAATGAGAGAGAAGGGGGGAATGATATGCAGCAAAGGGCCACAGGTCGGAATCAAACGTGTGGCCGCTGCGGTACGGACTGAGCCTCTGTACACGAAATGTATGTTGAAAATATTTTAAAAGGATGATAAATATTACAAGGTAATTTTGGCATCATTAATGACAAAACAGACAGTCGTATGTAGAATTTATTTATGCAAAAATATTAAACATTCTGAAATTTTTGGAAAGTTCATGCACTGTTACAAATGTGCGTAAACACTGGATTTTGATTAATTCAAACACACCAAGACTGTCACTGAGTTGAACAGCAGAAAACTGTTCACCTCTTTAGCTGTGGTGTGTTGTACTCGTATGCATTTCCGTTGCGATAACACAGTAAGAAATGAATGAATGCATAGAATACTGGCTGCTGACTGGAGGGGGGGGGGGCATACATTTCTTCAAGTCAGTTAACCATTTTCTAATTTAGTTTTTTTTTTAAACAATTTTGTATCTTAAAATACCTTAGATCTTAACACCTTAAAATGTAGTCTTTCCAAAACTGCACAGTATGCTGAAGTAACTTAATTATGTAAAAATCATATAGAGCTATTTTAATTTAGTAAAATATAAAGTCATTACTATACATTTCATCAAGTCATAAAATGTCCTGCACTGGTTGTGATGCTTTCAATCAATGGATTCAAATTTAGTGTTGTTCATTTTTCTATGTAAACCATGAAAACATTGTCCATAATATCTAGTGTACTGTATATACACTGTCCCTCAGTTGACAATGTCAAACACTTCTATGATCTTGGAAGCCAGTCTGGGCAGCCTAGGCTTTTGTAAAGCAGCCTTTACTTTAGTCCAATGATATGTTAGTGTAGACAGTGACACAAAAAGGTATACCTGAACACAGTGCTAAAAACAAAAACCAGCATTCACTTGTTGAAAATGGATAGTTAAAAAAAAAAAACTGGGGCTAAAACAGCCATAACTGTGAGGGAAATGGAGAGTCCAGTGTGAAGAAATGTCCTCCTTACATATGAGTGTCCTCCTCTTCCCCGGGGTCAGCCTTGAGTTTGGCCAGAGCAGCGTGTACCCTGAACTGTGTCCGAGACTCCATCGAGTAGTCCTTGTAGTTGTGTCTAAGTCAAAACAGTGGAGGAAAGTTAAAGTGTGAAAGGATTAGTGTTGGCGTTTTATTGAATATTACAATACATTACATTTTTTTTTGTGAATTCTCAACTTGCCTCCTTTACTGCCTTTTATCCAATGGGAGCAGAGGGTTGATAAATAATTTATTAGTCTTCAAGAACCCATTTATTACCCCCCCACCCCCGCCCATGAGTGGATAGCAATTGTTGTTCTGTAACAGGCAGAGAGCAACCTCTAGTGTTCCTGTAGGGGCTATGCACTGAGTAACCATACAGATGGTACTCGCTGTACATTGCGGGACTATCCTGTCTACTAAGGTATATTAGGAAAAAAAATGTCATTCACTTTCTTGCCAAGAGTCAGAAGAGAAGATGGATACCGCTTTGAAATGAAGCTACAGCCAGCAGCCGGTTCGATTAGCTTAGCATAAAGACTGGACACATGGAGAAACGGCTAGTTTGGCTTTGTCCAAAGCTACCAACATCTGCCTACTAGCACCTCAAAAGCTCACTATGTAGCAAGTTGTAATACGCGCAAAAACGAAAGTTTAAAGACAACAAGTTGCAGTTTCAGGGCGGGTTATTGTGTTGAACTATTTCTTGGCTGCGGTAGGCGGATTTTGTTACCTTTGGACAGAGCAAGGCTAGCGATTTCCCCATTTCCTATATCTTTATGCTAAGCTAAGCAGCTGCTACCTTACCTTCACTGCATAGACATGAGAGTGGTATTGATGTTTTCATCCAACTATCTTCAAGGCAGCAAATAAATATGTATTCCTTTTATTGTCATTTAGCAAAACACAGAAATTAAAAGCATGAAAAAAATTACGAGCATGACTCCTTTTAAAAACAGATAAAAACAGAGCTTTATTTATTACCCTGTTTTTAAAAGAGTCATGCTCGTTATGTATGTATGTATGTATGTATGTATGTATGTATGTATGTATGTAAAAAAACTGAATAAATGATTTCCAGCCGAATAATTGTCCATAATATCATCCATATTTGTATTTATTGCACAGCTGTTCTAATGGATTACATTACACTTTAAATATGGGCTATTTTGTTGGTCATTCATATTTTTAGGTTTTTGTTATGTTAGTAAAGTACGTAACATTTCTGTCCAACGGAGTACTGTTACTTCACTCCTGTCACTTTCTAATAAATGCAGGTACTCATGGTGTACTTCTTGTTAAGTGTTGGGCAGAATGTTTGCTTGGACAAAACACAAGAGGAAGCCAAAATGTGCTGCTGTGTGAGGTAGGAAGGCAGCTAAATAAGGGCTTTGATTACACATAATCCCCAAGATGTTTTCTATTACAAAATATGAATGTGTACCAGCACAATAATCCATGCAGACAATGCTGTGCCCCCAAATGCTGCACATGAAAGCTGTGCAGGCTAGACTACTAGAACCTTTTTAACTCTAATTAAAGCACTGCATTTCTGTATCACATTACAGTCTATGCACAAGAATACAAATGATTTTCGACTTTGTCACCTTGCTGGATCTAGGTGGCAGGCTTTGACAGTGTCTCTGATGCTGAATGCATCAATGAAGCTGCTTCAAGGGAGTAACTTACTTGGCCTTGTGCAGTAGTTTAATAGCCTCGTCCCTTCTGCCTTGGTCTATGTAGAGCAGACTGAGCTCCACCAGAGAGTTAGGCACCAGGTAGTGGTCAAACTTGATCTTCTTTTCACTGAGCACACACACATGAAGAAGGTGAACTAACTGTAACTGTCACATAATACAGTTACTTTTTAAAATGTAAGTTAACCTGTAATAAGGAACAAGAGTTTGGTTTTTCCATGCGGGTAGGTGACTAACTTTTGAAGTGAATTAAGAACCAAATGTTTCTCTCAGGACCTGCTTGAAAGCCTGAGTCATTATATTCAGTGAGTAGGTTTACATGCACACTAATATTTTTGGGTATCAACAGGTTTTTTTAATATGCACAAACATCGCAACACCGACATTTTCAAGAAGCTGGTTGAAGGAATAAAAGAGGGAGGCTGTGTTCGCACGGTCCAACAAGTACGCCACCGCTGGAAAACTTTTTTTTTTTTAAAACATATTATGCCCTGCTATATGTAAACAGGAATATTAGTGCAATATGTATTGTCTTTAGCCATGTAAACAGCTTAGTCAGAACATTGTATTGTCTAAATAAGGGCAAAAACCAGAATAATATCTGCATGTAAACGTAGTCATTATCAGTGTGACTTAAACAAGAATGGCTGTCATTCTTCAGTGCTATGTAAATATTCACTGTATGACTTGATGGGTGAGTTGAGAGGAAACTAAGCAAACAGTGCATTGTCAGTACATCCAGTTCAGTGTTGACTTTAAATGTCAGGAAAATTTTCAGTTAAGATTTTGACACAAGATAAGCAAACACTAAATTTAAAAGTCCTTTTCAGGATGACTTTGGACCCGTTAATAATTTTAGTTCTTATTGGGAGAAAGGCATAGCCTACTAAAATTTGAAAGTTAAGTGGTCTTAACTTGGTCTCAACACTGGTCTAAATGGCCGGTGTGTTCATCCATGTTGCCAAAAACTGCATCCAGGTTTTTACAGGCAGTGCACACACACACTGATGTGTCTCTGTTCACAGAAGATAAATGGTTTGTTGACTTGCATGCCGTGTTAGCATGGAATAACTTGAAATTAAATCCACTGGAAGTCACCTGGAAAACACTTTGTTGAAGCTTTCCTCAGCAGCCTGGAGGAGACCCTGGTTCTTCAAACACAGACCCTTGAGCAGGTGGATCAGACAGCGGTCATCCAACGAATACTCGTTATCTGTAGAGGACAGTGTCAAGTTATCTCATTTTGTCTACAGTTATATTTTAGGTTGTCTCGCTTTGCCAGACCTTCCTCCACAGCGCTGCGGAGGAGGGTCTAGCTAGTCCACACAGCATTCAGAGATGGGAGAAAAACGTGCTGTGGTTTATTGGCATTTCTTTAAACCAATCACAATCATGCTGGGTGGCGCTAAGCACCAGGCAGAGCTGCGGTGCCTCTGTAAAATAACCTCGGGAAGGAACTTGTTTTGGTGGAACATGTGTACGTTCAAAATGTTGTTTTAGTCGTGCAACAGAAAACTCAGATTGGACAAATAGTCTAGCTAGCTGTCTGGATTTACCCTGCAGAGATCTGAGGAGCAGTTAACCATAGTCCTCAGAAATCCATCGGAGTTAAGAATGCCAACACAAAGAAAGAGGAATGTAACGGACATCCGGCCAAAAAGAGTGAAATCCCAGAAGTGGGGTTTGTTCTGGTTTGGAATAGTGTGTGCTATTACCAGGAGACTCCAGCAGGGTGCGTTCTGCATCAACCAAAGTCTGCATCATGCCTTCAGTCAACTCTGGTCGTTTGCTGATCATGCTGAAACCGTTCCACATGTACATCATCTCCTATAATGAAATGGTGAATACTGTTAGAAGGCTCTGTTAGTCAAACATATGTGCCTGTGTGTGTGTGTGTGTGTGTGTGTGTGTGTGTGTGTGTGTGTGTGTGTGTGTGTGTGTGTGTGTGTGTGTGTGTGTGTGTGTGTACGTGTGTGTAGCTTTACCAGCACTGGCACTGGTAGCCTGATTGGGCAGCGAGCCTTGTAGCGTCTGGCTTTACGGATAGCAAACTTCTCAGTCGGGGGAGACTTCCCTGCTATCTTCTGCTTGAAGGTGGGCACTTGTCTAAAGACACAGGAACATTAGTGAAGAATAATTAGGAAAGAAGACATGAGGTCTGAATTAATGAGACATTGCCTAAAACTTCTGATGTACTTCCTTTTAAACCTGCATTTAATTATTTATTTATTTATAGCCACTTGGAGGGAGTGTAACTAGCTGTAAACCACACAAATGTGACATATTATCACCTTACACCAAACATGTTAGCTAACAGTTGCATATTTACCATATACTGTAAAAATAATGGACAAAACTTCCGGGTCTGACAAGTGAAACCAATGCGGAAGTGCCTTAAACTTGCATTTAAGTTCCAGTAGGAGGTGACTCCACTGGTTGAAAAATAAGTCTGTTTCCAAAGTCTATGGGAAAATGACCCTACTTATTACCTCAGTAATAAGTTTATGGTTTCAATCGCTAGTTTCAAGTTTTCTTCAATACAGCAGGATGTTTATTTGGTAAATTATGGTCCCATTTATTTTAACAGACTATAAGGCAGGGGATGCTTTAGGGGCCTAGCTACACGCCGACCTGTCAATTAGGACAGAGGCTTAGCAATGCTAACAATGGCACTGTGGAGATTAAAATAGCCGTGAACTTGTTTTTGGGTATTGACCGTGTTTTTCTTCTTATACTTTGACCCTCTCACTGTGTGTTTTCACTTCAAAGTTAATTGGAACATTTCGGTCGCCTAAAGATATATTTCTTCTTCAGCGTTCTGCCAACCAAGCTAGCTAGCTACCTCTAGCATTAGCTGGTAAATTAGGGGAAAGTTTGCAGATTTTCTGTACTGCCGTACATGCAGATAAATGGCGCCAGCTACCTGCCATTTTATTTTTTATTTTTGGGGCTTTTTCCCTTTATTTAGAAAGTGGACAGACATGAAAGGGGGAAAGAGATGGGGGATGACACGCAGCAAAGGGCAGCACGCCGGACTCGAACCCTGCGCCACTGCATGACTCCGCCAACATGAGGTGAATGCTCCCAATGGGTGAGCCAGAGGCCGCCCTTACCCGCCATTTAATGTCCACTGGATGACTCAATTAGGAGGGGTTGACAATCTGCAATGATGGCCAAACTTGAGGCTTCAAAACGGCAGTCCACAAACCAAGGCTTGACGCCAGTGATGCTATGTCCACTACTTTTACAGTCTATGGTATTTACACATCCAGCACACACAGAGCAATGTTTTCATTTGGACTCTTGCTATGAAGGTAAATATGGTGCAAAACGTGAGAGCTTGTAGAATACAATGTGAGAACTTGCAGAACAAAAAAATTGAACTTGTATGTTAAAATTTGCACTTGTAAAATAAAAATGTGCACTTGTAAAATAAAAATTTGCACTTGTAAAAATTATTCACATTTGAAGTCACAAAAAGAAAAAAAACATGAGAGCTTGTAAAAAAAATCTGAACTTGTAAATTGAAATTTGCACTTGTAGAAAAAATATTCACAAATGTGTAGATTGATATTTGCATGAACACAATGACAGCTGCAAACTTGTAATGCAACATTTACTCATGTACTTTTTTTTTTTTTACTCAGGTTGATTTTCCATCACAACCACAACTCAGTGATTACAACCTCTCCGATCTGTCACTGTATGCGCTCTCGCATCACAAAGGCGAATCTCGCCTCGACTTTTGCAACACTTGTTGCGATACATTTGGTGCAAAACTAATTTGTACCTGTGGACTTAGGCTGTGGAGCTCTGATCCAACAGGACGGGGAAAGCAGGGTTTCTATCGCCAGATGAGGGACAACTCTGTCCGGCTTATTTAGCTATGTCACATGGAAGCCTGGTTGAATAGCAAGCTAGCGTTAGCTAACTAACCAACCAGCCTGATTCTAAATAAATACCTTTTAATTATCTTAACACTTTTTAACAGTCAAACTGAAACACTGGCGGTGAGCTCCAGGTCCTGCAGACGGACCGTCACCAGCCGTTATCGGCCAGCGGAGCAACATCGCTATTATTGCCAGAAAGCGTCGCTGCCGACCTCGACCTGCAGTCGGGACTCCAGCCGGGACACAGAGAGCCCCGCACCCGGTAGCAGCTCACCGCTAGTGTTGGTGGAATAGCAAGCTAGCGTTAGCTAACTAACCAGCTTCTAAATAAATACCTTTTAGTTATCTAAACACTTTAACAGTCAAACTGAAACACTGGCGGTGAGCTCCAGGTCCTGCAGCCGCGACGGACCGTCATCAGCGGGTAACACCGTGCCAAGTTCTGCATCCCTGCCAAGACTTCCATCCATAAGGGGAAATAATGATTTTATAAGGCAAAGTAGCTACTGTTTAATTAAAATGTAGGCTATATACATTCCTTTGTCATGTTCATCAATGATGATTATAATTTTACAACGTTTAGAGACATCAATGTTTTATCAGACTATCATTTCCTTGCTACCTGGGTGCAAATCTCGGCAGCAACGAGGGGTAAAGAGATGACGCATTATTCCGGCAAAAATGATTGCTGCTGCCCGGCGGTGGATGTAATTCTGCAGAAGCTATTGTTGCTGCCTCGCGGGTGCAATGATTGGCAGTGAGGCACAACATCAGCAAAGCAAGCTGTGGTCATGGCCGGGGATGTGCCGATGCTACCGGGTGCGGGGCTCTCTGTGTCCCGCTGGAGCTCCGACTGCGAGTTCGAGTGCGACGCGACTTTCTGGCAATAATAGCGATGTTGCTCCGCTGGCCGATCCCGCTGGTGACGGTCCGCTGCAGGACCTGGAACTCTTCAGTGGTTTGACTGTTGAAAAGTGTTAAGATAATTAAAAGGTAATTATTTAGAATCAGGCTGGTTAGTTAGCTAGCTAACGCTTGCGCTATTCAACCAGGCTTCCATAATGACATAGCTAAATAAGCCGGACAGAGTTGTCCCTCATCTGGCGATAAAACGCTGCTTTCCCGTCCTGTTGGATCAGAGCTCCACAGCCTAAGTCCACAGGTACAAATTAGTTTTGCACCAAATGTATCGCAACAAGTGTTGCAAAAGTCGGCGAGTGCGCTGCTTTGTGATGCGGCAGCGAACAGTGACAGATTCGAAGGTTGTAATCACTGAGTTGTGGTTTTGATGGAAAATCAACCTGAGTAAAACAAGTACATGATTACGTGTTTGCAGCTATACATCGTGTGTTCATGCAAATATCAATCTACACATTTGTGAGAATATTTTTTTTTACAAGTGCAAATTTCAAATTAAAGTTCAGATTTTTTTACAAGCTCTCATGTTTTTTTCTTTTGTGACTTCTTAAATGTAATGAATTTTAAACCCTGAAGTGCAAATTTTTTTTTATAAGTTTATTGAAGTGCAAATTTTTATTTTACAAGTGCAAATTTTAACATACAAGTTCAATTTTTTTGTTCTGCAAGTTCTCACATTGTATTCTACAAGCTCTCACGTTTTGCACCATATTTACCTTCATATCTTGCTTCTGTCCACCTAATGAATTTAAGTCCAATGTTAACTCTCTTTTAGCTCTGTTTTTGGTCTCCACCAATTCCTGAGGGAAATATCAATGCACCACTATGTTCACCAGCTAGTTGCTAACTTTTGTTTGTGCCGTTTGGTGCTGTGCAGGCAGTGTACAATGGGTTTATCAGAGCTTTCTCGCTAAAAACAGCTGCCTCCTTGCGGGAAACCAAGTTGATGAGAGCGGTGAAAGTAAACCAGAACGGTTATGTGGTTCAATATGCAGAGTTTTTAGTGAGGTAATAAACTTTTCGGTGGAAAAACTACATCAGATAAAAATTATTCAAAGCAAGAGTATTTTTATAGGTCTCAAAACATGTCTGCAGGGGACCTTTAACAACTTAGTTACATCCTGAAGTGTTGTTATGTCTATGTTGTGTATTTGGTATAGGTTTCTGAGATAAATCATGGAGCAATTACAGTGTGTGCATTTACCTAAAGAGCTCAACCTCGTCCTCCCCAAAAGGCCTGGCCTCATCTTCAGCCAGCATGCTGAGGTAAGCAGCTTTCATGTAAACATACATGGCCTAGCAGTTAGAAACATAAAGTAAGCATTCAACCATTTTGGCTTTCGACCAGATCGACGCACAGCTTTCTTTTGAAAGTTCAACCAACTAAATTCCCACTGATCTCCTCTCGCCCGTCTGGTGTTCTATACCTTGGACCAGCGGCTCTCCTGGCTCAGCAGGTCTGCGTAGAAGTACGCCATCTTCCACGCTCGCTTGTAGGTGAAGCACCACATCAGCTCCCAGTAGCACATGTGGTGGAACTGCTTCCACACCTGCTGGGCCTTGCAGCCATCTTCAAAGAGTGCCACCGCCTGGCAGATCAATGACAATACATCATATAGAACATTAACAAGAATATGCAACAGTGACTCCAGGGGCGGAGCGACGGGGTGGCTTCTGGGGCTCCAGCCCCAAACGTTTTCTCAAAATCCCCTAATCTTATAGGTTTTTAAAATAACTATGTCATATCCCCTCAGTCTCTTTGTCTGGACTGGCAAATCAATAGGGCAGAAGTTATATGTTAAGGACTCATTCTGTAAAGTCTACTAAAAATATTTTTAAAGATTAGTAATGCTGCCAAATTCCTACCTACAGTGCCTTGTGAAAGTATTCGGCCCCCTTGAACGTTTCGACCTTTTGCCACATTTCAGGCCTCAAACATAAAGATATAAAACTGTAATTTTTTGTGAAGAATCAACAACAAGTGGGTCCCAATTATGAAGTGGAACGAAATTCATTGGCTATTTCAAACTTTTTTAACAAATAAAAAACTGAAAAAGTGGGCGTGCAAAATTATTCAGCCCCTTTACTTTCAGTGCAGCAAACTCTCTCCAGAAGTTCAGTGAGGATCTCTGAATGATCCAATGTTGACCTAAATGACTAATGATGATAAATAGAATCCAGCTGTGTGTAATCAAGTCTCCGTATAAATGCACCTGCTCTGTGATAGTCTCAGAGGTCCGTGTAAAGCGCAGAGAGCATCATGAAGAACAAGGAACACACCAGGCAGGTCCGAGATACTGTTGTGGAGAAGTTTAAAGCCGGATTTGGATACAAAAAGATTTCCCAAGCTTTAAACATCCCAAGGAGCACTGTGCAAGCAATAATATTGAAATGGAAGGAGTATCAGACCACTACAAATCTACGAAGACCCGGCCGTCCCTCTAAACTTTCAGCTCATACAATGAGAAGACTGATCAGAGATGCAGCCAAGAGGCCCATGATCACTCTGGATGAACTGCAGAGATCTACAGCTGAGGTGGGAGACTCTGTCCATAGGACAACAATCAGTCGTATACTGCACAAATCTGGCCTTTATGGAAGAGTGGCAAGAAGAAAGCCATTTCTTAAAGATATCCATAAAAAGTGTCGTTTAAAGTTTGCCAAAAGCCACCTGGGAGACACACCAAACATGTGGAAGAAGGTGCTGTGGTCAGATGAAACCAAAATCGAACTTTTTGGCAACAATGCAAAACGTTATGTTTGGCGTAAAAGCAACACAGCTCATCACCCTGAACACACCATCACCACTGTCAAACATGGTGGTGGCAGCATCATGGTTTGGGCCTGCTTTTCTTCAGCAGGGACAGGGAAGATGGTTAACATTGATGGGAAGATGGATGGAGCCAAATACAGGACCATTCTGGAAGAAAACCTGATGGAGTCTGCAAAAGACCTGAGACTGGGACGGAGATTTGTCTTCCAACAAGACAATGATCCAAAACATAAAGCAAAATCTACAATGGAATGGTTCACAAATAAACATATCCAGGTGTTAGAATGGCCAAGTCAAAGTCCAGACCTGAATCCAATCGAGAATCTGTGGAAAGAACTGAAAACTGCTGTTCACAAACGCTCTCCATCCAACCTCACTGAGCTCGAGCTGTTTTGCAAGGAGGAATGGGCAAAAATGTCAGTCTCTCGATGTGCAAAACTGATAGAGACATACCCCAAGCCACTTACAGCTGTAATCGCAGCAAAAGGTGGCGCTACAAAGTATTAACTTAAGGGGGCTGAATAATTTTGCACGCCCAATATTTCAGTTTTTTATTTGTTTAAAAGGTTTGAAATATCCAATAAATTTCGTTCCACTTCATGATTGTGTCCCACTTGTTGTTGATTCTTCACAAAAAATTACAGTTTTATATCTTTATGTTTGAGGCCTGAAATGTGGCAAAAGGTCGAAAAGTTCAAGGGGGCCGAATACTTTCGCAAGGCACTGTATGTCATGTAATTTAAAAATAGAAACATCAGACAGTTGTTGTGTCTCTTTAGATGGCAGGATTGAGAATGAATCATCCTCAACATCGGTTGTGTTCAGGTTTCCGAATGATGAAGACAGTTGGAGAACAATTAGATACAAAATCGGATGTTGGCTCTCCCAAAAGATCCTTTTCCTTGGCAACTATAAATGTTTTTCCCCAAATGATGTACAGATTTTATGACATTCTATTATCAAATGGCTTGAAAACTAGTGCATATAGCTGCCGTAAATTAAGCATACCCCCGGATTCCCCCCCGCCCCCAGGTTTGGCCTGAGCCCTGAAGGTTTACAACGTCTGGCTCTGCCCCTGAGGGACTATGCTTTGGAGGAATGTTGTGTATTAAATATTTACATTGGGTGCTGGTCTTTTGCTAGCTCAGGGGCTAAAACATGGCATCAATATTACCAGAAATGTTCAAGCTTCACTCGCTCTCAAGAAAGCATGCAATCACTTATGATTATTTACATTTTTCTGACAACAAAATTCTCTATTAAAAGGAAATTAAATGTACAGGAAATATAACATCAGTAGTCATTCTTCCAAGCCATGTCCCTGACACATTTCATCAAAACACACCTCATCAATGTTCCCCCTGATCTCTTCAGTCCTGCCTGCAAAGAAGAGGAATATTGCTCCCTGGACAGAAGAAAAAAATAGATTTCAGTCTGCTGTGTGTTAAATTCTCCTCTATCTGCAAGCAGACCTGTTGTTTAGCAATTACTCTAACCAATGTTTAACCAAGACATTTCTATTCTGGGTCGGTACACATTGTGCCAGAGCTTTGAGTTTGTTCTCTGGGATGGGCAGGCATGTAGGGAAAAGGTGGAGTGGAAACAGGTATTATGAAGTCACAAGAATGTAAGTCAGGGGGAGTGGAAGGAGCGATAGCCTGAAGGTGTGCGAGTTCACTAGAAGGAAGGAAAGAGGATGTATAGATGCAGGGTGCAGAAGGGGCTGCGTGAGAGGAAGGTGGAGTGAGTATCAGATGAAAGTAATCAGGGTGGGGAGGATTCTCAGTGTGTGACTGGACCATAAAAAGAAAAAAGAAAATATATGTGTTGAAGGAGGGATTTGTAAGAAAGAGCTGCCATACATTGAGACACAAAGACGGTGTAAAAATAGAAAGATTAAAAAGGGCAATGACGTAAAAAAGTTAAATTAATTCCAAATTCATTGCCAATAAAGGATCATTCTGTTTTATGTATTATTTTTTTTTAACTTTTTGCTGACTACTTTCTATCAATTATGACTTTGTACTCATTTTACCACTCAAGCTAATTGCTGAGATGTGAAAGCAAAAATGGAAATAAAACAATGGTTTATAGCCAGATGATCTGAACCACTTCAATATTCCCTCTTTGCTAAAAAAAAACAAACAAAAAAAAAAAAACTGTATGCGAGCATAAAAAGGGCACATGTGTTAGTTCAAAGTTGCACCAGGAAGTTGCCCAGTCTGACTTCTTTTAATTTGTGGTTGCCACGTTCCGAAAATGTAGCACTTACTTTGGTGAGTACAATGTAATCAATGTCTATCATTAACTGATAGAAACGATGGCCCAAACTACAAAAATAAGATGAAAAAGTTCAAAATAATAAAAAAAAAATGAATTATCCTTTAGAGATTTTGTACTTAAGTTATTTATTATTGCACTTCCTTAAAGTTGGGGCACTCGTAAGAGACACATTAAAAAAAAGAATGCTCAAAATAGATGCAACAAAGGCAGTGATATCCTGGACTTTCAGCACTTCAGAACTTCCTAGAAAGTGATGCATCCTGTAAACAGATGGTCCTTGTTGCCACTCACCCGTGGGTAGCGGAGACGGAAAGGTTTCAGCAGCCTTTCAGCTTCAGTCACGTCTCCCTCGCCTGTACCTGAGAGGACAGAACGGAGACACGATACACATGACACATCGTCCCGACATTTTCAATGACAGGATATTACCACACGATCAGAATCATCTGAATCTCCGATGCTTGTGATGCTTTGGAGGGGGTACAGCACTACCTAGGATGAACGTGAGAAAGGTGTAGTAGCAGAGCACGAGCAGAGCGCACAGCATGGAGCGCAAATTCATCCCGGTCGCACCGTCATGCAGCAGAGACAGACCAAATTCCTAAAACAGAACCACACATGTAGAAAACATCCATGAGTGTGTCAGTTAATGCATAATGGAGGAAATGTGTGTATATATATATATATATCACACCTTGTCTCCAGAGAAGCCCGCAAACTCTAAAACTTTGAGTATCCGTGGAGGAAATAGAGAGAGTGTCTGTGAATAAAGAAGACCTGATAAACTGTATGGTAGACACACACACACACACACACACACACACACACACACACACACACACACACACACACACACACACACACACACACACACACACACACCACACAACACACACACACACACACACACACACACACACACACACACACACACACACACACACACACACACACACACACGATGGTGTTTGGGGCTGCTTTTGTGACGTACCAGATTAAACGCCCCTATTCCAAATGATATTCCTCCCTCTAAGTGAACGTGGCTGGGTCCTTTGAGACAGTTGTGAGATTGTATGAAGGAATGCAGTTCTCTGGATGAAAAAAAGGCATTGATGTCAATTGTTTAGCAACACAGCTAAGCATAATGACCTAATACTGTATAGCAGTGATGTTCAACAGAGGGTCCTCAGAGTCATTGCAGGGGGGGCAAATTATGAGGGCTTTTTCCTTTATTAGAGCAGCTGAAAAAAGACAGGAAATGCGGGAGAAAGAGAAGGGATGGCATGCGGCAAAGGGCCTTGGGTAAGAATCAAAACCCAAGCCGCTGCCAAGGTTTGAGCATACATAGGGCGAGCCGTACGCTCTACCGGGTGAGCTAGAGGTCGCCCCCACGTAAAGACATTTGACTAAACAAAAAAAACAAACATCTAACTTAAAAGGTTTCTCCAGTGATTTACTGTTGCACTTTCATATAGGAATTGTGTGAGATACAAATTTCAAAAAGAAAGAACGATCAAAATCTGTGCAGCAGAGGCCAAAATATCCGGACTTTCAAGCTCCAAAAACACTTACATTTCCCATAATGCAAACCAATAGCATCTTTTAAGAACCTCCTTGCCTGATACTCCACATGCCCAGTTCGTAAAGGAGACTCTGTTATTGAATCAAGTCTCCAAATCTAAAATGAGATAAGCCTGATGATGTCACTATGACATCGTCAGGGCTATATTTTACATTTTAGAAACTTTCCTCCAAAACTACAGAAGGCAAAATTGGTCGAGTGGCCCTTTGATAATAAATTTTGCAACTGCGAAAAGAGTGGGAAATAAATATTGAGATAACGTATGCAGCCTTTTTGCTCAATAAAATATAACACTACAGACTTTTACTAACTATACACACCGTTTCTCTCTCATTACTTACTTGTAAATTAGGTAACTGTTTCGTACTTTGATCCCTCCTTTGATAAAACTCACCATGTTCTCATCCTGCAAAAAAACAACAAGGGAATGGGTAAATTGAATTGGAGGTGCTTAGATTATCATTCAAACAAATATAAAATGGCCTAAGTGGAATGTTCGTTCAATATATTTACTGGACACTTCCTAAATAAACACAGTCTTGATAATGTGGAAACTGTGGTGTGCGGTTACGTTAGATATACAGATATATACAGTTCATTCCTACGTTTTAAAAATGGGATTAGCCTACTGCACCTGTAGGAAGGTGAGAGCGGCTCTTTGGAGTTGGCACTCTGCGTAACACACTTCAGCGTGAAGCTGCACTGCAAAAACATGCATAAACATGACACGTGAAATAATAAATAACATACAGGGATCAAAATCAACAAGCAATGAAGCATCAAATTGTTTCACTGCTACCTCATCAGTCGCTCATAGCAAATAATATGGGAAGACCATGTTCACATAGGATTTAGCCACACTAGCTGCATGGCTTTAGGGATGCTCCACTCGTGTATTTGAATGTTTTTACACGTCTGAAAAAAAGGTGAGTGCTAACAACAGTTGCTAACAAGTGGCTAAATGAGGCGACAGAGGTTGTCGGGGACATTAAACGTTACTGCCACTTTAGAGGTGGAGATGTTAAAGTCATGCAACCGTGGTGTAGTTTGTTTATAGCCTAGTGTTAGCTTTTACTTCTGAAGATTGCAGTTACGCTTCATAAGTCATAAAAGTGGTGTTCATCTGTGAAGATGGTCTTGCGGAACAAATGTTTAAGTATCATTAACTTGTTTGCCCCAGGGCTTATTTTCTGCAATAAAACCTTATCCCCCAGGGACCACTCCTCTTTATTTTCTGTCAGTCGGTTGGTTAAACACTTTTGGCCAGGACTAAAATATCTCAACCGCTATTGGATGTGTAGCCACAAAACTTTGTACAGACATCCATGTCCCTCCTTACTGGGAATTGCAATTATTTGGTGAGCTCTTGACATTTTATTTAGCGACATAATTATTTCAAAAGGTCTTTACTTGTGCAATACTTTGGTTTCTGGCCAAATATCTGCAAGTCTAATGACATTCTAATCAGCCTGAGCAGTGCTTTGAGTTATGTGCTAATTAGCTAATGTTAGCATGCTAACATACTCAGATGAGCTTGTTTTAAATACTGGAGCACCACAAGGCTGCGTGTTGCCACCTCTGTTATTTTGCAATTTATATTAATGACTGTAGACAGCAGCAATGTTACTGAAATATGCTGATGACATGGCTTTGGTTGGACTTCTCACAGAAAATAATGCCGCACATGAGAAAGCTTACTTCAGCCAGGTCACTTTACTGCAGGACTGGTGTCAGACTTCTCATTAGGAAATGAACGTGGCAAAAACAAAAGAACTTATAATACAAACAAAACCAAGAGGGACCAGTAACATCACCCCTGTTGTACTTAACAACCACCCTGTGGAGGTAGTGGAACATTTCAAGTACTTGGGCACAATCATGGATCACACCTTAAGTTTTAATGCAAACTCAGAGAGTGTTTTTAAAAGAGCCAACCAGCGCCTGTTTCTAACCAGGAAACTGAGGAGCTTCAGTGTGAGTCAACACATACTTGAGATAGCATACAGGGGCCTGGTAGAAAGTATTTTACGGTTTAAAGTGCTCATATTATGCTAATTTTCAGGTTCATAATTGTATTTAGAGGTTGTACCATTGCTACAGCTCCTCTTTTCACCCTGTGTGTTGAGCTCTCTGTTACTAGAGCTACAGAGTGAGACATCTCACTTCTGTTCAATCTTTGTTGGGAGTCGCACATGCGCAGTAGCTAGGTAAGGACTACTAGCCATTAAGAAGCAGAGTATGAGGGCGTGCCATGCTAACAGCTAGGCGAGCATTATAACGTGTGTTACAAAGTGACGCACGTTCGTCACGGAAGTAAAGGCTGGACTACAATAGAGCTGTTTGGAGCAGTTTGTGAACAGTTTTTTCTGTTGGAGATGGTAATTCCCTTTGGGGTGGACTTTAGGCTTTTTCACTTTGTAAACCTATAACATGCACAAAAATATATATAACACAATAAAGAAAAGGGGAAAAGCCAAAAAGCATAATATGAGCACTTTAATGTAACAGCTTGGTATGGCAACCTGAATGTAAATGACAAAACCAAGCTTTCCAAAATTGTTAAAATAGCAGGGAAGGTGATTGGCAGGCCACAGAAGCAGCTCAATTATCTATTTGACAGTGTGGTACTCAGGAAGGCCAGACAGATATCTGTGGATGCCTCACACCCACTAAACTCAGAGTTTGAGTTGCTCTCGTCTGGCCGTCGATTCAGGGTCCCGAGGGCGAGCCGGAATATTTATAAGAGGTCTTTTGTTCCCCATGCCATAGAGGCACTGGATGCAAAATGACTGCACTACAAAAGACCAGGTATTTTAAATATGTTCTCTTGTAGGCTGTATCCTACCTTCTTTCCACCAGCTGCTGTTTCTGCTCATTGCACAATTATTGTTTTAAGTTTAATGGTGTGTAGTATTAGTGTGCTGTATGTTTAATGTTTGATAATATCCAGTGTCATAGTTGTGTTTTAATGTTTTGGAGAAGCCGAAGACAAATTTCCACCAAGGTGGACAATAACGTCTAATACAGTCTAATCTAATCTAATCTAATCTTAATTTAGATGGTGAACATGGTAAGCATGTTAGCATACAAATGTTAGCATTTAGCTTAGAGCACTGCAGTGCTTAAGCGGCTACAGCTTCAGAGCTTTTTTCTCTACGGATGTAAAATGTCAGTGGAAAATTGTAAGTCTGCAAAAAAAAAAATCATTACTGTTGGATGGAGAAGTTGACAAAATCAAGAAGATTGGCACTGACCGTTTTAGATAGGCCACTATAGTTTTTCTTTTGCCATCAAACTCCATTGAAAATGTGCGGGATATATGACATAGTGAAAACTCAGACAATTGTACATGTTATCCCCATTGAAAGAAGGAAAATTAAATGTAAATTACACATTTTCCCTTTGCATTTACGGTTTTCTGGGTGGATTTAAAAAAAGAAGAGAAACATGTAAACCTTTTACCTTCAGTGAGCGATTCCGACTTGTTAGTTAAACCTGGGGACTTCCGTCGAAACCTGAAACACCAAACAATACTTTAGTATCAACAAAAGAAATGGTGTTAGTATTCGTGCTAAACACATATTTGCTGACAGTGACAGCAATCATCCACGAATTGCATGTGACCATTTTGGCACATTATCTTGGCAGCTGCTTTAATGGCTTCTCTCATGCAAACGCAGTCAAATTGGTAGTATGGTCAGAAACAGTCCATGTAAATGCAATCCTGTAAATTTGCCTCTTATGGCTGATGGACTGTGGAAGAAGAGTTGACAGCATGTGAGAGAATAGTGTTTTAAAAAAAAGAAATTATCATTCCAGTCTATGAAATGAGTGAAACGATATGCTTAAAACTGGTGAAAAATAATATACATTCATGTGACATCCTGACCTCTGGCACACCTCCGAGGCACTCTTCATGGTATTTCCTGCATTGCTGATGTCATCAGGCTGGAAAGTCATCATGGCCTGCATTTCCAGCACTGTGGCGTAGATAAGAGCATGGTACATACTCTCCTTCACTCTACAAAGGAAACATGGAGTGGCAGGATCAACATTATACACTGGAGGCAAACAGAGGCAATTTTAAAGAGCAGAGCTACTGTATGACCGGCGCATTTTCCTGCTGAGAAAAGATAAGAGCAAATGTCTGGTACTCTTTATTCTTCCTATCTCCTCTGCCGTCCCAGGCCGTCTTGTGCATAGTGTTTATTTTGTAGGGTTGCCTTTCGTTGGCTGTTGGAACAGTCACACGTTGGGCGTCAGCTTCAGCAAACACCTCATATCCTGGAGAACTGAAGCCTACACAAGGCCCACCCTCGTGTCATGGCTGACAGGAAGCAGGCTACTTCACAGGTCACACCACAGTTTCTTCTTCTTCTTAACATCACCCGAGACTAAATTCTGCTGACATCATACTAAAAGATACCACAGTGAATGTGCTAAAACATGTATGCAGTACACAGACTGTCAACAGCTGGTTCAAACCTGTGTGGAGCCAAACATGACTCAGGGATTATTCCGTTACCTTGGCCGCAGCCTCTCCAGGCTCTCATTGAAGTGGTTGTTGAGGAAGAGATCCAAGGCCTCCATGCACTCATCCAGGCACTCTTTCAGAGTCATCTGTGAGGAGCTGCCGCACAAACACAAACACGGATCAAAACGTGCACACAGCAAAAGCGCTGAGTAGAGGGGAAATCAGCAGCACACTGATAAACATACAGGATCCATGTGTGGTGCAGGTAAGAGGTTCACAGCAAAGAGCAACAACATGCATTTAAGTTTGCCTGAAGTTTAGTCTTAGTCACTAAACGCATGATGCAATGAGAGAGTAGCATCACACAAAAGCAGCATCTGTGTTGTCCTTAATATAAAATGATTATATTATATATTAAATGTCCTATTCCCCACACTCTGCATCAACATCCATCCAGGACTATACACCTTCCCATTGTGCATTCTATATATTTTGCACATTCTGCCCTCAATCCATTCAGCCTGTTTTGTCTTATGTTAAACAGCTATTTTGTAAATACTTCTTTCTGTATATTTTGTTTATTTCATTAATGTTCAATTTCTGTTTGTTTATGTATGCACCAAGCACCAAGGCAAGTGACACCTTGTTAATGTCACTTACTTGGAAATATTTGTGACAAAATGAACTAGGTTGGCAGACGACAAGGAAACGAGCATTGTGGTGCAGCAGAGAGTGAATCTATATTATTATTTCCTGTACAGCTTTTGTACAGGAAATAATAATTTTTTCTTTTTTTACCATTTCCCAAGATGAACAGAATCCTACCTGCTGATCCAGAAGGAGACATCAAATATTTAGGGAAAAGACAACTTTTTGCGTGTCACTAAACTTGAAGTTGCCTACTCACTTCTCTGCAGCATTTGCGTCTTTCCCATTGGACATGTTCTCTCTCTCTCTGGCCGGGTGGCGGTCCCCAACACCTGTCAGGCGCTCAGCAGTACTCAGCAGTAGTTCACTCAAGATGCATTCACCACTTCAGCAGCACACTGAAACCAACAAGCTGCCAAACTACAGCAGTGACATGGAAGTTGGCGTCGACTTGCCTGTTGGTTCAATTTAAGCAAAGTGCTCCGAGGTAGAGGCATGCGTTCATCTGTACAGGATCCGACAGTTTGAGCGAGCGCAGTAGAGGCGCATCTGACTCCTCCTCTGTTACATCACTGTTACATCACTGCCACGCACACATTAAACAGCGGGGATCACAGGATCAGTTGCGAGCAATAAGAAAAGTATTCATACAGCTGATTTTTTTTCAAGGAAATGTGATTATATGGCCTACCTTTCAATTAAATCTTTTTTGGTATTTTTTTATTTATACATTTTTTTCTACTTTCCTCTTTTCTTACTGTGTATTTAAGTACCTTTAACTTTATTTATGTTATGTCATCATTATGTAAGGTTGTAATGTTTATTGAATGGAAATTACAGCCTTATTTTATATTTTAAGTAGGATGCCGAATTTTTCAAAATTGTTTGTATCACATGATATTTGTGAAAATATGTAAATAAAGATAAAAATAAAAAAAATAAAAGGATCCGGTGCGAGCAGCTACCAGGTAAATGGTCATCCGGACATATTCTAGTCTGGTGAAATTGAGTATGCTGTACACCGACGTCTTATTGACTTTATTTTCCCCCTCCAATGTATTGTCCAACTTCAAGACTGACCATGTTTGCTGGGCCTACATAACATGGCCCACATCTGTGGAACAGGGCAGCAGAGAACGTTGATGTTTTTAAAAGCAAACTACAGACCTACCTTTCTAGCCTGGCTTTGGTTAAATGGGATTTATTTTATTGATCTGTTTTTCTGTTTATTTATTTACTTTTTTATCTAAGTATTTACATTTTATTCCGTTTTTTATTGATACATTGTCGTATTCTATTTTATTCTCATGTTCTCTTATTTTTATTTCATTATTTTGTATTGTATATTTGTTATTCTTCTAATGATTATCTTACACTGTATCTTACTTTCCTTTACAGTTTTTGCCGATTGCTTACACACTGAAATCAAAAGTATTACACAATTATCAAAACCTTACACTCAAGGAGCAAATCACTGGCCCAGATGTGCACTACTGTAAGCACAATGTCAGCCTCACACTTTTTGCAAAACAATACACACAGTGATTTGCAAAACACCAAACACACTTGTAGACATTAGACACAGAAGTATATTTTAGGTTTGTCTGTTTGCTGAGCTAATAGTGTTATGCCCACTACTGTAGTAGCTGTATGAAAACTGGAACATGTTTGGTTGTGATTCTCCATGTTGACATGTTGACTGATTTGGGTATATGGAGAGAAATGCATTCTATGTTCCTCAGTCTGCAGCATTGGTCTTGTGTAGTGTTTGGTGAACTTGTACATTAAATTTGCACTTTCTCTGTGTACTTCATTCACAGTAGTGAACAACAGTGGGTAATGGGTTCAAACTGAATTAGGTCATATGAAATGTGTGTTTCAAATGGTAAAAAAAATATGGTTTAAAAAAATATGGGAAAAAACTGTAAAACCTTACTCCACCTCTAGTTTGTGTGTGTGTGTGTGTGTGTGTGTGTGTGTGTGTGTGTGTGTGTGTGTGTGTGTGTGTGTGTGTGTGTGTGTGTGTGTGAGATGACATTGTCAGAATATTTATTTATTTGTTTGATTATTTATTTTGCTGAATATAGGCTATACATATGTAAATATGTATGTTTTGTTTTTTTGTGGTGTGTGAGTATATAGTACGTCTACATATGTAGCAAATTGTAAAGAATGCGTTAAAAATTGGATATGATATGAATATGAAGCCATTGATGATTTTTATTATTATTATATAGTAGTGGAAAAGGTAGTATTAAATAAGATTTTGCTTCTTCCTATTCCTTTTTGCACATGTTAAGTTAATGTTGTGTTTTGTTCTTTTAGCTTTTATTGTAGCTATTATTATTTATGTTTTAAATAAAGCCTCCATTCATTCATATGGATGTGAATAGTAAGTTTGGCATGCTGAAGCTTTTCTTTACCTGAGGGGACAGGTGTTGTGCCAAGTTCTGCATCCCTGCGGAGAATTGCATCCACAAGTGAAAATTATTTTTAAGGCAAAGGACTGTTTAAAAACTATATACACTTTTGTCATTTTCATCAATGACGATTAATCATGATGTCTATAACTTTTGAATTTGTTTTTGGCAGCGATGAGTGTTAAGAGACATGCATTATTTGCCAGATATTATTGTTGCTGCCCGAATGGATGCAATTCTTGCAAGGATGCAAAACTCGGCACAACACCGGGAGACAGAATGTGAAGTATAGATTTACTTAAGGAGGCAAGAAAAGGTAGGCCTATTACAGTTCATTCGTATTATCAATGAATTAAATTCAGTAATTGCTTTGGTGCAACTAAACAGATGATTCAAAACTAAAGGAAGAGGTCAGTATGTAGTCTCTGTTCATATTCAACGTCATTTGGCAGTAATGTCGCTTGGCGGCGCTGTTGTATAAAACATGGATGCAATGATGGCAAAGGGTCTTGTCTTGCTGGTTCATCCATATTCTTCACCTTTTAAATGTGGTCTCTCTATATTTTTCAAGTGTTTTCTGACAAATATTCTCTTTTATTTTTACAGAAAATAATTTTTGTATACCCAACTTTTTTTTTTATGAATTCATGACCCCTTCATCCTCATTTCTGCCAGGTGTAGGCTAAACAGTACCGTGAACTACACTTACCATCACCACTCAGCTACATTATTTTCACACGAGTTTGTTGCATGCATGCTCCACCACCTGCAATCCACTCTTTAGATGTTTTGCATCTCAGCGCTGTGAGAAGTTTTAGAACTCATCACTGTAACTTGTAAAGGAGTGTAACCCATATTATATAGTTCCTCTCTGTCAGTTAGAAGAGACCCCAGTTTATATTTAAAAAGCACTTTTAGGAAAACAGCAGCTTAATGTTGCAACTCTCTCTTTCATACACGCAGTCAATTCAAAGGGATTTACACAAAATATACAACAAGAGCATAGAAAAGTAAAAAAGAATAAAGTGTAGGCTATATAAACAACAAGAGGTCACATAATTTTAGTGCAAATTAGCAGCAGCAATTTAAGCAGAGTTAACCAGACAGTAGAGGCAAACAAACGATTTGAGCCGATTTTTTAAAAAGGGCCAGAGTTGGGGCAGATATATAGCGACATTATTATTTTTTGAAAGACATTAAATTATCTAAAAGAATCAAGTTGTGTTTTTTTTTTACGCGTACTCTCTTGCTCCACCCTCCACTGCAGTTGGATGTGGTAATGCACCTTTAAGCTGGTTTGCAAACCGCCACTAACTCTAAAGAAGAAGAATAAGCAGAAGGAAAAAGAAGAAGTCCTGCAAAACTCTATGGCAAAACTACCAGAAAACTACTCTGTTCAGTTTTTCACCCATGAACTGTTCCCATCCCGGTGGAATACTTGTTTAGGGAGTCCCAACAACAGCACAGTCCCTTTGTTGTGTTGATAAAGTGTGGATCCACCCGAGCCTCTGTATGTATGGATAAACCGGTCTGAATGGACTTCGTGTTGTTTAACTTTTTCTGAACGTTTTACCTCGGATCTCATCGTTCCGGTAGGTCAACTACAAAGCTATCGAAGTTAGCGTAGCATGCTAGCTGGTTAGCAGCACATAGCTAGCGTGACTGTTTGGTGGAGAGCAAACAGTGTTTTTGACGGAGTTTGTGTAAAGAAAAAAAAAAGTTTGTGTGATTGTGTGAAGATGTCTAAGGTCCAAATGCTGAGAGAGTCGGTGAAGCAGCGACTAACCGCGGCTGCTGAAGAGATATTTGGGCTGTTTGAAACAACGATAGCCGAGTACGAGGAGGAACGGTGTCGGTCAAAAGAGGAGAACGAGCGACAACGGGAACTTCTGGACGCTGTTTTCACCCCTAAGCTTCGGTTACACAGGACAGGTTTGTTCAACACTCCTCTCTCCTCCCTGAGATGAAAAGGAACTGAGCATTTACGTTACACAGTGTAGGACATTACAACATATTTCGAGGGCAACTTTTAAAAAACAGAAAATTTGTCGAAAAGTAGTTTTTAAATGTGAAATGAAATGAGCCTAGATTAAAATGCATACAGTAACTTTAGCCTAATCACCACCTTCTGCCAAAAAGCATATTTATTAGCAGTGCATTCACAGAGTCTCACAAAAGTGAGTACACCCCTCACATTTTAGTAAATATTTCATTATATCTTTTAATGGGACAACACTGAAGAAATGACACTTTGCTACAATGTAAAGTATTAAGTTTACAGCTTGTATAACAGTGTAAATGTGCTGTCCCCTCAAAATAACTCAACACACATCCATTAATGTCTAAACCGCTGGCAACAAAAGTCAGTACACCCCTATGTTAAATTCCCATAGAGGCAGGCAGATTTTTATTTTTAAAGACCAGTTATTTCATGGATCCAGGATACTATGCATCCTGATAAAGTTCCCTTGGCCTTTGGAATTAAAATAGCCCCACATCATCACATATCCTTCACCATACCATGGGGTACTTTTCATAAAATCATCTCTCAATGCAAATCAAACCAGCTATTAGGCTAACTCACATAAAACCATGCCAACCTCTAGGTATGGTGAAGGATATGTGATGATGTGGGGCTATTTTAATTCCAAAGGCCAAGGGAACTTTATCAGGATGCATAGTATCCTGGATCCATGAAATAACTGGCCTTTAAAAATAAAAATCTGCCTGCCTCTATGGGAATTTAACATAAGGGTGTACTGACTTTTGTTATTTTGAGGGGGCAGCACATTTACACTGTTATACAAGCTGTACACTTAATACTTTACGTTGTAGCAGAGTGTAATTTCTTCAGTGTTGTCCCATTAAAAGTTATGACATATTGAGTAAAATGTGAGGGGTGTACTCACTTTTGTGAGATACTGTATATGTAAAATGCTGTTCATGTTTGCGGGGAAATTGAAAGTAGTTCAAATAAATGGTTACCGGTGTTGAACTAGTTTATTTTGCAGGTACAGGACAGTGTATTTTTCCAACTGGAAACATAAATGACACTAACGATATATTCTATTCTAACTCTCCCTACATCAATAGGACAGACTTTGCACCCTGAATTTGGACATTTCATTTTCTAAATACTTATTACATATAAAAGAGCATCTAATCTGTACCTTTTTTATATTGTTTTTGTCTAACAAGGATAATAATCATTCATTCTTTGAAAAGTACACAACAGGTGTCAAGGATGCACATTTCATTCTGAAGGAAAGCCTTTCACTCTCACATTATTAGACAGTTCTGTGAGACAGCAGGGGAAGATGGTTTGCAGCAAATGTCAAAAGAATCACCTAAACCTAGTAAAACATCCATTAGACATAATTTTTAATCTCAGTCCTTGGATGCAGAATGCAGCAGATCAACAAAATGAACAGCAACTAAATGAAAGTTTTTGAGCTGTGATGTGAATGAACAACATTATTTCTCTGTAACGTCTCTGTTTCCTGCAGATGCCCAGCAGCTGTCGGTGAGGGAAGAAGAGGTTCCCCCTGAGCAGCGGGAGTGGAGCCCCAGTCTGGACCAGCAGCACCCAGAGCCCCCACACATTAAAGAGGAACAGGAGGAACTCTGGATCAGTCAGGAGAGAGAGCAGCTTCAAGGGCTGGAGGAGGCTGATATCACCAAGTTCCCATTCACTCCTGTCCCTGTGAAGAGTGAAGATGATGAAGAGAAACCTCAGCTGTCACAGCTTCATCAAAGACAAACTGAACAAATGGAAAGAGAAACTGATGGAGAGGACTGTGGGGGACCAGAACCAGCCAAGAACTCAGATCCAGATATAGATTTACATATAAATACTGAAGACCAGGCTGGAGACTCTTCAGAACCTGAGACTGATGACAGTAATGAGTGGAAAGAGACCAGAGAAGCTCAGTCAGGTTCAAACTCTTTGGAAAATGATGATGATGATGATTTTGTCAGTGATTCGAGCTGTAGTACTGATGAGAAAACATTAAGCTGCTCTGATTGTGGGAAAAGATTTGAATGCAAGGCATGGCTGAAGCAACACATGAGAACTCATACCGGAGAAAAACCTTTCAGCTGCTCAGTTTGTAAGAAATCTTTTGCAAAGAGTGGAAATTTACAGGCACACATGAGAACCCACACAGGAGAGAAACGATTAAGCTGCTCCGTGTGTCAGAAGAAGTTTAGCCACAACACACATCTAAAGAACCACATGAGAGCTCATACAGGAGAGAAACCTTTCAGCTGCTCAGTTTGTAAGATATCTTTTACACGGAAAGATAGTTTACAGAAACACATGAGAACCCACACAGGAGAGAAGCCCTTCCCATGCTCAGTTTGTAAAAAATCGTTTGCACAGAGTTATACTTTACAGGTACACATGAGAATCCACACGGGAAAAAAACCTTTCAGCTGCTCAGTTTGAAAAGGAACTTTTTGCACACAAAATAAATTTACATGTACACATGAGAACCCACACAGGAGAGAAACCGTTTGAGGACTGTGGAGGACCAGAACCAGCCTGGAAATCAGATCCACATAGACATCCAGAACCAAAAAACTGATGACAAGACTGGAGACTCTTGTGAACCTGAAACTGATCGACAGTGATTATTGTCTGTGAATGACAATCGTTACTGGCTAAGTGCGGTTAAAGACTTAAACAAAAGATGAACTAGGCAGTCACATGTCAGATATCAGAACTATGTTTTTGACAGCAGCGGCAGTAAAACCGCTGGTTCAGATGAAAGTTTCAGCTGTGATAAAACTCTGGATTAAAAGAAGGTAGAAACTGTTCTGGACATGATTGATCTGAGAACACATTACAGAAAGCAGTCCTCTCTCCTCAAGAGCCAAGCCGGGTTCGTGAGTCTCGCTTGCTACCTGCTGGTTAAAGAAAGGGAAGGGGGTTAGCCCCGGAGATAGCAACATCTTCAGCTGGTGGGCCGGCTTTAAGGTTGACCAGCTATTCTCATTTTAGTGACAAGCCGCTCCTTCAAGTTTTGCTTTAATGATCTTTCACCACCAACAAGGCTACAAGCTGAAAACAGTGGACCAAAACTATCACTGCTAGAGGCTAGTGTTTTTCATGGTGGCCTTGTAACTTGTTGAGAGGAAACTAATAAGGTAAATGTATGGGCTTTTCCAAATGTGCATAGTTAATTCGTAATCAACTAGCAATTAATCAATAATTGCCTTGTGCAACTAAGCAGCTCATTCAAAACCAAGGAAGAGGTCAGTATGTACTGTAGAGTCACATCTCTGTTAACATTAATGGTCATTTGACAGTAAAGTCACTTGGGGGCGCTGTTGTCCTATTTGTATAAAACTATGATGGTAAAGGGCCTTGCGTTGGTTCCTATCATTTTTTTTTTTAAATGTAGGATATCGCTTTCTCAATCTCTGTCTCTATATATAGGCTATATATTTAAAAAACACCTTCATCCTCATCGGTTACTTCTGTCAGGTATGCAATACTGTGGTATGGAAGACAGAACGTGACTTAAGTAACTGAACTACACTTGAACTGTTTTTACCATTACCACTCAGCTAATTAATTTACACAGCGAGACACTTTTACAGTCGATACACACAGTGCTGGGACATTCACATCAGGAGAAGTTGGAGAAGAGAAGTTTTAGTTTTAGAACTTCTCACTGGTCATGTTTCCATCAACGTATTTTGAAGTATCGCATTTTGAAGTATCGCATTAGAAAATGTTGATGGAAACGGCAAAATTAGAAAAGACGTCCTCAAATTCGCAAAAGGTTTTTACGCTCGTTTGAGGTGGTTTTTGCCTTTTTCGAAAGAGTTAAACGCACAAAATGAGAGATGGAAAGAGCTTTGCGGAATAAGTTGTGACTTAGCAAACGTGTAACAATAGCCGCTTTCCGACCGGAAGGATTTTTGCAGTTCCTAGAACATAATGTTCCTAGAACCCTTTTTTTCTCGTGTTCTGACTGGACCAATTTGGGGATTATTAAGTTCCTCTGACCACAGTCCTGTAACTCTTTCAGCTCCTACTTCAGGGCAGGGTCTTTTCCCTTTTCGTATAGTGGTGGATAGATGGCTGTGTTATAATAACAAAAGGTCAGTCCCTATGGCCACTTGGCCAGTGTGAATGCAAATGGGGAAAAACTGGTGTTAGGGGAGAGTAGTTAGTAGAACTGTTTAGAAGTGGACTGTTCCTATAACTACGTTCCTGTAACTACTTGGTCGGAAAGATGCTTATAATATACTGATTATAGTTCCAGGGGAAGGATCGGGATATGGGTCCATCCAGTGCGCTGTAAACTTGTGGCACAAGGTGCGTGGTGGAGTTGCGGTGCACTATAGCCTGTGCCTCAGCCACGTCGGGTAAATTGACGAATTGGTTCAACAGCTTGAATCGTATGGCCCTGCACACCTACACAGCGGTGAACGGTTGTCTGGCTGACACCAAATGTCTCTGCCACAACCCTGTAATCTGCACCAAAACCTGGTATTCTGCACCACAACCCTGTATTCTGCACCACAACCCTGTATTCTGCACCACAACCCTGTATTCTGCACCACAACCCGGTATTCTGCACCACAACCGGTATTCTGCACCACAACCCTGTATTCTGCACAGGTGGCAAACTTGTAGAATGCGATGACAATGCATTTTTTGCGTAGTTTATTCACTCTAAACCAGTTGATGTAAACGCTTTTTTAATTTTAAAAATTTGCTTAAAATTCGCTTGACAATTAGATGGAAACATAGCTACTGCAGGAGTGTAGCTTGGTCGTCTCAGTCAGTTAGAAGAGCACTTCTAGGAAAACCGAATCTTAATCTTGTACCTCTCTCTTTCATACACTTTTTCCAGTGGTCCGTCGTCACCCATAAGAAGGCGTTATTTCCAAATCCATGTGTTTTGAGGTTACTTCCGGTTTTTCAAGTTAGTCTTTTGGTCTTAATCTAATCAACAGACGGCCCCCAGACAGAGAGGCGACAGAAGTTCTTCCTGCCATGTGAACAAAGAGCCTCCTTCTGCTAAGTGACAGACATTATGTAATTAGAGTAGCCTAGAAATCTAGACACGCCCTAGCGGCAGCAACTTTATTTTGCAGCCAGGAGGGTCCAGGCACTCTCCGTTGGCTTGCAAGCTGGAAAAACCTAACTCTGGTCATGTCAATCACATCGTGTATAGAGTCGGTGGGCGGGCTTATGGCTGCTGCTGCTGGGAACAGCGGTCTTCTGGAAGACTTGGAGTTCAGCTTTTCTTTGAGAAAAGAACAAAGAACGGCACTGAAGTCATTCTTAAAAAAGGAAGATGTGTTCGGAGTTTTGCCGACCGGATACAGCAAAAGTTTAATCTATCAACTAGCTCTGCTACCTTCTTTAATTAAATCACAACAATGTAAATTACAATTCCACTGAATTATATTTACATCACACAAACTCTCTCTCTCTCTCACACACACACACACACACACACACACACACACACACACACACACACACACCTTAAAAGGGGCCAAGGTCAAACCTCATGTAGAGTCACACACAAACTTCCCAGACCCGAATGCCTGCCAAAGCCTAGCTTTAAACCAAACTTTGTATGTCTACTTATTACTTGGCTTGGTGGAGTTATATTACCTAGGGTTAGAGATGAAATAAGGATTCACTCAACAAAGTAGTTTAAGTATTTATTCTTTGCGCATAGAATGTTCATTTAAGTCTAAGAATGAACAGAGAGTTTTGGAAGAGCAGCATCCTTATCTAAATTAGTTTCTTACAAGGCTGAAAGTGAAGGGGGGAGGGGAATAGACCCTTTTCACAAACTGAAGACAGAAACTGTGAAATGTTAGCGATAGAACAAACATAATTTACCACTAATTCAATTAATTAAACCGGTTCTCAACCTTTTTTGTGCCAGCGCCTCCCCTATACATTATCCAGGTCCTTAACCGCCCCCCATCAAATAAGATGTAGGCTAATTTCCCCAAATATTAATGATTACGCGCTAATATTAGGCCTATTATTGTTGTTACTATTGTTATCAAAAATAATCAAAATATATCAGTGAATGACAAACAAAATATATTAGTTTCCCAGGTATCAAAAAAGCCATGTGAATATTGTTACCGTCTGGCTCAAGGCCGGCAACAAAAGGGAGGTCACACACAGAATAACCAAAAAGTGGTTTATTTAACTAAATAGACTAATAACACAAATGAACTAAACATAAATGCAATAGTGGGGTGTGTAAATGTAGAAGACATCAGTCGTGTTTGCCCTGTGTGGATGAGTGAATGAATGGTATGATGTGTGTTGTAAGGTGCAACAAACCAAACAAAGAACAAAATGGCAGATGGATGCAGTAGGACCAGCTGAGAGAGTCAGAGACTCCCAGGAGAGCAGTCTTTTATGCCTTCTGCAAGCCACGGCCAGATGGCCAGGTACAGAAGACCCTCCCAGCTCCACCTACCCGCCCACTCCCAGTACCTGCAGACAAAGGAGCAGAACATGGCAGGCAGGCAGATTGGGAAGGGTCATCAACATATAGAAATAATATTTACAGGTGTTTCAAAAAAAAAAAAAAGGCAACTATTTGACATTCAATTTAAATAAGCTAACAGCAGCCAATCAGAACGACTAGATATGTAACATTCAAACTTTAATTAAGTATAACAGACACTAACAGTAGCCAATCAGAAACAGCTAGCAATTTAACATTCAAATCTATTTTTCATTCAAATCTAAATCTATATTCGAATTGTTCCAACTGAAAACAAGCTGGCACTTATCAAGGGGTAAAGGCAGAAGGATTAACTTCCGAATGGAAATACGTTTAGGCTACAACCTGTGAAAGTTAGTGAGAGTGCTTTTTTGATGCTTAGAAGAGTCTAGGTTTGCTATCGCCTGTCTTGCCAGTAAATAGTAGAAAAAAACGTTTGGAGAAACGCAACCCCACGTCGCTCTGCGTTTTGAGGAGGCGTGAGAATCCCGTACAGTAAACAGTGACATCACTGCCTCTATCGCTTCAACAAAAAAAGTTTTAAAACACCAAACACAAGCCCTGAACTGCCCGGGAGTTTGTGAAACAGCTAAATGCTTGTCAAACAACAAAGCACAGTCGATATCTCTCGCTCGTCTCTTTTCTTTCTCTCTTTCTCCGTGAAATGACGCTGCCTTCAAGTGTAGTAGGAAACGTTGTGTTCTATAAATGATCTGACGAAAAACTTTTACTGTGAAATGTAATATACATCATTTTGTTTTCTTTTTTTATCTGAACGCAGCTTCACGCTGAAGTACGGAGCTCATTTAAGATGATGCTCTGAAGTCCCGTTTCCGTGAAGGCAGCACGGTGCTGTGCCAAACAAAGCTGACAGAAGCACAGAAGATAAGCAAAGTTATGATACACACCTCCCCCCCGGTCATCTTCTGAAAGCCTCCAGGGGCTATGATGAGTGTACATGAGGATGAATTGGAAGAGCAACTGTGGTTGTAGCTATGTGCTCTGAATTGGTTCAGTTGAAAATGAAAACCGAGGACCCCCTCCCCCCAGGGCTTTCAGAAGTAGCCTACCGCCCACACACATCACAGGATTAATGAGGACTACTGTTGACTGCTACTTCGCTGCAGGCTACATTGAGACAGCGCCGCCCATCACGCGCTTTGGAGGGGTCTTAAAGAGCTAGTCCGAATTACTGTTCGGCAGAGAGCGTATGGCGAAGAGTGTTTTTCCCAGAGTTTGTATCGAAAAAAAAGTGTCTGTCCGACGGAGTTTGTGTGATTGTGTGAAGATGTCTAAGGTCCAAATGCTGAGAGAGTCGGTGAAGCAGCGACTAACCGCGGCTGCTGAAGAGATATTTGGGCTGTTTGAAACAACGATAGCAGAGTACGAGGAGGAACGGTGTCGGTCAAAAGAGGAGAACGAGCGACAACGGGAACTTCTGGACGCTGTTTTCACCCCTAAGCTTCGGTTACACAGGACAGGTTTGTTCATTTATAAAACACACTCTCCTCCCTGCGAGCATTTACTCAACTATTAAAATAAAATTAGCCTATGCTTAATGTAAGATAAGAATATTGGCCTATATAGGCTGTTGAAATCTTGGGGTCAATTTGCCCATCGTTCATGTTTTTTAGTCACATTCTGAGACAGGCAGGTAATGCACCGAGAAGATGACTCGTCAGAAACCACGCTAAAATTAAGCCCTTTGTAACAGGGAAGGACCTGGAAAAAAATAGTGCATGCGTTTATTTTTTCAAGATTGGGCTATGGTAATGCATTGTAGGCCTATGGTGTTCATCAGAAAATCTTAAACAGATTGCAACTAGTCCAAAATGCGGCTGCAAGGCTAGGCCTACTGACAAGCACTCGGAAAACGGGCTACTCCTGTATTAAAAGAACTACACTGGTTGCAGGTTTTCTACAGGATTCATTTTAAGATACTCTTATTTGTTTTTAAAGCACTACATTGCACTGCTCCGACATATATAGCCGATCTAATCCAGGTGAATAAACCAAAGAGAGCACTTCGCTCCGAGTCATTAAATCTCTTGGTAGTCCCGCGGACGTACAGGAAAATGAGAGGGGATCGCTCTTTTGCGGCCGTTGCTCCCAGGCTGTGGAATAGTTTACCTCATTATATCAGGGAATGTTCCTCTCTTATAGAGTTTAAACGACATTTGAAAGCTTACTTTTTCACTCTGTCTTTTGATCATTTTATGAGTGCTGTGTTAATGGTGTAATAGGATTTTAGTAGTGTTTAGTAGTGGCAAGGTCCAGAATTTAAATGTCTTGATTGTGTTATTTTATCTCTACTGTGGTCAACTTCTGTTGTATTAATATGTGCTTTATAAATAAATTGAACATTGAACAAACTGTGACCGCAGAGGGCGCTGCTGCTGTACATAGTCTGGCCGTGCGTGGTAGACATGACTACGTTTACAAACTGTCAATTTTCGGGTTATGCTCGGTTTATATAATAATAATAATAAAAAAAAAAAATATATATATTTTTTTATTATTATTATTATTATTATTATTATGTTTTCTGGCGCATACAAAAAGTTCCTCTACTCAAAAGACCAAGATTCCTTGCGAATAGAACATGCGCAGAACATAAATCAGTGTTCCTTTTGATGGGGATATGCCTATACGCGTTTACATGACCAAAATTTCGGGTTAGGAAAGGGGTAACCCAAGTAGCATATTCGGGTTTTTAAAAACCCGAATTTGAGCATATTCAGGTTTTTGCCGGTGTTTACATGGCCGTGCGCGACCGGGTTATTGCTAATATTCCGGTTTTGAACGGGTTATTGGCTGCATGTAAACTTAGTCACTGGAGGGCGAAGAAGAGCGTCTACGCAAACGGCGTAAACATTAATACATTCTGAATACATTACATCCATGGTTTATATCTACGCACGGGTGCAAGCTGTATGATTATTCACGGGTTGTAATTGCTTCCAAGGGAGAAAAGAGTACCGCTGGTGGCCATATTAACCACTTCAGGCATAGCATGTTTATCTGAAAGTAAATAAAATATATTTAGGTACATTTTCTCTGAAATGTTTCTAAACATGTATTTCTTTGTGACTGCACGCACGAGTTACATTTGTAATAACCTACCTAAAACTTTACACTAGACCTACATTTAAAAACCTAAAATAATCATATTCTACTTTAAAGAAAGAACTACATATTTAATGGACCAGCACATTGGGTAAGTCGTCAGAATATGTGACCCCACTGTTTAGCTCCTTTTATTAAGCAGTCCCAGTGGGGTCACATATTCTGACAACTTTACCAATGTGATGGTCCATTAAATATTTAGTTCTTTCTTTTCTTTACAGTAGAATGATTATTTTAAGTTTTAAATGTAGTTTTAAATCTAGTGTAAGGTTTTAAGTAGATTACAAATGTAACTCGTGCATGCAGTCACAAAGAAATACATGTTTAGAAACATTTCAGAGACAATGTACCTTTTTAATATATATTATTTACTTTCAGATAAACATATGTTACCAATATGGTCACCAGCGGTTTACTCTTTTTCTCCTTAGGAAGCAATAACAACCTGTGAATAATCATACAGCTTGCACCCATGGATGTAATGTATTAATGTTTACGCCGTTTGCGTAGACGCTCTTCTTCGCCCTCCATTGTCTACCACGCACGGGCAGACTATGTGCAGCAGCGCCCTCTGCGGTCACAGTTTGTAATGGGTCACAGCTTTCATTGCAACACAGGTCTACTGTATTTGTTTGGGCTAAATGGGACGCACTCCGGTCGAAAACCGATCTTAACTCCACAATGTGCCTGTAGCTGGCTAATAACGCAAGATTTAAGCATGTCAAACGATTATTTTAGCACCCTTGTCTACCAGAGAAGACTTGTTGCTATTAGTAGCCTAATGTCAGTTATGCATTAGCAAGCACTTGCAAACATAGTAGCTACTATAGCTTTCTGATTTATCCACAGTAACACAAGTTGCATACTGGGTACAAAATGCAGCTTTAGCTTAACATATTTACCTTTTGCCCCCCTTAGTACTGCAAGTACTGGACTTAGGTACAACTTTGATGCCGTTGCTTGAAACATTCAGATTAATAAAACAAAGTATAAATCAACTAATAAATGATAAGGTATTATTACAATATGTTTGATTGTAACCAGTCCAGTTTGTAATATGAATGGACAGGATATCATAGGTGCCGATTTTATGTTTTCCTCCGTGGGTGCTCACACGCGCACACCCTTTAAAAACAAAAAGTAGTCAAAAAATGTTTGCATTTCAGATCCTTAGGAAATGGACAGCGGCCGGCACGAACACACACGCCATAATAAAGCCGTAAAGTAGCCTATCTTTCCACTCAGGACAGCGGCACTTCTCACAAATACAGATAGGATTGGAGATGAAAAGTTGAACTGATACATAACCGCGATCAGCTTCGTGGGAAATTAAGAATCAATGCCACCGACATAACCAATCACACTATGACAGACGCTCCACTTAGCACCAACAACTGCAATGTTTAATTTGAAATGAATGTAAAAATGAACTGGCAGTCTGGCACACGTGGGTGCTCAGTATTTTTTACGTGGGTGCTCGAGCTGCGGAGCACCCACGGTATCGACGCCCATGCAGGATATCAAGGCGTAGTTGTGCCAGGGAGGGGCTGTGGTTTGGTGCGCCGGGGATGTTATCGCTGGTTTTTGCAGATGATGTGGTCATGATGGCATCATGGGCCTTCAGCACTCACTGGAGCGTGAAGCAGCATCCAAACCCCAAAGGACCATAATCGATCAGCAGAATCGAATCAGAAAATGCAGCTACACTCTGTACACTACCTGCAGACTGTTGTCAGTCCTCGTGTTGGAATCCTTTCACGTGAAAAACCGCCACACTGTAGACGCTTTAGCTTGAAGCATTTAAACAGTGTTTAAGCAAGCTACTAGCTAACGGTAGGCACATGTTACCTGCTAACAAGTGTTATAAATATTAAGTACAGTGGAGTAATGATTCGGTTGCCTGTAACGTCCGTTTCAGAGCATCAGAAAGCAGTGCAGGCATTTAAATGGCACCAAAACGAGGCTTGGAAATCTGCATTGCCATTCGGGCCGATGGATACTGCTAGTCTAACAACCGATGCCATATTGACATCACTTCGGATTTCAGTAACCAACTCTACTGACACGGCTGAGTGAACAGTTTGCAGCTGTTTGATGCTCTGTGATCTATTGACGTTCAATAAGAATAGTTTTGAGATAGTTCTGTCTGTTTCTTGCAGATGTCCATCAGCTGTCGGCGAGTGAAGAAATTAAAGAGAAACAGGGGACAAGGGGGCTTCAAGGGCTGGAGGGGGCTGACATCACCAAGTTCCCATTACATTTACAACAAGATACCGAAGAGCAGGCTGGAGACTCTTCTGAACCTGAGACGGATGCCAGCGGTGAGTGTAGGGAGACCGGAGAAGCTCAGTCAGGTCTAAACTCCTTGAAAAAGGATGACGTTCCTGTCAGTGATTCCAGATGTAGTACTGGTGAGAAACAATTCAGCTGCTCCAAGTGTGGAAAAAGATTTGGCTTCAAGTCGAATCTGAAGAGACACATGAGAACCCACACAGTAAGGAAACCTTTGGAGAACTGTGAAGGACAAGAACCAGCCAGGAAGTTGGATCCAGATAGACATCCAGAACCAAAAACTGATGACAAGACTGGAGACTCTTCTGAACCTGAGACCGATGACAGTGAGGATCAGGAGGAGACCAGAGAAGCTCAGTCGGCTTTAAAGTCTTTGAAAAAGGACGACGTTCCTGTCAGTTATACCAGATGTAGTACTGGTGATGAACAATTTAGCTGCTCTAAGTGTACCAAAAGATATTGCAGCAAGAGCTCTCTGAATAGACACATGAGAACCCACACAGAAGAGAGACCTTTCAGCTGCAGTGTTAGTGACCAAAGATCCACTTGGCTCCTTCAGCTCAGAAACCATCAGCGTGTCGGTTGTCAGCCCTCACAGCTTCATCAAAGACAAACTGAACAGATGGAAACAGAAACTGATGGAGAGGACTGTGGAGGACCAGAACCAGCCAGGAAATCAGATCCAGATAGACATCCAGAACCAAAAACTGATGACAAGACTGGAGACTCTTCTGAACCTGAGACCGATGACAGTGAGGATCAGGAGGAGACCAGAGAAGCTCAGTCGGCTTTAAAGTCTTTGAAAAACGACGACGTTCCTGTCAGTGATACCAGATGTAGTACTGGTGATGAACAATTTAGCTGCTCTAAGTGTACCAAAAGATATGGCAGCAAGAGCTCTCTGAAGAGGCACATGAGAACACACTCAGGAGCGAAACATGTCCGTTGCTCAGTTTGTAGGAAAGGTTTTCTGCGGGAAAGCCATTTGCAGAGACACATGATAACCCACACAGGAGAGAAAGCTTTCAGCTGCTCAGTTTGTAAGAAAGCATTTGGATATAAAGCTACTTTACAGCAACACATGACAACCCACACAGGAGAGAAAAGATTCAGATGCTCAGTTTGTAAGAAATGTTTTGCATGGAGTTGTAGTTTAAAGAGGCACCTGAGAACCCACAAGGAAAAGAAAATACTCCGGTGCAGCGTTTAAGACCAAAGATTTACTTGGCTCCTTCAGCTCAGAAACCATCAGCGTGTCTGTTGTCAGTCCTCACAGCTTAATCAGAGACAAACTGAACAGATGGGGACAGAAGCTGATGAAGAGGACTGTGGAGGACCAGAACCAGCCAGATCCACATAGACATCCAGAACCAGACACTGATGACAAGACTGGAGACTCTACGTGGAAAAGACTTGAACTAGGCAGTCACATGTCAGATACCAGAACTATATTTTTGACAGCAGTACAACTACTGGTTCAGATGAAAGTTTCAGCGGTGATGAAACTCTGGATTAAGAGACATGAGAACACATTACAGAAAGCAGCCCCCCCCCCCTCAGACCCAAGCCAGAGTTCCTTTTTTAAAGAATTATTTTTCGGCCATTTTAGGCCTTTAATTCCACAGGACAGATGAAAACAAGAAAGGGGAGAGAGAGAGGGAACGACATGCAGCAAAGGGCTGCAGGTCAGAGCCGAACCTGCGGCCGCCGCGCCAAGGAGTAAGCCCCCATATACAGTATGTGCGCCTGCTCCACCAACTGAGCTAACCCGGCCACCCAAGCCAGGTTCCTGTGTCTCGCTTGCTACCTGCTGGTTAAAAAAAAGGGAAGGGGGTTAGCCCCGGAGATAGCAACATCTTCAGCTCAGGCTCACTAACTTAAGGTGGGGTGGCTTTAAGGTGGACCAGCTATTAGTGACACGCCTCTCGTCCAAGTTTTGCATCAGTGAGCTCTCCCTCTTCAACAAGCCTACAAGTTATAAAGTCTCCCAAAACTATATGGTCCCCATACGGACCAAATTATGGTGGTGGACTGGTAGCTGGAGAGGTGCCAGTTCACCTCCTGGGCCTTGCCAAAGTGCTCTTGAGCAAGGTACTGAACCCCCAACTCCTCAGGGCACCTTTCCTGACTATTTACTATTATTGTATTTCTTCTTGTGCATCACTTTGTATTAGTTTAGAAAATTTAATGTATTACTATTTGCATCACTGCAGTACATCTGAGGGATGTAGCTGGTGTAAACAGTAAAAGTCTGCGTGAAGAAGAAAAAGTAATTCGCTGAATCATTCAGCAGAAGTAACAATAGATATTAAAGACGTGATAAGCCTAGGGCTTTTACCTATCCCTTATTGAACGGGTCGAGTGTTATGTTGACATTTGTTTTTTGTTTATACATTTTATATCCAGTATTTTTTCTAATCATTCGAATAAAAAAAATTCATTCATTTTTGTCTGTGAGGCAATCAAGTTGTTCTGATTTCTTTTCAGGAAGATTTGATTATTTTAATTTGGGGCTGTTTTTACAGGAACATCTAAAACGTCATTCTTAACCACCATGGCCACCGGTGACACTACTGATTTGGCCTCTAATTAGAGAAGCTATATAGGATTTCAAAACTTGTATTATTCAAAGTAATAATAATCCTAGTAGTTATTCAAAATGTCTTAAAAAGTCTTAATGACATCTCTTTTTTTTTTATAATCTTAGGGACTCATTTTTTATGTTAACTCTACAAGATGCTGTGCTGTACAAATTTAAGGGGAACTTGTACTTTACTTGAGTCTTTTCTTTTCATGCCACTTTCTACTTCTACTCCACTACATTTCAGAGAGACATATTGTACTTTTTACTCCACTGTGTTAATTTGACAGCTTTATTTCCTAATTACTTTACACATTAAGATTTTTGCACACAAAACACATTTTACACAGTTTATAAAATACCATGTTTTATTGTTTTGTTGGTTAGACCATTAAACACAGAACTGTTTTGATCATGTTCAGTTTTTTTACGTGAGTTTTATTATGTACTTTTACTTTTAATACTTTAAGTACATTTCCTGATGCTAGTTACATACTTTACATACTTAAAGTAACATTTTCAATGCAGGACTTTGACTTGTAACAGAGTATTTTTAAAGTGTGGTATTAGTACTTCTACTTAAGTAAAGGACTTGAATACTTCTTCCACCACTGCTATTCAGAATAGTTGTCTTGGACAGGGCAGCATCAATGGTCAGCCAGTTGATTATAGCCTACCTTGGGACGGAGATACATCTCTGTCTTTCTCACAGCACGCAGACTCTGCATAAGGAAGCCCAGCAGCGTTTATACCTGTTGAGGAAACTTGTGTCAAACTAGTGTCAGCAAGGACATTTTAACTGTGGTATACTGGTCACTCATTGAATGACGACGCTGAAGTTGGCTTCCGATTTGCAGCTTCAAATCGGCAGTTAAGGGGAAATTTAAGGGAAACTTAAAGCTAAAGTTAGCTTTCGATTCACAGCGTCCGATTCAGCAGGGAAACATAACTTACATTGCTGAGTGACTGATCCTCCATTTTTGGAACCTCTGACTGTATTAAAAGCGTGTTAGTCATTAAGGTAAATTATTAATTATGTCTAAAACACACTTAGATTTGTGAAAGCTTTGTCTTTATAAGAATGCAATAAACGGGAGATTTCACCGTTTTTTTCACATGTAGACCATATTAGACCAGGTACAGATCCAAAACCACTAAACATGTCAACATTTAAAATTATAATAAATTATAAATAGTGGTTTTGGATCTGGACCTGGTCCAATCCTACATATGCCCAGAAGTTTTCCTTGGACTAGGGTGGCACCTAAATCACGGTTGCAGCTCGCCGTGGCCCTGCTCCGCGCCCTGCTATGCCCTGCTATGCCCTGCTACACTCTACAGTGCCCTGCTACACCCTGCTACGCTCTACAGTGCCCTGCTATGTCCTGCTACTCCCTGCAGTGCCCTGCTACGTCCTGGTATGCCTTGCAGTGCCCTGCTATGCCCTGTAATGCCCTGCAGTGCCCTTCTACGCCATGAACTACTACAGCTACTATTTCTAGTCATAGTTCCATTATCTTTATTGTGACTATAATTGCCACTGTTCATCACACCCCCAGCCGGCACCGTCAGACACCGCCTACCAAGAGCCTGGGTCTGTCCGAGGTTTCTCCTAAAAGGAAGTTTTTCCTTGCCACTGTCGCACAAAATGCTTGGTCTTGGGGGAATTACTGGAATTGTTGGGTCTTTGTAAATTATAGAGTGTGGTCTAGACCTACTCTATCTGTAAAGGGTCCTGAGATAACTCCTGTTATGATTTGATACTATAAATAAAATTTAATTTAATATGAAAAGAAAAACTGTGCAATACCTCTTTATTGCATTTTTACAAATAAAATAAAGCTTTCACAAATCTGAAACTGATTTTAAAAAACTTTAGCCTCTCTAGGATAAATTAGTCCAGATTTGACAAGTCTAGGTGTGTCTAGTGGTTTTGGACCTGCTCTAATGTGGTCTCCATTGGGGAAAAAAACTGAAATCTCCCTTTATTGCGTTCTCATAAAAACAAAGCTTTCACTAATTTAAAAGTGTGTTTTAGACATAATTAATAATTTACCTTAATGACTAACACGCTTTCAATACAGTAGGAGGTTCAAAAAAACGGAGGATCAGTCACTCAGCAACGTAAGTTATGTTTCCCTGCTGAATCGGACGGTGTGAATCGGAAGCTTAATTTTACTGTCTATGATCGGAAGCCAACTTCAGCGTTGTCATTAAATCCATACTCACTTTTTTAATGATCAGCCTGGTACAACCTCTTAATACATCCATGGGTACAACGGCCTCACCATCAAACACAAAACACATGCACCAATAATAAATCAGGCCAGCAAGATAATTGGCTCCACCCAAACAGAACTTTACACCCGTCCAGTAGTACATTAAAACGCCACTATAATCATTGTTTAAAGTCATGACAGTACACACTCCGGTACAGTCATAGACAGTATATAAGGTACAGTAGGTGGCAGCTACAGAAGAAAGAAGGGAGTGGAGTTATCCAGTTCTGACTGAAGGGGATGTGACAGCAGTAACTAATAAGGAAAAGGCAGAGTTGATGGCAATTACATTTGTTAAAGTGCATAGCTCGGATAATTTGTCTGTAGATGAGAAAAGAGGCAAAGGAAAAACGAAAGCGGACAACATGGAGGCGTTATGCAGCAAAGTTAAGTGTGATGGTGATGGTCTGAGTGTCCCTTTCAGTATGGGGGAATTGGGGAAAGCACTGGATAAGTCGGGTATGACTGCGCCTGGTAAAGATGAGGTTTGTTATAGCATGATAAAGCATTTAAATTCTGATGGCCTGGAGAAATTATTATTGTTATATAACAAAGTTTGGGAGGAGGGTAAAATGCCAGAGAGTTGGAAAGAGGCGCTGATTGTACCAATAAGGAAACCAGGTAAAGAGTCAAGCAGGCCTGGGAATTATAGGCCAATTGCATTGACTTCACACATTTGTAAATTAATGGAGCGTATGATAAATGAGAGGTTAGTACATTTCATTGAAAGTAGAGGCATGATGGCAGCTTATCAAAGTGGTTTTCGGAAAGATAGGAACACTATGGATCCAGTGGTGTGCTTAGAAGATGAGATAAGGAAAGCCCAAGTAAATAAAGAAACAGTGGTTTCAGTGTTTTTTGATGTTGAGAAAGCCTATGATATGCTATGGATTGAGGGGCTGCTAATAAAGTTACATAAGATCGGAGTTGGGGGGAATATGTTCAATTGGATAATGTTTTTTTTGGATAAAAAGGACCAGTGAAGATAGGTTCTGAGGTATCCAGCATGTTTGTTGTTAAAAATGGGACACCTCAGGGGAGTGTAGTGAGTCCGACGCTTTTCTCTATTATGATAAATGATGTGTATGTGAATATTCCGATGGACATAGGTAGATCACTGTTCGCTGATGACGGAGCTATGTGGAAAAGAGGGAGAAATATTGACTATTTGATTAAGAAAATGCAGGATGCAGTTACGCGAGTTGCAGAATGGGGAACACAATGGGGTTTTACATTTTCAGTGGAAAAAACTACTTCTTTACAAGGAAGAAACTCCATGGTTGTAATCTGATAACAACTCTACTCTATTTATGCAAAAGTGGGTGCAAACGGTGGGGTGGGGGGGGGGGGTACATTTTGAATTTGGTAGATGTGATTTCCTGTATTCTGGTGCATTTTGGGGATGGTCAGCTGGAGAAGGGCAATACCTAAATTTGTTCAGATTCATAGCGTTTTGCTTTTTGATTTATTAAGGTAGTGACTTCACGCAACTACTTGGGGTTCAGGGCCAAACAACACCTTCTTTCCCACAGGACTTTTGAGTAAATTATTACATCTATTTATCCTAATAGGGATGCATATTTGGATTTTTTTTCCTGATCGATAGCCCGCCCGTGTTAACCGCTTATTAACAGTTAACAAGCAGCCGACTAAGTCCAAGTCCACCCGTCTGGGAGAGTTAGCAGCCAAATTTTTTGCATACATTGTTGACACATGCAGCCAGGATCAGCCAGGAATCACCAAGAACTAGTGTATGAAATTTTGTTTACAAATTCAAGGCTTGTTGATCAGGGTGTGAATGTGGTGTTCATGTGGGTTCCTTCTCATGCAGGAATACCAGGTAATGAGTGAGTGGATAAATTGGCAAAGGAGGCGGTTAAGAAGGGTAGTGTAGAACTGAATACCAAACTATCAAAATCAGAGGGGAAAAGCATTGTGTGGGAATTTCCAAACAGTGGCAACAGTATTGGGATGGTGGAAATAAAGGGAGACAATTGCATATGATAGGCCTACTATCTAAAGTAGGCCAAGGAGGGGTGAGTTACAGTGGGTTTAACCGACAAGAACAAGTAATTATCAGCAAACTGAGAATTGGTCACAGTAGGTTAAATAGTACACTTTTTATATTGGGAAAACATCCGACTGGCTATTTGCAGTTTGTGTGAGGAAATGGAGACAGTGGAGCATGTCTTGATGTCATGCAGGAAATATATACGAGAAAGAGGAGTCATGTTTGCTGGATTACGTAAATTAGGTCTAGTTGAACTCAGGATTACAGATGTCCTTGAAAGTGGAGTTACCATGAATGGAAGGCAATATTTATTTGCGTTTTTGAAAGGCACTGGACTATTTAGGAAATTATAGTTTAATGTATTGGCATGAATAAATAGATAATGGGTAATTACCAATAGGAGGCAGTAATGCAACGACTTGGATGCCAACTACCGTAAAACTCTAAAGAAGAAGGCTACAGAAGAAGAAGGTTAACTCACCATCAGCGGAACCGGATGTTACTCCTTGAGCAGTAGTATCCTAACGTGAGCTAGTAGAAACAGCTCGGTTTGTTGTGTTTTCGGTTTCTATAATCCAACAGTAACGTTACTGATCCATCAGAGCCTCTGTATGTCTGGGAAACCCGGATGACTTTGCGCTGTTCACCTTTTTTCCCTGAATGTTTTACCTCGGAATCATCCAACTATTAAAGTTAGCTTAGCATGCTAAGTGACTGTTTGGTGGAGAGGTGTTTTGACCGAGTTTATGTGGACAAAAACAGTTTGTGTGATTGTGTGAAGATGTCTAAGGTCCACATTCTGAGAGCGTTGGTGAAGCAGCGACTAACCGCGGCTGCTGAAGAGATATTTGGGCTGTTTGAAAGAACGATAGCAGAGTACGAGGAGGAACGGTGTCGGTCAAAAGAGGAGAACGAGCGACAACGGGAACTTCTGGACGCTGGTGTGTTCATTTCTAAACTCTCCTGCCTTAGATGGAAACAAACTGAGCGCATTTACTAAAACTAAAGTAGGCCTAGTCACTGTAACGTTACTCCGATTCAACTTTGAGGTAATTCTACTGTACTGAACGTTAGCTACATTTGCCTGTCAGCTTTAGTTAGGCTACTTTACACTTTCAGATTTACACAACAAACTGTAAACTAGGGCTGTACTCGATTGAAGAAATTCTTAGTCGACTAACATTCAATTGTATTGACTAATCGATTAGTTGATTTAATCGACAGATCTTTAAATCTTGAGTTTCCCCGCAAAGAGTCATGCAAAAGCACCAATTTAATTCTTGTGTTTACCAGAGATGTGCTCGTACGTTTCTTGGAAATAAGTCATTCAGCATGAAAAAAGCATAAAACATGACTAATCAACTAAAGAAATCTAAGTTGACTAAGACCAAAATGACCGATTAGTTGACTAATCGACTAAAAGGGAGCAGCCCTACTGTAAACTAACGAATACATGATAATGTATTAATATAAATTTAAATACCCAGCCAAGTACTTAAGATGGACCATTTTCACAGCAGACATCTTGACTTGTGATAGTAGGAAAAGCACAGCAGAAACTAATCACCTTAACGATGGCTCAGTTCCATCAAGTGTCCCAGTAAGCTGTTTCAGTGAGTCAGCATGCACAACACCAGGGCCTCTCCTAAGTGGAATGCAGCCATCAGTAATGGTTTAGAATACACCTGTGTTTTTCCTGCTAGGACATGTCAACATGTCTGCCGTGAAAAAGGTCTATTAGCTCCTCCTTTAGCAGCTTCAACATTAAAGTGATAAACACATACATTATAATAATCAGTGGTTGAAGAAGTACATCTACTGTCTTACATATCTATTTCAGGATGTCCCCAATAAATGAAATTGTAAGAATGCATGTTGAAGCGGCGTAAAGTGTGTAAGTATAGTGTATAAATCGATCCATCAGTGGGTAAACTGACCATCTGACCCATTTAAGACCCAATAACAATAAAACATGATTATTCAATCTTCTATTCATCAATGTAAGTGGGTAAAGGCAAATAATAGAAAAGCTAGAACAGTAATAATAAAGTAGTAGTAAGTTCAGAAAATGACATTACTTTTCTGACATGCAGCCTCTAAAACCAGTAAAAGACCACTTGTGTCATATCACATTATTACGATATCTAGTCTCATATATCAATGTCGATATAATATCAATATATTGCCCAGCCCTATCTACAACTCATCACTCAGTGGGAAACATGCATCATAAACTGAGTATTAATCTTTGTTAGTAGTGTCACGTTAGCAAAGAAAGTTAAAGCTACATCATTATGATGAAACAGTATGTGTGATTTTGGTTCATTTCAGTGACTAGGAGGGGGACATTTGTACTCTTTAGACAGAGAGGACCATTACAATGTTTAGTCAAGTTCCAAAATGTTATCCATTATCCCCGCTTTGCAAGAGTCCTTGTTTGTGGTGTGACTGAAACCTCTTATCTTTTCAGAAGAATTTAAATAAAATGGTTTATGATTGATCGTTTAGGCCTCATCATTTGTATAATTTTTTTTAAGGGCCCGTAGCTAAAAGGCTCTATGGTACACTTTAACCCTTGTTTTGTCTTCCCATCAACCTTTTTCTCTACGTTTTTGACGCCATTTTTTCACAGTTTGTTTTTGATTTTTCCAACGTTTTAAATTGTTAAATTTTCTCCTACACACTTTCAGTGCTTATTTCTACGTCCCATATTTTCTGATCTAAAACAAAAATTGAAAATGGGTCAATTTGACCCGAAGTCAACACAAGGGTTAAGGTTAGGGCCAGGCCTCCCATGTTTGTGGTACGTTGCAGGGTAGAGTATTTTAGCCTAGGTTGTTTATTATTCCAAATATACTGCCGAGTTACGGTTTCAAGTTTCTTTCAGAAATGTATTGGTGGGGGTAAGGGGATCATTGTACTTAAGAAATTCACACAAGGAACTATGTTCATTTTAACAACAGCAATCCTGGACCGTAGCGATGCCGGCAGTCAGTACAGAGTTTTTGAGCAGTGATGTGAGTTAACAACAACAACATTTCTCTGTCTGTTTCCTGCAGATGTCCAGCAGCTGTCGGTGAGGGAAGAAGAGGTTCCCCCTGAGCAGTGGGAGTGGAGCCCCAGTCTGGACCAGCAGCACCCAGAGCCCCCGCACATTAAAGAGGAACAGGAGGAACTCTGGATCAGTCAGGAGAGAGAGCAGCTTCAAGAGCTGGAGGAGGCCGATATCACCACGTTACCATTCACTCCTGTCCCTGTGAAGAGTGAAGATGATGAAGAGAAACCTCAGCCCTCACAGCTTCATCAAAGACAGTACTGTGGAGGACCAGAACCAGCCAAGAACTCAGATCCAGATATAGATTTACATATAAATATTGAAGACCAGACTGGAGACTCTTCTGAACCTGAGACTGATGACAGTAATGAATGGAAAGAGACCAGAGAAGCTCGGCCAGGTTTAAACTCTTTGGAAAAGAAAGCTGTTCCTGCCTGTGATTCGAGATGCAGTAAGCCTGCTTGTCAGAAACCATTTAGCTGCTCTGAGTGTGGGAAAAGATTTGGCCGCAAGTCCCATCTGAAGGGTCACATGATGATCCACACAGGAGAGAAACCTTTCAGCTGCTCAGTTTGTGGTAAAAGATTTGGTCGCAAGACACATCTGAAGGGTCACATGCACGCTCATACAGGACATAAACCTTTCAGCTGCTCAGTTTGTAAGAAATATTTTGCACGGAATGATTATTTGCAGTCACACATGACAACCCACACAGGAGAGAAAAGATTCAGCTGCTCAGTTTGTAAGAAATCTTTTGCACAGAGTAGTAGTTTAAAGAGCCACATGAGACGCCACACAGGAGAGAGACCTTTCAGCTGCAGGGTTTGTGACCAAAGATTCACTTGGCTTTATCAGCTCAGAAACCATCAGCATGTCTGTTGTCAGTCCTCACAGCTTCATCAAAGACAAACTGAACAGATGGAAACAGAAGCTGATGACAAGACTGGAGACTCTTCTGAACCTGAGACTGTTAGACAGTGAGCATCAGAAGGAGACCACCTCAGTCAGGTTTAAACACTCAACAAATAATGAAATCCCAGTGCCAGACACTTATTACTGACAAAAAGAAATCTGAAGAGATACAAGGCTATAGGCCTACTGTCAAACTGTAGTCACATGTCCAAGTGTGATTTCCAAAGCAGGTGATGACACTACGAGAGAGAGAGAGAGAGGCTGCAGCTGCTCAGTGTTTAGTGCGGTCAATATGCTATAATACATCTATGGTTTCATGTTATCAAAAGATTTTCAATAAAAACAATGGTTGGTATTGTCTCATGTCTCACAGCCCTGTTGATTAGAGGAGGGAAATCCTGACGTGGTGACGCAGTGTTGTGTCCGAGGTATATCACTGGACACATCCAGACCACAGATATCTGGCAGCAACAGGTCCCACTCCTGAAAAAAAAGTACTCTTTGGGCATATAGGGACACAGCACCCACAGGAGATCTCTCTCTCTAATGAATATAGGTGGTCATCTGACTATAACGACCTCATCCACATTGTCGAAATCATTTAAATATTGAGATATGGCTCTGACAATCTTTTAGATAACAGGAGCCTTTCATTTCTGTAGCCTACCCCGAAACAACAGACTGCCACCAGAACGCCTTCTTCTTGACTCGCGCTTCACTCTCACACATTAATTATAATAATCAGTGGTTGAAGAAGTACATTCAATTTCAATTCAATTTTATTTATAGTATCAAATCATAAGAGTTATCTCAAGACACTTTACAGATAGAGTAGGTCTAGACCACACTATAATTTACAAAGCCCCAACAATTCCAGTGATTCCCCCAAGAGCAAGCATTAGCAGTGGCTGTTGCGACAGTGGTGAGGGAAAAACTCCCTTTTAGAGAGAAACCTCTGCAGACCCAGACTCTTGGTAGGTGGTGTTGGACGAGGCCGGTTGGGGGTGTGATGAACAATGGCAAGAATAGTCATAATAAAGATAATGGAACAGTGACTACAATGGTAGTTGTAGTAGTTCATGTCATAGCAGGGTACAGCAGGGCATCTACATCTACTGTCTTACATATCTATTTCAGGATGTCCCCAATAAACGAAATTGTTAGAATGCATGTCAAAGTGGCGTAAAGTGTGTAAGTATAGAGTGTATTAATCGATCCATCAGGGGGTAAACTGACCATCTGACATTTTAAGACCCATTAACAATAAAAAAATTATTATTCAATCTTCTATTCATCAAGGTTGTAGGGAAATCTGAATTATTGCTCCCCCTTGCAGTTCCTCCAGCCTTTAGAGGGTGAGGTAGTTTCTACAACTCATCACTGAGTATTAATCTTTGTTAGTAGTGTCACGTTAGCAAAGAAAGTTAAAGCTACATCATTATGATGAAACAGTATGTGTGATTTTGGTTCATTTCAGTGACTAGGAAGGGGACATTTGTACTCTTTAGACAGAGAGGACCATTACAGTGTTTAGTCAGGTTCCCAAATGTTATCCATTATCCCCGCTTTGCAAGAGTCCTTGTTTGTGGTGTGACTGATACCTCTTATCTTTTCAGAAGAATTGAAATAGAAAGGTTTATGATTGATTTAGGCCTCATCATTTGTATAATGTTTAAATCATGTTCAATGTTTCTGAGTGATTTTAACTAAAGATAATGTAGTAAAAACTGATTTTTAATTTTGGGACGGTCCACCATGAGTTTTTAGGACGGCTTAGATTGTGTTTTTTCCCTGGATCCACTCAAATGGATCACCTATGGGTCCTGGGGACTTACTAATTTGAAAATCTGCTTCACTGGTGTCCCAACCTGGCTCAAGGGCCATGACAAACGAGGGAACGAGGCATCGTAAATGATCAAAAGTGATTTATTTAACAAAAGAATAAAGTAAACATCTCTTTTGTAATGTGCAAGGTGTGTCTCTGTAACTTAAATAAACCCAAAACAAGATGTGGCAGGCGGGATGACCAGGCCATGGTTGAGGTCTGGATTGCAGTGAAGAGAGACGCATGTAGTCTGACCAGGTGGAGCTTTATCCCCACTAGCTCACAGCTCCCAGGTGCAACAGATCTGCCATCAACTCAAGACAAAGATGGTTAAGACCAGAGAGGTATCACTGTGAGAGTGGCCCCACCGAATCACACAGGGGCCGTCACACTGGATGTTGTGAGGAGACCTGACAAGGCTGAGTGAACAGTGTGATGCTCAGTGGCCTGTAGAACTTCTGTTTTTTTTATTATGATTCCTCGAGTTTTATTGTTTAGTGTTCAAAACGGTCTCTCGCAGTTCTTTGAGCTGTGACATTGAGATGCAGTCAGAGGCCCGTGTAGAGATTTGGCTTACTGTGACAGGTACATTCCTGGGCTCTAGGCTTGGGACCGTGTCCACTGTGAAAACATACAGTATATGACATTCATTGGTGAAGAAGACAGTAAGTCTGAATGACCATTAAAGGAAAAACTAAATATATTAAATTGTGTGGAGACATGCAAAAGCTTGTCATTGGTTATTGGCCGTGGTTTGTAAAGAAGTCGTTTTCATTGGTTTAGAAAAAATATTCATTTGGCTACTTTCCAATGAGCATACTTGTTTTGTGACAAGGATAGATTTACTAAGCTCAATCTTTTAAGATTGAACATTAGTCTGGGGAGTCTGCTCTGTATTTTCTACTGCACAAGAGGCGTGATCAACGCTCTGGTTCAAATGACTCCGTACGCAATTGGATAGTCCTTCAACCAATCAGACCAACGATCCGGGTGACGTACTTTGCAGAGCGACGCGAAAACTCCAGGCAGGAAACATGTCAACAAACTTTGGTTTGTAGCGTTGATCAGCGGTTTGCAGAGGCAGCAATGGCATCGAGCGATTTTTGCAGGTTGTGCAAAACAAACATGAGAGTGAGTGGTATGTACAGCCACTCGAGCGATTTGTTTGCTAAACTAAAGAAGCCATTGAGCATCGTCGAGAGGTTAAAGGGAATTGGATTGGCGGTCGTGCGAGAGACGGGTAAATCAGATAGAGTGTGCAATCGGTGTGTAACAATCATATCGCACTTGGAACACGACCTGCCCCATTACAGGAGATGGGAAGAAGAGAACGGGGGAGCGACTTCTTCATCCACCGGTAGCACTTGCGCTGATGAGAGAGAACGGGAGCCTACTCCCACTAAAACTCCGGGGGATGTAAACAAAGTGTGCCCTAACCCTTTGAGTCCTGGTGGAGCCACTAGGCCTGCTTCACGGAGGAGCAGAACAGAGGTAAGTCTATTTTGAGCCACTCCAACTTGCTACATAGGCCTACAATATTTTTTAACGAGTTATAACAAAAAATGTCATCGTAGCCCTCCATTAACATCTCAGGATATCGCCGTGGTTTACGTATTGTTGTATCATGCATCATGTTATACAAGTTGTATGCCGTGTAGTCCCCTCTGACTTTAGGTCTATGAGTGAAGTTGGTCATGCCACTGCAACTAGTTGTCATTACAAGTCAGTTTTAGGGAACCACCTTACACAATGTCCATCCCACTTAAAAAAAACAACAAATGCTGATACTAATGTTGAAACATATATTTCAGGTCATCATTAATTATCCGTCTCGAAAGGTTTCCAAGGTTTGTGAACCAGAAGATGGTCTGATAATTAACCACATCAATAAAAAGAATTGGAAAGGAGCTGCCAAGAGAATCGTGGCACACAAGGAGCTTTTGGAACACTTAAAACCATGCATCCTTCAGCTGATTCAGCGTGAATGCACACTACTCTGCAGCCCAAAGGAGGGGTTCATGCTTTGGAGGTCCTCCCCTGGGGACCTGGCCTGTTTCTCATTTTCTGCATTAGAGGCAGATCTCCATCGCCTCTCTCCATTCTTGCTGTCTGTGTTCAACACGGTTACCAACCACTCCCGCCTCACCACCTGTGCTGCAGCTGCCATCGCCATCAGAGGCAGACAGTCCCATTTGTCTGCATTTTCCCACTATTTGAATATCATCCTTTCATATGGTGGGTCAAAGAAGGCGGTGTTTAACAGGCTGTCCAAAATGTCAATCACCACCTCTCACAAATGTGCAATAGGAAAACAAAAAGAATTAGCAAACACGTGTGCGACTCGTCAACTCCAGTTAAAGCAGCAAAATGAACGCTTCCTGCACATTGGAACAGAAGCGGGCGTTACTCAGACTCAACCTGAGGACACAACTGATACTGAGATGGCACCAAACATCTTCAGCAGCCTGGAAGACCTTCAGTTCTCAGGTGAGAAAACACACACACACACACACACACACACACACACACACACACACACACACACACACACACAAAATCTTATCCTCATATCCTGTCAACTATGTGTAAAGAGAGACCTTCAGATGGCATGACACTCGCCCAACTATTTTGAATGTCCGGCAATATATAATTAACGGCGACATGTTCAGGCCCTTCTCCTTGACTTCCCTAACTGTCCAGTCCAGACAGTCCAGGGAATCAGTGGTGACTTGTCTCGGGCCACGCCTGATGTTGGTCCTGTTGGGGCTCACAGTGATGGTAGTCGCAGAGTCCAAATGCAACTGTTTCTTCGCCATTGCTCTTGATTGCAAATCAGCTGATGCGGTCAGTGCCAACACAGGTGTACCTAAAACCAGACTGATCTCATGAAGTGGTGTATGTAGGACACGCCAATTCATATGCCATTATTGGCGTGTTATCAAGACGTATACTCGCTTTTCAGCGTGTTTATCAACGCCGTTTGGCCTCCATTGACTTACATTACCTTGCGATTGCGTGTGAATTGACACCGTAGCGAGTAGTATGAAATGGAGAAAATCCTGTCCTGACTTTCTCCTGGGTGAAAGTCCTGATCGTGTCCCGCGTGTGACGTTTCCTTTCCACGTTTGTTCTTTTCCTAAACCCAACCAGTTCTTCTTTTCCTAAACCCACTCACATCTCAATCTCGTTTGTAATTGAATCATTATGACTACATTTTAGTGAATATACTTTCCATCACCTACCATTTATAGGTGAGATGCACCTCATCGACCATGATGCCGATTAGGTTAACCCGGTAGACCTCGGTGGATAGCATCTCACGCCATTTTCGGCTTAGCCAAGACTCCGGGCTGCCAAACAAAATCTGGTATTCGCCTCCCGATTAATTCCTCCGCATCAGAACCGAGCTGTGCAGCAGAAATTCCCAGGTTGGGTGCCTCCCGGACCTGGTCCTCCATGAGCGCGACAAATGGTGACACGACCACAACAGGTTTGAGCTGAGCTCCATTCTTTTGGCCACCAGCGGGGCTAGCTGGTAAATTAGGCTTTTACCAAAGCCGGGTGGTAGTAAGGCAAACACATTCTTCTTTTGTAGGAATTGTTCCAGGGCAAGTTTCTGTTTCAGAGAAAACTTGCCTTTGAAATCTTTTAAAACAGCAGCGGCATCAACGGGTTGCTGTGCTTCGGTGGCCACCGTGTTGAATGTAAACGAAAAGCTGCTTGCGTCGCTTCTCTATCGTCATCATGTTAAACCCGCCAATAGCGCGCCAGGTGGATAAGCCAGTTTGTGATTGGTCCCTGCACATTTGTAACGGAAGCAGGATAGAAAAATGTACACATTTCCAGCCTGGGCTGCAGGGCGAAATTAAATCGCCGGCATATCGGGCTGGGTTTACCCGGTCTAGATTCACTATGTTTCTCTACGTTCTTTGGTAGCTGCCTGGGAAAACTGAACTGATAAGACCTTGTGACTTTCTCCTTTTAAAGTGCTCATTTTCAGGTTCATAATTTTATTTAGGTTATATCATAATAGGTTTACATGGTTTAAAAAAAAACAAAAGTAAAACACCATATTTTTGTTGTACTGCACACTGCTGCAGCTTCTCTTTTCACCCTGTGTGATGAGCTCTCTGTTTTAGCTACAGAGTGAGGCATCTCACTTCGGTTCCATCTTTGTTGGGAGTCACACATGCGCAGTAACTAGGTAAGGACTACTAGCCAGTCAGAAGCAGAGTATGAGGGAGTGCCACGCTAGCAGCTAGGCGAACACTAGAACGTGTGTTACAAAGTAATGCACGTTCGTCACGGAAGTAAAGGCTGGACTACAATAGATCTGTTTGGAGCAGTTTGTGAACAGTGTTTTCCGTTGGAGATGGTAAGTCCCTTTGGGGTGGACTTTGGGCTTTTTCAATTTCTAAACCTGTAATGTGCACAAAAATGATATATAATACAATAAAAGGAAAGGGGAAAAAGCATAATATGAGCACTTTAACTCCCCTGTGATTAAAGTGATGGTTCGGAGTCCTCTGGCAAGTGTTATTTACATACACTTCTGGTGTACTTATGAGTGCATAACCTCTTTGTACTAGTGTAGAAGTTTAGTATAATTTCGGGCATTATTAGTGGGGTCATTTACGAGATGCATTAGCCCCTGTGCTAAGCTATTCAGCTGATAACGCTACTCTACGCTAACTCTCCCAATGTTAGACCCAGGTGAAAAAAGCTTCTGGGGGGGTGTTTGGCTCGAGGTCATGGTGCAAAGGACCCTAGGGTGAAATTACTCCGAACCATCAATTTAATTACATAAAACCTTTGCAATATTCACCTTTAACCATCTCTGTGTTTCTCTGTGCTTTGGGTTCGATTATTCGAGTATCTCTGGAGAGTTCAGAGAATCTCTAGAATAGTTCAATACAGAGTTTTTGAGCAGTGATGTGAATTAACAACATTTCTCTGTCTGTTTCCTGCAGATGTCCAGCAGCTGTCGGTGAGGGAAGAAGAGGTTCCCCCTGAGCAGCAGGAGTGGAGCCCCAGTCTGGACCAGCAGCACCCAGAGCCCCCACACATTAAAGAGGAACAGGAGGAACTCTGGATCAGTCAGGAGAGAGAGCAGCTTCAAGGGCTGGAGGAGGCTGATATCACCAAGTTCCCATTCACTCCTGTCCCTGTGAAGAGTGAAGATGATGAAGAGAAACCTCAGCTCTCACAGCTTCATCAAAGACAAACTGAACAGATGGAAACAGAAACTGATGGAGAGGACTGTGGAGGACCAGAACCAGCCAAGAACTCAGATCCAGATAGACATCCAGAACCAAAAACTGATGACAAGACTGGAGACTCTTCTGAACCTGAGACTGATGACAGTAATGAGTGGAAAGAGACCAGAGAAGCTCGGCCAGGTTTAAACTCTTTGGAAAAGAAAGCTGTTCCTGCCTGTGATTCGAGATGCAGTAAGCCTGCTTGTCAGAAACCATTTAGCTGCTCTGAGTGTGGGAGAAGATTTGGCTGCAAGTCCCATCTGAAGGGTCACATGATGATCCACACAGGAGAGAGACCTTTCAGCTGCTCAGTTTGTAATTCATCTTTTGCACAGAGTTGGGGTTTAAAGAGCCACATGTTAACCCACACAGGAGGGAATAGATTTAGCTGCTCAGTTTGTAAGAAATCTTTTGGATATAGAGCTACTTTACAGCAACACATGAGACGCCACACAGGAGAGAAAAGATTCAGCTGCAGTGTTTGTGACCAAAGATTCACTTGGCTTTATCAGCTCAGAAACCATCATCGTGTCCGTTGTTGCGAGTGAATTGAGAACGGGAGCCCTGTTAACTGCGTACCCTTCTCACTCATGGTAGTAACTTCATAACAACAATTAATAACTCACAACTAACTGTCTTTAACAGGATAATTCACCATAACACATAGGTGATGGTGCTGTGGATGTGACATGTGCCTTTGGTGCGGGAGATCCTGGCTCGATTCCCACTGCGATACATCAACCAATGTGTCTGTTGGGCAAGACATTTAACCCCTAGTTCCTCCAGAGGTGTGCAACCTCTGATATGTAGCAACTGTAAGTCGCTTTGGATAAAAGTGTCAGCTAAATGACATGTAATGTAATCTAACAATTTCTAACACTAATAA